>NW_027512843.1:0-343132 GCF_048772815.1 Callospermophilus lateralis | reverse complement strand
AATACATATGCCAATCGAAATTCACCATGAAATATATATCATCCACAGATCCAAAAATATTCATTTTACTGAACATGGATTTATGTATAATGTTGTTCAACTAGGAAGCTCACCCATAGTTTGAAATTTCAGTTTCAACAGCGTTTAGGCGGAGTGATCTATTCTCACAATTTCTATCTGCCAAGTCAGCCACCTCACAAGAGTGTACCTGTGGTACCAGGTAGAATTCTATATGTGCATATAAAAATACATGTGCTGAATAGGCTACAGAGAAAGGGAGACAGGAATTCACATATTTGTTTACTTTAAGTACCCATGCAACTATTTCAATTAAAATTAACTTGAATTATAACACCTACACTTTATCATGCAAAAGCCAAGTCTAACTATACACCATGCCTCCTCTGAAATGCTTGCATTTCTATTCTGTTTGGGTTATTTTACTCCATCATATTAGGATTAGTAGTAAGAGTCTATTAGGGTATGGGTTAGTGTCAGTTATTCAGTATTTCAAATGGAAAATAGGAAAATAAATCCAATGTGTATGCAAATATGTGCTACAAAAAATTCCCACTATCATCCAGAACAATGCCTTGACAATATCTTCGCCCCTAGTAAGACACAATTAGAGAAGAAGAGTTAGAAAATCTGTGAATACATACCTGGAATGGAAAATGTTCAGGAGTTCACAACCTTGGAGGTGGTAGAGGAGTTTCCAAAAGTAAGGGACAGTGTAAACACTCCACAAACATGGAGCTATGCTGGCATTAAGACTTCTTGAGAAACTGCCTCTGAGGTTGGACACTTGAAGTATATGTTGTTGTCAGGAGCTTTAGCTCCCTGTGTACGGAGACCATCAAAGCTGGGTCTGCATCTATGTGACCTGGAGGATATGGTTTCTTATTTTCTAATGAACATGAGGAAGCAGTGATGAATTCTCTCTTTGTAGATAAACTGTGGCCACTGGGGGCTAAGTGTCTCCCTGTGTGGACTTTGAAGCCATTTGGTCATTCTCCAATTTTCGTGGTGTTTCTTGCTGCTGCACTGGGTGTTTTGTATTTGCTTCACAACATACAAGGATTTCAAATGGGTCACAGTGCTGGTGGGAGTCCTGTAAGGTGTGGTGGGTCAGGGTCTTCAGGAGAATGCACCAACCAGGCTTCTATCCCACATTTCTTGCTCCCTTGACCATAGCAACCTGATTCTGAACATTGCCCTGAAACCTGTCCATATAACCAGATGCCTTTTCATATAATTTTCTGCTGGCTGCACCAAGTCAGTCACAAGCCATTTGGAAGCCAATGACACACCCACATGGCCACACCACAAATATATTATCAGACAACTGCACACCACTGCTCTAGGCCCACTACTCAGCAGGCTCCAACTTACTGGCATCTGTGTTCCACACCATTTTCAAGAACTCCAGTCAATCAAGGCACTGTCTGGTACACTCATGAGCAGCAATAGGACATCCAATGGTTCTCCAGTGCCACCTGGTCATTGGGAATTTCAAAAATTTCATGGTATTTATCTATCCATTGTTCAAGAATGAAGTTGGAGGCACTTTGGGGTTTCCATTCATCCAAGAACCATTAAATGGTGAGGAAGCTCATTTCAATGAAAGCTCTGGAGAACTCTCACAGGCAAGGCTTTCCAAAGAGTGGTCAAAATGTCATATGCAGACAGGCCCATTGAGGTCTAAAATGTGAGGTCCATGTGTGTTTTGACTCTTAACTATGGCTGCCAAGTCTTTCAGAATAAAATCATGTGATATCCTGGTTGAGATTCTCAGTGCTCTGTGGAAAGCCACCCAGGGCCCAATCTCAGGTTTCAAGGGTGACTCTCATGCGTGGCCTCCTACAATCCCAACACAATTAATGGCAATACTTCTCTGAGGTCAGTTCCAGAACTCAGTCTCGAAGGAGAATCACACCCGAGTTCAAGCCCATGTGGACCCAGTCATCTCTTCCAACCGCCACACAAATGACCACAATTGAAACCAAAACATTCCCACATGACCCTCATCTTCTTCCATATAGACACTCATCATAAACTCTTGCTGGAGGTTTCCATGAGGAGCGCAGCCCAAGGCAATGTCCAAAATATGCACCCTTGCCCGTCATTTGCCTAAAATGAGGGTGGCCTTGACACCCTTCCTGTGAACCAGGAGTGATCAAATAGGCCTGCCTTTAATACTGCTCTGCTTCTCCAATTTGAGGCCAACTGACTGTCAGGTATAGATTCTTTATGTGATTTGGCATCATGGGAGAACCCAAGCACTTCTGCAGGAGTTCAAAGAACTCATTTGACCCAGAGGATCCTATTCTCACTTGATGGAGGTTAGGAACCTAACAGAGGAAGGCAAGAAACTTCATCCACAATGACTAATATTTTTACCATTTTCGTTTTCAATACACACATGGGAACTTTCTTTATATCCATCAGGTGCTGAGAATCTAATCCATAGCCTGATCCAGAGGCAAGCAGCTGATTCAGATACATCCCTTTCGAAAGCAATTAAGCAAAGCACCACAGGTGATGCCCATTCATTTGCATTTAAAAACTGTTTACTTCAGGCTTCAAAAAGAGTGGCCTGAGGTAAGGACCTTCCTGACATTCAGGGCAACAGAAAAATAGGTAAGCAGAAGGCCAAAAACAGTGTTTCTCCACTGAGACTTTCCTGGTCACACTGATATCTGAGTTTCCTGAGATGCTCGCCATTCCATTCAGCTATCCAGTACATGGCCATGTCACAGAGCTTGGAGGTGTTAAATATCTTGGACACAAAACCATGAGCCTATTCTGGGTAGTGGCCAAAATTTAGGAAGAAAACAGGAACTTAGGAAGATAGTAGGGGTTGCCCATCCATAAAGCAACCTGCAGTCCAGTCATATTTTGGGTAGGATGAATGATGGAAAACTTTCTTCTAGACAGGACATATCCATTGATGCATTCTCTTTTCTTATGTCTACAACCACGGACACAGTGAGATACACAGATATAGAAACACTCACCTTGTCAAACGACTTTTTAGAAGCAGTCCACTCCAAACCAAACAAATCGCCTTTCCTACCTATTCTCAGAACATGAGACAAAACCACAAACTCACACCCACACCCACAAAAGCACTTCCTTCCCCCAATATGTCTGTGACAATCCGGAGTGTCCTCTGACTGTGGACCATATTGTTACCCTGAACTGGCCTGCCCTGTCTCAGATCTGGTCTCCATGGCCAAATCTGTGAAGTTGTCAGGAGCCAGCGATGACCAACTACCTGTTTTCTTAGGAAAGGACCCTCTTCAGAGCTGTCCTGGCATTTGGCCATTCTCACATCAGTAGGTACCAAAAAAGACTCTCTCTGCCCTTGGTAAAACCAAACATGTGATCCCACTAGGACTGTTACTGGGACTGGCTCTGGATGCCTGGCTTCCTGGATCCCAAGTTCAGAGAGTCCCATCACCAAGTAAGTTAGGTGAAGTCACTTTCTTCATGAAATGAATGAGGTCACTGCCTTGGCAACCACTTTGTCCTAACAGTTGCTGCCAAGGGTCTCATGAGATGGAGGCTGTTCCTACTTTCTGTGACACTGTCACAAGTTAGAATGGTATATCAACCATATGCACCGGGGAACTTCTCTCCATACAGGCCTGCTTTGGTCCATCTTCTCTACATTAAGAAGAGAGAGGCTGATTCAGACACATCCTTTCATCCTGTCCAGGTTCTTTACCATGTCAGAAGACTTTTGCTCTCTTTGGTACTACATAGCTGCCTACAACTTCTTCAAGGATCATTTCTGCATTGACCTTTGAGGTTCTCAGCAGGTGGAAGATCCCCTACATTCCTGTATTGTAAGACCAACTCTATCCCTGCTCCTCTGTAAAGGTAGATTGAGGGAACAGCGTATGGTTAGGGTTAATAACAGGTTCGAATTCAGTTGGGAATCATTCTGCGGGATGAATAATGTTATTGGGAACCTGCGAAATTTAAAAGAATATATAGGTGAAATATAAGTTTGAAAACCCAAATCTATGTAAGTTTTGAAGCCCAGAAGTGTATTGGGCCCTTGGGTAGGATACTTAGCTTTGAATTATGTTCTGCACAGATGTCTCTGATTAATCGCTATACAATGGCATAGGACCTTTACCTTGGATGATTGAATGTCGAAGAGAACATGCAGTCAAAAAGGGATAGTCGATAGGATTAGGAAGATAGTCAGTAGGTTTAGAAAGAAGAGTGAGTATAGGATTTGGACAAAAACTTTTTTAGCAATAGGGTTTCGGGTAGAGAGTGAATGTAAATGTAAGCACATGTGAAGAGTCATTCACAATGATGAACTGGGGAAAATATGTAGGAAAGTAAATATCAATTGAGACAAAAGGAAATCAGGCAAAGTATAATGTGAGTTATAGGATTAGACATTTTCAACAGGGTTGAGGTTGAATATATAATCTTAGCAAGAAACAAATATGTAGTCACCAATTGGATTGACATTTGAGAGCATTAGGCAACCTGGACATGGATGTTATTACTAATCCATGCTCACTTTCCATTTAGGCTTTGGTACAATCATAAGTGTGACCTTTGCATTTTGTGTCCATTATATTACTGTAATAAAATATATATGTAGATCAGGTGACATGAGTATATCTTCCACCATTTCTGGGAGCAATATTTTGAAGACGTATAAATTAGTATTGGGGGTACAAACAGGTGTACCCTGTTTCTATGAATATACAGATAATGAATGAATGGAACATACTCTGAATAAAACCTATACTCATTCCACTATAAATAATGGATTGAATTGATATCTGAAAAAATACAGGAAATCAAATATTGATATACAGACATTCATTACAACCAGTTATACATCAATGATAATATTAGTATTAGGATTTTCATGAAGAGTCTGTGATTTTTGCTTCAAAATTGATTATGGAAATCGAAAATAATGTGTTTGGAAAGAAGTCTCATGAAAAGAGCAGTAAAGAAACATGGAGGAATACATGTTTTCAGAAGCAGGAAGTGATTGAAAGTGAAACAAATTCCTATATATTTTTGAACTTTTGGATGAAATATATATATTATGATGTGCATAAACTGAAGAAATAATAATGTCCCACTGTTGAATAAATATGAACGTCAAAATGCATATCATGTCCCATAGGAATCTACTTGCATTGATGTTAAACTGGGTCAGTTACTGTAGAAATATTAGGATTTGTATACACCATTCACTGAAGTTAGTTGTCAGTACTAGGAAACAAATATGAATTTCAGGTGGATGAATAGTTTGGAAAATAATCTTGTGAAAAGTTGATTATAAATCCACATAAATGAATATGAATGAATTTAGGGAGTGTATAATAAGTCACATATATTACATATTTTGAAATATCTGGAGAGTATATATATATATATATATATATATATATATATATATATATAGAGAGAGAGAGAGAGAGAGAGAGAGAGACAGAGAGAGAGAGACAGAGAGAGACAGAGAGAGAGACATTAAAAACTAACAATATATATGCCAATCAAAATCCATCATGAAATATATATCATCCACAGATCCAAAAATATTCATTATACTGAACATGGATTTATGTATAATGTTGTTCAACTAGAAAGTTCACCCATAGTTTGAAATTTCAGTTCCAATAGCATTTACGAGGAGTGATCTCTTCTCACAATTTGTATCTGCCAAGTCAACCACCTCACAAGAATGTACGTGTGGTACCAGGTAGAATTCTATATGTGCATATAAAAATACATGTGCTTAATAGGCTACAGAGAAAGGGAGAAAGGAATTCACATATTTGTTAACTTTAAAAACACATGGAGAACTATTTCAAAAAAAATTTGCAAGATTTATAACTCCTACCCTATATTATGCAAAAGGCAAGTCCAAGTATACACCTTGCCTCCTCTGAACTGCTTGTACTTCTTTTCTGTTTTTTGTTATTTTTCTCCATCATATTAGGATTAGTAGTCAAGAGTTTAGTTTGGAATTGGTTAGGGTTAGAGATTCAGTGTTTTAAAGGGAAATTGAAAAATGAATCCAATGTCTATGCAAATATGTGCTACCCCAAAATCTTCCCAGTCTCATCCAGAACAATGCCTTGACATTATCTTTTACCAAAGTAAGATACAGTTAGAGGAGAAGAGTTAGAAAATCTGTGAATACATATCTGGAATGGAATTTGCTCAGGAGTTCACAACCTTGGAGGTGGTAGCAGAGTTCAAAATAGTAAGGCAAAAGGTAAACACTCCTCAAACATGGAGCTCTGCTGGCCTAAAAAATTCTTGAGAAACTGCCTCTGAGGTTGGGCACTTAAAATACATGTTGTTTTCAGGAGATTTAGTTTTTTTATAGAGAGACCATCAAAGCTGGTTCTGCATATATGTGACCTGTAAGACATGGTTTCTTATTTTTCATTGAACATGTGGCAGCAGTGCTGAATTCTTTTTTTGTAGCTAAACTGTAGACACTGGGGCTAAGTTTCTCTCTGTGCTAACTGGGAAGACATTTGTTCATCCTCCACTTTTAGTGGTGTTTCTTGCTGCTGCACTGGGAGTTTGGTATTTGCTTCACGAAATAAAGGAGGTCAATTGGGACACATTGTTGGAGGGAGTTCTGTCACGTGTGGTGGGTGAGGGTTTGCAGGAGAATGCAATAACCAGGCTTCTATCCCACATAGCTTTCCCCCTTGACCATAGCAACCTGATTCTGAACATTTCCCTGAAACCTGTCCATATAACAAGATGCCTTTACCTATTGGGTCTGTTGGCTGAAACCATATCAGTCACAAGCCATTTGGACGCCAATGGCAGTTCCACGTGGCCTCACCACAGATGTTTTGTCACACATCTGCTCACCACTGCTCTAGGCCCACTAATCAGCAGGCACCAACTAACTGGCATCTCTGTTCTACACCATTTTTATGAAACCCTGTCAATCAAGGCACTGTCTGGTATACTCATGATCAGCATCAGGACATCCAAAGGTTTTCCAGTGCCAACTGGTCATTGAAATTTCAAAAATTTTATGGTATTTATCTAGCCATTATTCAAGGAAGAAGTTGTAGTCACTGTGGGTTTCAATTCATTCAGGAACCATTAAATGTTAAGGAAGCTCATTTCAATGAAAGCTCTGGAGAACAATCACAGGCAAGGCATCCCAAATAGTGGCCAAAAAGTCACATGAAGCCAGGCCCATTGAGGTCTACAATGTGAGGTCCATGTGTGTTTTGACTCTCAACTATGGCTGCCAAGTTTTTCAGAATAAAATCATGTGATATCCTGGCTGAGATTCTCAGTGTTCTGTGGAAAGCCACCCTTGGCCTAGATCTCAGTTTCCAAGGGCGACTCTCATGTGTGGCCTCCTAACATCCCCACACAATTCATGGCAATACTTCTCTGAGGTCAGTTCTACAACTCAGTCTCTAAGGAGTATTACACCAGAGTACAAGCCGAGGGGGACCCAGTCATCCCTTCCAACTGCCACACAAATTACCAAAATTAAAACCAAAACATTCCCACATGGCCCTCATCTTCTTCCACATAGACCCTCATTATAACCTCTGGCTGGAGATTTCCATGAGGGGTGCAGCGCAAGAGAGTGTCCAAAATAAGCTCCCTTGGCCCTCATTTGCCTAAAGTCAGGGTGGCCTGGACACCATTCCTGTGAACCAGGAGTGATCAAATAGGCCTGCCATTACAACTACTCTGCTTCTCCAATTTGAGGCCTACTGACTGTGGGGTTTAGATTCTTTATGTGAAGTGTAATCATGAGAAAACCCAAGCACCTCTGCATGGCTTTGAAAAACTCATTTGACCCAAAGGATCCCTATACTCACTTGATGATTGTCTGCAACCTAATAGAGGAAGGAGAGAGACATCATCCACAATGACTGAATTTTGCCATTTTAGTTTTGGATGCACACATGGGATCTTTCTTTATATCCATCAGGAGATGAGAATATAAGCCACAGCCTCACACAGGGCCAAGAGGCTGATTCAGACACATCCCATTCAAAGCAATTAAGCAAAGAGCCACGGGTGATGCCCAATCATTTCCATATGAAAACTGTTTTTTTCATGCTTATCAAAGGGGTGGCCTGAGGCAAAGACCTTCCTGTCATTCAGTGAAACAGAAAAATAGGTAAGCAAAAGGCACAAAGCATGGTTTCTCCACTGAGACTTACCTGGTCACACTGATATCTGAGTTTTCTAAGAAGCTCGCCATTACCTTCAGCTATTCAGTACATGGCCATGTGACAGAGCTTGGGGTGGTACCTATCTTGGACACAAAACCATGAGACTATTCTGCAGATTGGTCAGAATTCAGGAAGAAATCTGAAACTTAGGAAGATAGTAGGTGTTGCCCATTGATAAGGCAACCTGCAGTGCAGTCATAAATTGGGCAGGATGAATGCTGGGAAGCTTTCTACTAGACAGGACACATTCATTGATGCATTCTCTTTTCTAATGTCTACAACCACGGACACAGTGTTATACACAGACATAGAAACACTTGCCTTGTCAAAAGACTATCTAGAAATAGTCCACTGCAAACCAGACATACCAGCTTTCCTACCTATTCTAAGAAAATGAGACAAAACCACAAGCTCACACCCACAAACACAAAGCACCTCCTTCCCCCAAGTAAGTCTCTGAATATCCAGAGTGTCCTCTGACTAGGGGGCCCTACTATGTTCACCCGAAATGGCCTGTACTGTGGCAGATCTGGTCTCCTTGGACAACTCTGTGTAGTTGTTAGGAGCCAGCGGTGAGTCACTACCTACTTACTAAGGAAAGGCCCGTCTTCAGAGCTCTCCTGATATTTGGCCATCCTCACATCAGTAGGTACCAAGAAAGACAGAATCTGTCATTGGTAAAACAAAACAAGTGAGCCCACTGGTACTGGGACTGGGACTGGCTCTGGATGCCTGGCTTCCTGGATCCCAAGTTCAGAGAGTTCCATCACCAAAGAAGTAAGGTAGGTCACTTCTTTCAGGAACTGAATGAGGTCAATGCCTTGGCAAACACTTTGTCCTAATAGCTGCTTCCAAGGGTCCCATGAGATGGAGGCTGCCCCTACTTCCTGTGACACTGTCACAAGTTAGAAGGGTATATCAACCATAGACACACGGGAACAGCTCTCCACACAGACCTTGTTTGGTCCATCTTCTCTACATTAAGAAGAAGGTGGCTGATTCAGACACACCCCTTCATCCTGACAAGGTTGTTTACCATGGAAGATGACTTTTGCTCTCTCAGGTCCTTCATAGCTGCCTACCTCTTTTCCAGGGATCATGTCTGCATGGACCTTTGAGGTTCTCAGCAGGTGGAAGATCCCCTACATTCCTGTATTGTAAGACCAACTCTGTCCCTGCTCTTCTGTAAAGTTAGATTGAGGGAACAGTGTATGTTTAGGGTCAATAACATGTTGGATTTGGTTTAGGAATCATCCTGCAGAATGAATAATGGTATTTGAAACTGCGATATTTACTAGAATATATATGTGAAATATAAGTGTGAAACTAGAAATCTAGGTAACATTTGAAGCCCAGAAGGGCATTGGACCCTTGATTGTGATACTTAGAATAAAATTACATTCTGCACAGAGGTCTCAGATAGATCAATATACAATGGCATAAGACCTTGTACCTTGCTTGATTGAATGTAGAAGAGAATATCCAGTCAAAAAAGGATAGTCGGTAGGATTAGGAAGATAGTCGGTAGGTTTAGAAAAAGAATGAGTATAGGATTAGGAACAAACGTTTATTAGCAATAGATTATCGATTAGAGTGTGAATGTAAATGTCAGCACATGTGAAGAGTCAGTCACAATGATGAACTGGGGAAAATATGTAGGAAACAGATAGAAATAGAGCCATAATGAAATCAGGCAATGTATAAAGTGAGGGATAGGATTAGACATTTTCAGTAGGGTTGAGTTTGAATATATAATCTTAAGAAGAAACAAATATGTAGTCACCAATAGGATTGATATTTGAGAGCATTAGGCAAGCTGGACATGGATGTTTTTAGTAATCCATGTTTACTTTCCTTTTAGTCTTTGGTACAAACATAAGTGTGAGCTTTGCATTTTGTGTTCCGAATATTTCTGTGATTAAATGTATAAGTAGATCAGGTGACATGAGTATTTCTTCCAACATTTCAGGGAGCAATATTTTGAAGACATATAAATTAGTATTGGGGGTATAAAGAAGTGTACACTGCGTCTATGAATATAGAGATAATGCATGAATAGACCATACTGTGAATAAATAATATAACTCGTTCCACTTTAAATAATGGATTGAATTTTTATCTGAAAATATATAAGAAATCCTATATCGTTATGCAATCATTAATTCCAACCAGTCATACATCTAATGGTAATATCAGAGTTATAATTCATCATAAAGTTTATGTGAGTTTTGCTTCAAAAGTGATTATGGAAATTGAAAGTAATGTGTCTTGAAAGAACTCTCATGAAAAGACCTGTCAAGAAACATGGAAGAATACATGTGTCCTGAAGCAGGAAGTGATTGAAAGTGAAACAAATTCCTGTAAATTTGCGAACTTGTGGGGAAATCTTAAGAGCCCCTCCCAGCTCTCCCTTGAGCGCGATAGCCAGACCGAGGGAATTAGGAGTGGCACGGGACTCGTGGTGCAGACCTCCAGGCCACCGCTCCCACCAGTGCTGAAAACTGAAGTCTCTTGCTCCAGCTTCCGGAGGCATGGCTTCCGGAGTGCAAGCAAATTCTCTGGGGGTTCTCAGGCCTAAGCTCTACAAACTTAGGGTCTGAGGGAGACAAACAGGGAGATTGTGCCCAGGCGTTCATGAAAACAGGGCTCCTAGGAGCAGCAGACCTGGCATGTAGCCAGTATTGTGGTGAGTGTCACAGGTGAGTGGGGCCTGGCTTGAGGAAACACAAAAGAAGGCCCTAGGCACTCAGGATTGGACACCCACCCAGTCTGGGAGGAAGAGCTGCTGCACAGTGATTGGTTCCCACTTATTGAAAGGAGAAGCTTGGCCCAGTGGGCACAGCTCTACCTACTGGAAAAGAAGTTTATTGCAATCTATGACTGCATTTATTGTTATTATTATTATTTTAATTTGTTTTTTTGTTTTTGTTTTTTTTTTTTTTGTTTTCTTTTATTTTCATTTTTTTGTTGCTGTTCTTTAACTTTTAAAAAATGTTTTAAAATTTTTTATTTTATTTTATTTTTTTTTTCCGGTTCATGATGACCATCTGAGAACACAAATTTATTGCTTTTATTTTCCAAAATCCTCATAAAAGAACTTAAACACTATAAAAATAATCACACGGTATTACCATAAAACAACAAATGAAAGGGAAAAAAACATATTGGATCTCACCATTATGTATACACACAACACACACCTGCACAATCCCCCCAAACTAAAAGTAAATAGCGGAAAGATCAGTAGAGTGGAGGGAAGGGAACAGAAAGAGGGAGGAAAGGAAAAAAAGAGGAAGTACTGGGGACTGAATTAGAGCAAATTATATTTCATGCTTTTATAATTATGCCAAAATGAATCTTAATGTTATGTATAATCTTAATGTTATGTATAAAAAGAACCAATTAAAAAAAGAAATATGATAGTATACCAGTGCTGTGTAGAGCCAATAAAAAAATACCTATACATAAACTAAAAAAAAATGTGAATTTTAAGAATAAACTGGAGTGGGCTAGAGTTGTGGCTCAGTGGTAGAGCACTTGTCTAGCATGTGTGAGGCACTGGTTGGATTCTCAGCACTGCATATAAATTAATTAATTAAATAAGGATCCATCAACAACTAAAAAAACTAGTAAAAAAGAATAAATTATAAAAAATAAATGAAAGTGTGTAGAAAATGTCATTTGAAGTAAAAATACAAAATCAGCTCTAAGTTGTTTGCAACACAAACACACAAGTTAAGTGGTGTTTGAAAATACAGGGAGCAAAAGCTATTGTATAAAAATTTTATTGATAATTCCAGAAAATCTATTATTAATATCAATGTAAAATATGTATTTTAAGTGAAAGAACCTTTAATAAGACAGCAATTGTGTTAATTAATTAAAGAATCTAAAAATTAGATGAAAATATGATTTGTTTTTATTCAATGAAGCAAGATTAAATGTTTGAAATATGATTTTAAGGAGAAATATAGGCACCACAATAAGTTTTAGGAATTTTGTGGATACAAAGATAATTAACTTAGGACAACTTACTATGATAAATGAGTTTACTTTAGTAGAAAAATAGAATTTGCTCTCTGGAAACTGGGCACCCCCAATCCCAAAATCCCAAATCCAAAATGCCAAATCTAACGTGTTTTAGTACTGGAATGTGACAAGTGAAAAGTTTCCTACTTGGCTTCATTTGACAGGTTACAGTCAAAATGCAGGTATACTAAAAATGTTGTATGAAATTTCCTCCAGGCTATGGGTCTAAGGCATGTATGAAATATAAATGAATTTCATATTTACACTTGAGTCTTATCCCCAAGATTATGTGTGTATAAATATTCCATAATTCCAAAAAAATCCAAAATCTGAAATGCTTCTTGTTCTAAGCATTTTTGATAAACAATACTTAACCTATATACAATTGTTTCCCCCACAACAAATAAACAAATTTAATAAGGTTAAAAACTTTCCAAAAATAAAATTTAAACATACTACAAAGCAAATAAATAACACATGAAATAATAAATTTTTTGGTGACTTAACAACTGGAAACTGTTTCATTTAACTTTCCCCTGGATCATAGATAAACTTCAAAATTATTTTCTTTTTTTTTTAAATGGCAAAATAATTTTATTTTATTTTTTTATTGGTTGTTCAAAACCCTACAAAGCTCTTGACATATCATATTTCATACATTAGCATACATTAGCTTCAAGTGAGTTATGAACTCCCTTTTTTAAACCAAGTAGAAATTGCAGAATCACATGGGTTACACATCCACATTTTTACATAATACCATACTAGTAACTGTTGTATTCTGCTGCCTTTCCTTTCCTCTACAATCCCCCCTCCCCTCCCCTATTTTGTTATTATTATTTTTTAAAATTTTAATTTTATATTATCATTATCATTTTTTTAAAAAAAATCATTTTCATTCTTTATTTTCTATTTTTTCTATTGTATTTCATTTCTTTTCAATTTTCTTATTTCCCATTCCTTGCATTCTACCTGCCTACTCTCATTCTCTTTAGTGACTTTTTCCCTTCCCTTCTAAAATCTTTCCTCCCAAGCATCAAATAAATTTATAAGAGTAAACAGTAACTCAGCAGTCAAACAGAACAAGAAGTAACATGAGCAGCATAAACAAGCAAGGAAGAAAAGGAGAACAAACAACGAAGAACACCCTAAATATTGAGGAGGACCAGGATTCATCAGAAAAGTGGTCATATAAAGAACTCAAGGAATACCTTAGACAGATGGAATGGAAACTTAAAGAAGATACGAGACAGAAAATCCAAACAGTAAAAGAAAACATTGAAAATGAATTACATAAACATATAAAAGAAAAAGTTAAGCATCTTTATCAGTGGATAGAGATTATAAAAAAAAATAAAACAATAATTCTAGAAATGAAGGAAATGATAAACCAAATTAAGAACTCCATTGAGAGTATCACTAACAGAGTGGAGCAAGTAGAAGCCAGAACGTCAGATAATGAAGACAAAATATATCATCTTGAAACGAGTCCAGCCAACTCAGAAAGGCTGGCAAAAAAAATCACAAGAAAAACATCCAAGAGATTTGGGATAACATAAATAAAACCACACTTACGAGTCATCAGGATAGAGGAAGGTACAGAGACTCAAACCAAGGGAATGAGAAAACTGCTGAATGAAATAATTACAGAAAACTTTCCAGAAATAAAAAAGGAAATGCATATACAAATTGTAGATGCATACAGGACAAGAGCACACAAAATCACAGTAGACGAATGCCAAGACACATTGTTATGAAGATATCCAATATACAGAACAAAGAGAAAATAATAAATCTACAAGAGAATGGAGGCAGAATACATTCAGTGGTAAACCAATAAGGTTAACAACGGATATTTGATCACAGATGCTGAAAGCGAGAAGATCCTGGAAAAACGTATTTCAAACACTGAAAGACAATGGATGCCAACCAAGAATTATGTATCCAGCATTATTAACCATCAGGTACGACAATAAAATAAGAATCTTTCATGATAAACAAAAGCTAAAAGAATTTGAAGCCAGAAAACAAGCTTTACAAAGCGTCTTGAGCAAAACACTACACAAGAAAGAAATGAAAAACAACAACCAAAACCATCAGTGGGAAGTACCTTGGTAATGACAGAGGCAGGGTGAAAGCTTATCATGGAGAAACAAACTAAATTTAAAAAAAGATAAATAATCAAACATGGCTGGCAGTACAAACCATACATCAATAGTAACTCTGAATGTAAATGGCTTCAACTCTCCAATAAAGCGACATAGGCTGGTAACTTGGATTAAATAAACAAATCCAACAATATGTTGCCTCCTGGAGACACATCTGAAATGCAAAGACACACAGGCTGAAGGTGAAAGGTTGGGAAAAAATACACCATGCACACTTATCCTCATAAGCAAGCAGGGGTGGACATCCTCATATCAAATAAAATCGACTTCAAGACTAAGTTAATCAAAAGGGATAAGGAAGGACATTATATACTGTTAAAAGGAACCATTCACCAACAAGACATAACAATTATCAATATTTATGCACTAAATAATGGTGCTACGATGTTCATGAAACAAATTCTCCTCAAGCTCCAAAATGAAATAGACCTCAACACAATAATTATGGGTGACTTCAACACACATCTATCACCATTGGACAGATCCTCCAAACAAAAGTTGAATAAAGAAAGTATAGAACTCAATATCACAATCAATAACCAACATGTAACTGACATATATAGAATATATCAACCATCATCAAGTGGATATACTTTTTTCTCAGCAGCACATGGATCCTTCTCAAAAAAAGACCATATATGATGCCATAGGGCAACCCTCAGTAAATATAAAGGTGTGGAGATAATAACATGCATTTTATCTGATCATAATGGAATGAAACTGGAAATCAATGATAAAAGAAGGAAGGAAAAATTCTACATCACATGGAAAATAAACAATATGTTACTGAATGATCAATGGGTTACAGAAGACATAAAGGAGGAAATCAAAAAATTCTTAGAGATAAATGTAATTATAGACACAACATATCGGAATCTATGGGACACAATGAAAGCAGTTTTAAGAGGGAAATTCATCGCCTGGAGGTCATTCCTGAAAAAAAAAATGAAAAACCAACAAATAAGTGAGCTCACACTTCATCTCAAAGCCCTAGAAAAGGAAGAGCAAAACAACAGCAAATTTAGCAGAAGGCAAAAAATTATTAAAATCAGAGTGGAAATCAAGGAAATTGAAACAAAAGAAACTATTGAAAAAATTAACAAAACTAAAAGTTGGTTCTTCGAAAAAATAAATAAGATCAACAGACGCTTAGCCATGCTAAAGACGAAAAGAAGAGAAAGAACTCAAATTACTAACATATGGGATGAAAAAGGCAACATCACAACAGATGCTACAGAAATACAGAAGACAATTAGAAATTATTTTGAAAACCATTATTCCAATAAAATAGAAAATAGTGAAGACATCGATAAATTTCTTAAGTCATATGATTTGCCCAAACTGAGTCAGGAGGATACACACAATTTAAACCGACCAATATCAATGGATGAAATAGAAGAAGCAATCAAAAGACTACCAACCAAGAAAAGCCCAGGAACGGATGGCTATACAGCGGAGTTTTACAAAACCTTTAAAGAAGAATTAATACCAATACTTTTCAAGTTATTTCAGGAAATAGAAAAAGAGGGAGCTCTGCCAAATTCATTTTATGAGGCCAACATCACCCTAATTCCAAAACCAGAAAAAGACACCTCAAAGAAAGAGAACTACTGACCAATATATCTGATTAACCTAGATGCAAGAATCCTCAATAAAAATCTGCCTAATCGAATACAAAGGCACATAAAAAAAATTGTTCACCAGGATCAAGTAGGATTCATCCCTGGTATGCAACGATGGTTCAATATACGAAAATCAATAAATGTTATTCATCACATCAATAGACTTAAAGATAAGAACCATATGATCATCTCGATAGATGCAGAAAAAGCATTTGACAAAGTACAGCATCCCTTTAGGTTCAAAACATTAGAAAAATAGGGATAACAGGAACTAACCTCGACATTGTAAAAGCTATCTATGCTAAGTCTCAGGCTAGCATCATTATGAATGGAGAAAAATTGAAGGCATTCCCTCTAAAATCTGGAACAAGACAGGGATGCCCTCTGTCACCACTTCTATTCAATATAGTTCTCAAAACACTGGCCAGAGCAATTAGACAGACGAAAGAAATCAAAGGCATAAAAATAGGAAAATAAGAACGAAAATTATCACTATTTCCTGGTGACATGATTCTATACATAGAAGACCCAAAAGGGTCTACAAAAGAACTACTAGAACTAATAAATGAATTCAGCAAAGTGGCAGGATATACAATCAAAACACATAAATCAAAGGCATTTCTGTATATCAGCGACAAACCTCCTGAAACAGAAATGAGGAAAAATACTCCATTCAAAATACCCTCAAAAAAATTAAATACTTGAAAATCAACCAAACAAAAAAGGTGAAAGACTTATACAATGAAAACTACAGAACCCTAAAAAGAGAAGTAGAAGAAGATCTTAGAAGATGGAAAAATATACCCTGTTCCTGGATAGGCAGAACTAACATCATCAAAATGGCGAAATTACCAAAAGTTTTCTATAGGTTCAATGCAATGCCAATCAAAATCCCAATGGCATTTCTTGTAGAAATAGATAAAGCAATCATGGAATTCATATGGAAAAATATAAGACCCAGAATAGCAAAAGCAATTCTAGCAGGAAGTGTGAATCAGGCGGTATAGCGATACCGGACATAAAACTATACTACAGAGCAATATTAACAAAAACAGCATGGCACTGGTACCAAAACTGGCAGGTTGACCAATGGTACAGAATAGAGGACACAAAGACTAATTCACAAAGATACAACTATGCTATATTTGATAAAGGAGCTAAAAGCATGCAATGGAGGAAATATAGCATCTTCAACAAATGGTGTTGTAAAAAATGGAAATCCATATGCAACAAAATGAAACCGAATCCCCTCCTCTTGCCATGCACAAAAGTTAACTCAAAGTGGATCAAGGAGCTAGATATCAAATAAGAGACTCTGCATATGATACAAGAAAAAGTTGGCTCCGATCTACATAATGTGGGGCCGGGCTCCAAATTCCTTAACAGGACACCCATAGCAGAAGAGTTAATAACAAGAATCATCAAATGGGACTTACTTAAACTGAAAAGTTTTTTCTCAGCAGGATAAAAAATGAGAGAGGTAAATAGGGAGCCTAAATTATGGGAACAAATTTTTACTCCTTACACTTCAGATAGAGCCCTAATATCCAGAGTATACCAAGAACTCAAAAAATTAGACAATAAGATGATAAATAACCCAATCAAAAAATGGGCCATGGACCTGAACCGACACTACACAGAGGAGGACATACAATCAATCAGTAAGTAAATGAAAAAATGCTCACCATCTCTAGCAGTCAGAGAAATGCAAATTAAAATCACCCTAAGAAACCATCCTACTCTAGTAAGATTGGCAGCCATTATGAAGTCAAACAACAAGTGCTGGCGAGGATGTGGAGAATAGGGTACTCTTGTACATTGCTGGTGGGACTGCAAACTGTTGTGGCAAATTTGAAAAGCAGTATGGAGAATCCTGGGAAAGCTGGGAATGGAACCACCATTTGACCCAGCTATTGCCCTTCTCAGACTATTCCCTGAAGACCTTAAAAGAGCATATTACAGGGATACTGCCACATTGATGTACATAGCAGCACCATTCAAAATTGCTAGACTGTGGAACCAACCCAGATGCCCTTCAGTAGATGAATGGATAAAAAAATGTGGCATTTATACACCATTGAGTATTATGCATCATTAAAAAATGACAAAATCATTGAATTTGCAGGGAAATGGATGGCACTAGAGCAGATTATGCTTAATGAAGCTAGCCAAACCCTAAAAAACAAATAAAAATGTCTTCTTTGATATAATGAGAGCAACTAATAACAGAGCAGGGAGGAAGAGCAGGAAGAAAAGATCAACATTAAACAGAGACATGAGGTGGGGATCGGAAAGAGAGAGATAAAGGAAATTGCATGGTAATGGAGGGAGACCCTCATTGTTACACAAAATTACATATCAGAGGTTGTGAGGGGAATGGGAAAATTAACAAAGATATAAATGTATTACAGTGGATGTGGAAGAGAGAGAAGATGGGAGGGGAGTGGGGATACTAGAGGATAGAAAATGTAGCAGAATACAACAGTTACTAATAGGGCATTATAAAAATGCAGATGTGTAACACATATGATTCTGCAATCCGTATTTGGGATAAAAATCGGAGTTCATAACCCACTTGAATCTAATGTATGAAATATAATATGTCAAGAGCTTTGTAATGTTTTGAACACCCAATTAAAAAAATAAAAAAATAATATGAAATAAAATAATTGAAAAAAAAAAAAAACACATGGAGAAATATTTCACTCTCTTCCAGAACAATGCCTTGACATTACCCTCGCCCCAAGTAATACATCATTAGAGGAGAAGAGTTAGAAAATCTGGGAATACATAGCTGGAATTTAATATGCTCAAAAGTTCACAACATTGGAGGTGGTAGAGTAGTTTACAAAAGTAAGGGACAGGGTAAACACTCCACAAATATGGAGCTCTGCTGGCCTAAAGACTTCTTCAGAAACTGCCACTGAGGTTGGGCACTTGAAATATATGTTGTTGTCAGGAGCTTTAGATTCCATTGTAATGAGAGCATCAAAGCTGGGTCTGCATCTATGTGACCTGGAGGACATGGTTTCTTATGTTCCAATGAACATGAGTCAGCAGTGCTGAATTCAATCTTTGTAGGTAAACTGTGGTCACTGGGGGCTAAGTGTCTCCCCGTGTGGACTGTAAAGCCATTTGGTCATCCTCCACATTTTGTGGTGTTTCTTGCTGCTGCACTGGTAGTTTGGTATTTGCTTCACAAAATACAAGGAGTCCACCTGGGACAAAGTGTTGGAGGGAGTTTCTCACGTGTGGTGGATCAGGGTCTGCAGGAGAATGCACCCACCAAGGTTCTATCCCAAATAGCTTGCCTCTTGACCATAGCAACGTGATTCTGAACATTGCCCTAAAACCTCTACAAATAAAAATACGCCTTTACATATAAGGGTCTGCTCGCTGCACCATGTCAGTCACAAGCAATTTGGAAGCCAATGGAAGATCCACATGGCTCCACCACAGATGATTTATCACACACCTGCCAACTGCAGCTCTATGCCCACTACTCAGCAGGCTCCAAATTACTGGCATCTCTGCTCTACACCATTTTCTGGAAACCCAGTCCATCAGGCACTGTCTGGTATACTCATAGTCAGCAACAGGATATCCAAAGGTTCTCCAGTGCCACCTGGTCATGGAAATTTAAAAAAATTTCACGGTATTTATCTAGCCATTTTTCAAGGATGAGGTTGAAGGCACTGTGGGTTTCACTTCATTCAGGAACCATTAAATGGTGAGGATGCTCATTTCAATGAAAGCTCTGGAGAACTCTCATAAGCATGGCTTCCTAAAGAGTGGCCAATGATCACATGATGCTAGGCACATTGAGGTCTACAATGTGAGGTCCATGTGTGTTTTGACTCTCAACTATGGCTGCCAAGTCTTTCACAATAAAATTATGTGATACCCTGGCTGAGATTCCAAGTGCTCTGTGCAAAGCCAACCTGGGCCTAGATCTCAGTTTCCAAGGGCAAATCTCATGCGTGGCCTCCTAAAATCCCAACTCAATTCATGGCAATACTTCTCTGAGGTCAGTACCTCAACTCAGTATCTAAGGGGAATCACACCAGAGTTCAAGCCCAGGTGGACCCACTCGTCACTTCCAACCACCACCCAAATTACCACAATTAAAACCAAAACACTCCCACATGACCCACATTTTCTTCCATATAGACACTCATCATAACTTCTGGCTGGAGGTTTCCATAAGGGGCTCCGCCCAAGCCAGTGTCAAAAATAAGCTCCCTTGCCGCTTAATTTGACTAAACTGAGGGTGGCTGTACACACTTCCTGTGAACCAGATGTGATCAAATAGGTCTGCCATTAATACTGCTCCGCTTCTCCAATTTGAGGACTACTGACTGTGGGTTTTAGATTCTTTATGTGAACTGGAGTCATGATAAAACCCAAGCACCTATGGGATAGAATCTGCAGGGCTTTGAGGAACTCATTTGAGACAAAGGATCCCTATTCTCACTTGATGGAGGTCACGAACCTTACAGAGGAAGACGAGAGACTTCATCCACAATGACTGCTCTTTTTGCCACTTTGGTTTTGGATGTACACATGGAATCTTTCTTTAGATCCATCAGGTGATGAGAAACTAAGCAACAGCCTCACACAGGGCCAATGGTCTGAATGAGACACATCTTTTTCAAAGCAATTAAGCAAAGAGCCACAGGTGATGCCCATTCATTTCCATTTGAAAACTCTTTTCTTCAGGCTTCACAAAGGGGTGGCCTAAGGCAAAGACCTTCCTGACATTTAGGGCAAGAGAACAATAGGTAACCAAAAGGCCCAAAGCAGGGTTTCTCCACTGAGTCTTTAATGGTCATAGTGATTTCTGAGTTTTCTGTGATGCTCGCCATTCCCTTCAGCTATCCAGTACATGGCCATGTCACAGAGCTTGGAGGTGGTATATATCTTGCACAAAAAACCATGAGCCTATTCTAGAGAGTAGCCAGAATTCAGGAAGAAAAGTGGAACTTAGGAAGATAGCAGGTGTAGCCAATTGATAAGGCAAGCCGCAGTCCATTCATAAATTGTGCAGGATGAATTCTGGGAAGCTTTCTACTAAACAGGACATATCCATTGATCCAATATCTTTTCTAATGTCTACAACCATAGATAACAGTGGGATACACAGACATAGAAACACTCGCCTTGCCAAACGACATACTAGAAACAGTTCACTCCAAACCAAACAAACCGACTTCCCTGCCTATTTTCAGAACATGAGACAAAACCACAAAACCACAACCAAACCTACAAAGGCACCTCCTTCTGCCAAGTAGGTCTTTGACTATCTTGAGTGTCCTCTGACTTATGGGCCATACTATGTTCCCCCGAAATGGCCACTCCTGTCTCAGATTTGGACTCCATGGCCAACTCTATTTAATTGTCAGGAGCCAGCTGTGAGCCACTACCTGTTTTCTCAGGAAAGGCCCCTCTTCAGAGATTTTCTGCCATTTGGCCATCCTCACATGAGTAGGTACCAAGAAAGACTGACTCTGTCCTTGGTAAATCCAAACAAATGAGACCACTCGGACTGGAACTGGCCCTGGCTTTTGCCTAAATTCCTGGATCCCAAGATCAGAGAGTTCCATCACCAAGGAAGTGAGGTGAGGTCACTTCTTTCAGAAATTGAAAAATCTGTGGAAAGCAACCCTGGGCCTAGATCTCAGTTCCAAGGGTGACTCTTATGCGTGGCCTCCTAAAATCCCAACAAAATTCAATGCAATACTTCTCTAAGGTCAGTTCCACAACTCAGTCTCTAAGGGGAATCACACCAGAGTTCAAGCCCAGGTGGACCCAGTCATTTCTTCCAACCGCCACACAAATGACCAAAATTAAAACGAAAATACTCCCACATGGCCCTCATCTTCTTACATATTGTCATTCATCATAATGTCTGGCTGAAGATTTTCATGAGGGGCGAAGCCCAAGAAAGTGTCCAAAATAAGCTCACTTGCCCCTCATTTGCCTAAAGTCAGGGTGGCCTGGACACCCTTCCTGTGAACCAGGAGTGATCAAATAAGCCTGTCATTAATAATGCTCTGTTTCTTCAATTTGAGGCCTACTAATTTTCAGGTATAGATTCTTTGTGATTTGGAGTCATGCGAAACCCCAAGCACCTCTGCAGGGCTTTGAGGAACTCTTTTGACCCAAAGAATCCATTTTCTCACTTGACAGAGGTCAGAAACCTAACAGAGGAAGGCAAGAGACTTCATCCACAATGACTGATCTTTTTGCCATTATGGTTTTTGATGCACACATGGGATCATTCTTTAGATCCATCAGGTGCTGAGAATGCAAGACACAGCCACACACAGGCCAAGAGGCTAATTCAGCCACATCCCTTTCCAAAGCAATTAAGCAAAGAGCCACAGGTGATGCCCATTCATTTCCATTTGAAAACTCTTTCTTCAGGCTTCACAAAGGGGTGGCCTGAGACCAAGTCTTTCCTGACATTCAGTGCAACGGAACAATAGGTAAGCAAAAGGCCCAAAGCGGGGTTTTTCCACTGAGACATTTCTGTTCACACTGATATCTGAGTTTTCTGAAAGGCTGGCCATTCTCTTCAGCTATCCAGTACATGGCCATGTCACAGAGCTTGTAGTGGTGCATATCTTGGACACAAAACCATGAGCCTATTCTGGAGAATGGCCAGAATTCAGGAAGAAAACAGGAACTTAGGAAGATAGAATGTGTTGCCTCTCGATAAGACAAGCTGCAGTCCATTCATAAATTGGGCAGGATGAATTATGGGAAGATTTATAGTAGACTGGACGCATCCATTAATGCTTTCTCTTTTCTAATGTCTACAACAATGGACACAGTGGGATACACAGACATAGAAACACTCGCCTGGTCAAACGACTTACTAAAAACAATCCACTCCAAACCAAACAAACCAACTTTCCTACCTATTCTCAGAACATGGCCTGACCTCTCTCAGATCTGGTTTCCTTGGCCAACTCTGTGAAGTTGTCAAGAAAAAGGGGTGAGCAACTACCTGCTTCTTCTGGAAAGGTCCCTCTTCAGAGCTCTCCTGGCATTTGGCCATCCTCACATCGGTAGGTACCAAGAAAGACTGACTCTGTCCTTGGTAAATCCAAACAAGTGTGTCCACTGGGACTGGGGCTGCCTCGGGGTGCCTGGATTCTTGGATACAAAGTTCAGAGAGTTCCATCACCAAGGAAATGAGGTATATCACTTTCTTTGGAACTGAATGAGGTCACTGCCTTGGCAACCACTTTGTCCTAACAGTTGCTTCCAAGTGTCCCATGAGATGGAGGCTGCCCCTACTTCCTGTGACACTTTCACAAGGTAGAATGGTATGTCAACCATAGGCACCCAGCAGCAGCTCTCCACACAGGCCTGGTTTGGTCCATCTTCTCTACAATAAAAAGAGAGAGGCTGATTCAGACACATCCCTTCATCCTGACCAGGTTGTTTGCCATGGAAGATGACTTTTGCTCTCTCAGGTCCTTCATAGCTGCCTACATCTTCTCCAGGTATCATTTCTGAATGGACCTTTGAGGTTCTCAGCAGGTGGAATGTCCCCTACTTTCCTGTATTGTAAGAACGACTCTATCCCTGCTCTTCTGTAAAATGAGATTGAGGAAACAGTGTATGTTTAGGCTTAATAACAGGTTCGATTTGGGTTAGCAATCATTCTGTGTGATAAATAATGGTATTGGGAACCTGCGATATTTACAAGAATATCGAGGTGAAATATAAGTATGAAAACAAAAATCTAGGTATGATTTGAAGCCCAGAAGGGCATTGGGCCCTTAATTGGGATACTTAGTTTTGAATTATATTCTGCAAAGATGTCTCAGACAATTTGATATACAATGGCATAGGACCTTGTACCTTGGATGTTTGAATGTAGAAGAGAACATCCAATCCAAAGGGATAGTCAGTAGAATTAGGAAGATAGTCGGTAGGTTTAGGAAGAAGAGTGAGTGTAGGATTGGGACTAAAAATTCTTTAGCTATAGGGTTTCGGATAGAGAGTGAATGTAAATGTCAGCACATATGAAGAGTCAGTCACTATGATGAAATTGGGAAAATATGTAGAAAAGCAGATATCAATAGAGACATTATGAAATCAGGCAAAGTATTAAGTGAGTGATAGGAGTAGACATTTTCACCAGGGTTGAGTTTGAATATATAATCTTAGGAAGAAACAAATATGTAGTAACCAATAGGATTGACATTTGAGAGCATTAGGCAACCTGGACAAGGATGTTTTTAGTAATCCATGATCGCTTTCCATTTAGTCTTTGGTACAATCATAAGTGTGACCTTTACATTTTTTGTCCAGAATATTACTGTGATAAAATCTATATGTAGATCAGGTGACATGAGTATTTCTACCACCATTTCTGGGAGCAATATACTGAAGACGTAAAATTTGTATTGGGGGTACAAAGAGGTGTACCCTGTGTCCATGAATATAGAGATTAAGCATGAATACACCATACTGTGAATAAATAATATAACTGGTTCCAACTTTAAATCATGGATTGAATTGATATCTGAAAATATACAATAAATCTTATATTGATATATATTCATTCATTCCAACCAGTTATACATCTAATGGTAATATTAGTGTTTTGATTTATCATGAAGAGTGTGTGAAGTTTGCTTCAAAAGTGATTATGGAAATCGAAAATAATGTGTTCGGAAAGAATTCTCATGCAAAGACCAGTCAAGAAATATGGAGGAATACATGTGTTTTGAAGCAGGAAGTGATTGAAAGTGAAACAAATGCCTATAAATTTGCTAAATTGTTTATGAAATATATATCCTATGATGTGCATAAACTGATGAAATTGTAATGTACCAGTTTTGAATAAAAATTAACGTAAAAATACACATCATGTCCCATTGGAATCTACTTGCATTGATGTTAAACTTGGTCAGTTACTGTAGAAATATTAGGATTCGCGTGACTCATTCACCGAAGTTAGTTTTCTTTTTTTTTTTTTTTAATTTTTAATGGGTGTTCTAAACATTATTTATTTCTTGATATATCATATTTCACACTTTGATTCAAGTGGGTTATGAACTCCCATTTTTACCCCGTATACAGATTGCAGAATCACATCAGTTACACATCAATTGATTGACACATTGCCATACTAGTGTCTATTGTATTCTGCTGCCTTTCCTATCCTCTACTATCCCTCCTCCCCTCCGCTCTCTTCCTCTCTCCTCTCTCTACCCCCTCTACTGTAATAAATTTCTCCCTTTTGTATTATTTTTCCCTTTCCCCTCACATCCTCTTTTATGTAATTTTGTATAACCCTGAGGGTCTACTTCCATTTCCATGCAATTTCCCTTCTCTATCCCTTTCTCTCCCACCTCTCATTTCTATTTAATATTAATCTTCTTCTCATGCTCTTCATCCCTACTCTGTTCGTAGTTACTCTCCTTTTATCAAAGAAGGCATTTGGCATTTGTTTTTTAGGGATTGGCTAGCTTCACTTTGCATAATCTGCTCTAATGCCATCTATTTTCCTGCAAATTCTATGGTTTTGTCATTTTTTAAAGCAGAGTAATACTCCATTGTGTATAAGTGCCACATTTTTTTATCCATTCTTCTATTGAACAGCATCTAGGTTGGTTCCACAGTGTTGCTATTGTGAATTGTGCTGCTATGAACATCAATGTAGCAGTGTCCCTGTAGCATGCTCTTTTAGGGTCTTTAGGGAATAGACCGAGAAGAGGAATAGCTGGGTCAAATGGTAGTTCCATTCACAGCTTTCCAAGAAATCTCCATAATGCTTTCCAAATTGACTCTACCAATTAGCAGTGCCTCCAATAATGTACAAGTGTACCTGTTTCTCCACATCCTCACCAGCACTTGTTGTTGTTTGACTTCATAATGGCTGTCAATCTTACTGGAATGAGATGGTATCTTAGGGTGGTTTTGATTTGCATTTCTCTGACTGCTGGGGATGGTGAGCATTTTTTCATGTACTTGTTTTTTGATTGTATGTACTTCTCTGAGAAGTGTCTGTTCTGGTTCTTGGCCCATTTGTTTATTGGGTTATTTGTTATCTTATTGTCTATTTTTTTTTTGAGTTCTTTGTATACTCTGAATATTAGGGCTCTATCTGAAGTGTGAGGAGTAAAGATTTGTTCCCAGGATTTAGGCTCCCTATTTACCTCTCTTATTGTTCCTTTTGCTGATAAAAAACTTTTTAGTTTGATATATTTGTTGATTCTAGTTATTAACTCTTGTGCTATGGGTGTCCTATTCAGGAATTTGGAGCCCGACCCCACAGTATGTAAATCGTAGCCAACTTTTTCTTCTATCAGACGCCATGTCTCTGATTTGATATCAAGCTCCTTGATCCATTTTGAGTTAACTTTTGTGCATGGCGAGAGAAAGGGATTCAGTTTCATTTTGTTACATATGGATTCCAAGTTTTCCCAGCACCATTTTTTGCAGATGCTATTTTCCTTCATTGCATGCTTTTAGCCCCTCCATCAAATATAAGATAGTTGTAGTTTCCTGGCTTGGTTTCTGTGTCCTCTATTCTGAACCATTGGTCCACCCGCCTGTTTTGGTACCAGTACCATGGTATTTTTGTTACTATTTTTCTGTAGTATAGTTTGAAGTCTGGTATCGCTATGCCGCCTGATTCACACTTCCTGCTTAGTGTTGTTTTTGTTATTCTGTGTCTTTTATTTTTCCATATGAATTTCATGATTGCTTTCTCTATTTCTAGAAAAAATTCCGTTTGGATTTTGATTGGCATTGCATTAAACCTATTGAGAACTTTTGGTAATATCACCATTTTGATGATATTAGTTCTGCCTATCCATGAACAGGATATATTTTTACATCTTCTAAGATCTTCTTCTATTTCTCTCTTTAGGGTTCTGTAGTTTTCATTGTATAAGACTTTCACATCTTTTGTTAGGTTGATTCCTAATTATTATTATTTTTTTTTAGGATATTGTGTATGGAGTGGTTGTCCTCATTTCTATTTCAGAGGATTTGTCGCTGATATGCAGGAATGCCTTTGATTTATGCATGTTGATTTTATATCCTGCCACTTTGCTGAATTCATTTATTAGCTCTATTAGTTTCTTTGTAGACCCTTTTGGGACTGCTAGACATAGAATCATGTGATCTGCTAATTTAAGTTCTTCTTTTCCAATTTTTACGCCTTTTATTTCTTTCGTCTGTCTAAATGCTCTGGCTAGTGTTTCGAGAACAATGTTGAACAGAAGTGGTGAGAGAGGGCATCCCTGTCTTGTTCCAGATTTTAGAGAGAATACCTTCAATTTTTCTCCATTCAGAATGATGCTAGCCTGAGGCTTAGCATAGAATGCTTTTACAATATTGAGGTATGTTCCTCTTATCACTAGTTTTTCTAGAGTGTTGAACATAACAGAATGCTGTACTTTATTGAATGCTTTTTTTTTGCATCTACCGAGATGATCATATGGTTCTTATTTTTAAGTCTATTGATGTGGTGAATAACATTTATTGATTTCCGTATATTGAACCAGCCTTGCATCACACGGATGAATCCTACTTGATCAGGATTCACAATTTTTTTGATATGTTTTTGTATCCAATTCGCCAGAATTTTATTGAGGATTTTTTCATGTAGGTTCATTAGAGATATTGGTCTGTAGTTTTCTTTCTTTGAAGTGTCTTTGTCTGGTGTAAGAATCAGGGTGATCTTGGCCTCGTAGAATGAATTTGGAAGATCTCCCTCTTTTTCAATTTCCTGAAACACCTTGAAAAATACTGGTATTTGTTCCTCTTTAAAGGTTTTGTTAAACTCTGCTGTATACCCATACGGTCCTGGGCTTTTCTAAGTTGGTAGTGGATTGATGGTTTCTTCTATTTCCTCAATTGATATTGGTCTGTTTATGTTGTCTATATCCTCCTGACTCAATATGGGCAGATCATATGACTTAAGAAATTTATCGATGCCTTCACTTTCTTCTATTTGTTTGGAGTATAAGGATTCAAAATAATTTCTGATTATCTTCTGTATTTCAGAAATATCTGTTGTGATATTTTCTTTTTTAATCCCTTATGCTAGTAATTTGAGTTCTCTCTTCTTCTCTTTCATAGCATGGCTAAGGGTCTGTCAATTTTATTTATTTTTTCAAAGAACCAACTTCTACTTTTGTCAAATTTTTTCAATTGTTTCTTTTGTTTCAATTTCATTAATTTCAGCTTTGATTTTAATTATTTCTTGCCTTCTACTTCTTTTGCTGTTTCTTTCTTCTTCTTTTTCTAGGATTTTGAGATGAAGTATGAGATCATTTATTTGTTGGTTGTTTCTTTTTTTAAGGAATGAACTCCAAGCAATGAATTTTCCTGTTAGAACTGCTTTCAATGTTCCCATAGATTCCGATACGTTGTGTCTGTGTTTTCATTTATCTCTAAGAATTTTTAAATTTCCTCCTTGATGTCTTCTATAACCCATTGATCACTCAGTAACCTATTGTTCATTCTCCAAGTGATGCATGATTTTTCCTTCCTTCTTTTATCATTGATTTTTAGTTTCATTCCATTATGATCAGATAATATTCATGGTATTATCTGTACTCCTTTATATTGTCTAAGAGTTGCCCTGTGACATAATATATGATCATTTTTTAGAAGGATACATGTGCTGCTGAGAAAAAAGGTAACTGTTTGATGTTGGGTGTTATATTCTACATATCTCAAATAAGTCTAGGTTATTAATTCTGTTATTGAGCTCTATAGTTTCCTTAATCCTTATTCCTTGTTTGGAAGATCTGTCCAGTGGTGAGAGAGGTGTTTTCATGTCTCCCATGATTACTGTATTGTGGTGTATTAGACTCTTGAACTTGAGAAGAGTTTGTTTGATGAACATAGCTGCACCATTGTTTGGGGCATATATATTAATGATTGCTGTCTCTTGTTGGTGTATGATTCCCTTGAGCAGTATGTAGTGTCTCTCTTTATCCCTTTTGATTAACTTTGGCTCAAAATCTATTTTATTTGATATGAGTATGGACTCTCCTGCTTGTTTCCGAAGTCCATATGAGTGATATGATTTTTCAAAAACTTTCACCGTTAGTCTATGTATGCATTTTCCTATCAAATGCATCTCCTGTAGGCAGCATATTGTTGAGTCTTGTTTTTTGTTCAATTCTACTAGCCAGTGTGTCTTCATTGGTGAGTTTAAGCCATTAACATTTAGGGTTATTATTGAGATATGGGTTGTTCTTCCAGCCATATTTGTTTATTTATGTTACTAAACATGGTTTGTTTTCCTCTTTGATTATTTTCCCCCCTTTAATGTCCTACCTCCCACTGTTGGTTTTCATTGTTATTTTCCATTTCCACTTCCTGCAATGTTTTGCCGAGGATGTTTTGAAGAGATTTTTTTCTAGCTGCAAATTCTTTTCACTTTTGTTTATCGAGGAAGGTTTTAATTTCATCTTCCATACTGAAGCTTAATTTCGCTAGATACACAATTCTTGGTTGGAACCCATTTTCTTTCAGTGTTTGAAATATGTTATTCCAGGATCTTCTAGCTTTCAGAGTCTGTGTTGAAAGATCAGCTGTTATCCTGATTGGTTTACCCTTAAACGTAATCTGCTTCCTTTCTCTTGTAGCTTTTAAAATTCTCTCCTTTTTCTGTTTGTTGGGCATCTTCATTATAATGTGTCTAGGTGTGGCTCTCTTATGATTTTGCACATTCGGCGTTCTGTAGGCTTCTAGGACTTGGGATTCTGTTTTATTTATCAAGTCTGGGAAGTTTTCTCGTATTATTTCATTGAATAGGTTGCTCATTCCTTTGGTTTGGAACTCTATACCTTCCTGTATCCCAATGACTGTTAAGTTTGGCCTCTTTATGTTATCCCATATTTCTTGGATATTCTGCTCGTGGTTTTTTAACAGTCTTGCTGAGTGGTCTATGTTCTTTTCAAGTTGAAATACTTTGTCTTCATTGTCTGATGTTCTATGTTCTAAGTGTTCTACTCTCCTGGTAGTATTCTCAATTGAGTATTTAAGTTGGATTATTCCTTCCTGCAATTCTAGGATTTCTGTTTGTTTGTTTTTACAACCTCTATCTCCCTATATAGTTGATCTTTTGCTTATTGGATTTGTTTATGTAATTCATTGTCGAAGTGATCTTTAATTGTCTGATTTTGTTGTCTAATGTCTTCCTTGAGACTCCAGATCATCTAAAGCATGAGTATCCTGAATTCTTTATCTGACATTCCATCTGATGCAGCTATTACCTCTTCTAAAGTTGTGTTGACCTGCATTGCTTGTGGTCCTTTCTTTCCTTGTCTTTTCATACTGCTCGCATTTCTCTCTGCTTGTTGAAACTGTTTTGTTTTGGGCAGTGGCTCTGCTCTGCCCCTATTCCTATTGGGGTGACCTAACAACCACGCTGGTGGGCCGCTGGGCTTGTACTGGGCGCGGGAGAAGGCTCTGCTTTGCCACTACTCCAATAGGGGTGCCGTGTCTACCACACCAGCGGGTCGTTGGGCCTGTTCTGGGCATAGGCGGTGGCTCTGCTCTGCCCCTACTCCAATTGGGGTGACGTGACTACCACGCCTGCTGGTTGATGGGCCTGTTCCGGGCACGGGCGGCAGCTCTGCTCTGTCACTACTCCAATTGGGATGACATGACTACCACGCCTGCAGGTCGCTGGGCCTGTGCCGGGCATGGGCGGCGGCTCTGCTCTGCCCCTCTGGCTCGAAGACAAAGTGAGAGAGACTTGGGTGTTTGTGACTCACTTTTTTTACCAGGAGACCAACTGTTTCTGTCACCGCTGGTATCGATGAAGTTATCTCCTCCAGAATTTTGTGATGACATCAGATCTCTAACATGTTGGTATCCCATGCAAATGGCAGCATTTCGTTCCCTTTGCCGGATGACCAAAGCAATGGGTGAGTCCTGACCAGCCCTCACAAGCCCCGTCTCAATCCTGTTGCCACTGCCTATGAAGGCTCGGTAGGTATTTACCTCCACAGTATTCAGCAAGATCTAGACCGAGAAGGAGTTTCCACGGGTTCTTTAGCCCTGGGCCTGATCAGTTCCAGGAGCCAGAATTCGGCTGCTCTGGGCTTGGTGTATGTTCTGATAGGAACAGGCCTGAGTAATTTGTCTCCGAGACACAGGCGAATGGCAGCCTGAGATTACCTGTTCTATAGCTGAATGAGCTGCTATGAGTTGAAAACAGGAATGGTGACGTCAGCTCTCCAAGATGGTGGCCCCTGGCTTCCTCTGTGGTCTGACTGGTGTGGAAAACCGAATTGGACCGCGTCCTTCCCCGGTCTCAAACCCAGAATTCAGCAATGAGCACAGTGATTGTACAGCTGGCAGAAGCCCACAGAATCTGCACCACTGAATATTTGTGTTGCTATCTCATTGTTTGCCAGCATGCGCCACAGACTCTAGCCGCAGGGCGATTTGCTGAATAAGCAGCATGACGCTCCATGCGGACAAATCACTCACGTTTGAGCCCCGTAGCTAATCCTCATGAGATGGAAATACTTCCACTAGGTTTTGGAGCACCCAAATTTTGCTGGAAATTCGTCATTCTCTTGCACAGTGATGCTGTATATGGGGTTGATGCACTCCTTTCGCTGCCATCATATGATCCCCTGAAGTTAGTTTTCAGTACTGGAAACGAATATGTATTTCAGGTGGATGAATATTTCTGAGAATAAACTTGTGAAAAGTTGATTATAAATCCACATACATAAATATGAATGAATTTAGGGAGTGTAAAATAAGACAAATACATTTCATATTTTGAAAAATCTGGAGAGTGAATACATATATATATAGAGAGAGATAGATAGATAGATACACACACACAGAGAGACATTAAAAAGTAGCATTATGTATGCCAATTGAAATTCACCATGAAATATATATCATCCACAGATCCAAAAATACTCATTTTCCTGAACATCAATTTATGTTGTTCAACTAGAAAGCTGACGCATATGTTGAATTTTCAGTTCCAACAGCGTTTAGTAGGAGTGATCTTTTCTTACAGTTTGTATCTGCCAAGTCAGCCACCTCACAAAATGTATGTGTGATACCAGGTAGAATTCAATATGTGCATAAAAAAATACATGTGCTGAATAGACTACAGAGAAAGGGAGACAGTTATTCACATATTTGTTAACTTTTAAAACACATAAAGAACTGTTTCAATTAAAATTTGCTAGATTTATAGCACCTACCATTTATCATAGGAAAGGCAAGTCCAACTATACACCATGCCTCCTGTGAACCTCTTGTATTTCTATTTTGTTTGGGTTATTTTTCTCCATCATATTAAGATTAGAAGTAAAATCTAGAAGGGAATTTGTTAGTGTCAGGGATTCAGTATTTCGAATGGAAATTTGGAAAATGTATGCAATGTGTATGCAAATATGTGCTACACAAAAATCTTCCCACTCTCATTCAGAACAATGCCTTGGCATTACCTTCCCCCCATGTAAGACACAATTAGAGGAGAAGAGTTAGAAAATCTGTGAATACATACCTTTTATAGAAAATGCTCAGGAGTTCACAAATTTGGAGGTGGTAGAGGAGTTTCCAAAAGTAAGGGACAGGGTAAACACTCCACAAACATGAAGCTCTGCTGGCCTAACATCTGGAGAAACTACCTCTGAGGGTGAGCACTTGAAATATATTTTGTTGTCAGGAGCATTAGCTTCCTTTGTAGTGAGACCATCAAAGCTGGGTCTGCATCTATGTGACATGGATGACATGGTTTCTTATTTTCCGATGAACATGAGGCAGCAGTGCTGAATTTTCTCTTTGTAGGTAAACTGTGGCCACTGAGGGCAAGTGTCTCCTCATCTGGACTGTGAAGCCATTTGGTCATCCTCCACTCTTTGTGGTGTTTTTTGCTGTTGCACTAGGAGTGTGGTATTTGCTTCATGAAATAAAAAGAGTTCAACTGGGACACAGTGCTGTAGGGAGTTCTTTCAGTTGTGGTGGGTTGGGTTCTGTTGGAGAATGCACCAACCAGGCTTCTATCCCACATAGCTTGCCCCATTGACCATAGCAACCTGATTCTGAACATTGCCCTGAAACCTCTCCATATAACAAGATTCTTTTACATATAAGGGTCTACTGGCTGCAAAATGTCAGTCACAAGTTATTTGGACACCAATGGCAGATAAACATGGCCACACCAGAGATATTTTATCAAACACCTGCCCACCACGGCTCTAGGAACACTACTCAGCAGGTTCCAACTTACTTGCATCTCTGTTATACACCATTTTCATGAAACCCAGTCAATAAAGGCATTGTCTTGTATTCTCATGATCAGCTAGAGGACATCCAAAGGTTCTCCTGTGACACCTAGTCTTGGGAATTTCAAAAATTTCATGGTATTCATCTATCCATTATTCAAGGAAGAAGTTGTAGGCACTGTGGGTTTCAATTCATTCATTAACCATTAAATGTTGAGTAGGCTAATTTCAATGAAAGCTCTGGAGAACTCTCAGAGGCAAGGCTTCCCAAAGGGTGGCCAAAAGGTCACATGAAGCCAGGCCCATTGAGGTCTACAATGTGAGGTCCATGTGTGTTTTCACTCTCAACTATGGCTGCCAAGTCTTTCAGAATAAAATCATGTGATATCCTGGCTGAGATTCCCTTTGCTCTGTGGAAAGCCAACTTGGGCATAGATCTCACTTTCCAAGGGCGACTCTCATGCATGGCCTTCTAAAAGCCCAACACAATCCATGGCAATACTTCTCTGAGGTCAATTCCAGAATTCAGTGTCTATGTTGAATCACACAAGAGTTCAAGCCCAGGTGTACCCAGTCATCTCTTCCTACCGCCATACAAATGTTCACAGTTAAAACCAAAACACCCCAACATGGCCCTCATCTTCTTCCATGTAGACACTCATCATAACCTCCGGCTGGAGGTTTCCATGAGGTACACAGCCCACGTCCGTGTCCAAAATAATCTCCCTTGCCCCTCATTTGCCTAACATCAGGGTTGCCTGGACTGCCTTCTTGTGAAACAGAAGTGAAAAAATAGGCCTGGCGTTAATACTGCTCTACTTCTCCAACTTGAGGCCTACTGAGTGTGGGGTTTAGATTCTTTATGTAAATTCATATTTTTTGTTGTTGTACTTTAACTTTTTAATATGTTTTCATTTTTTAAATATAATTATTTTATTATTATTATTATTTTAAACTTTAATTTATATCTTTTAAATGATCATTATTTTTAAATTTTTTTCTTTCTTTCTTTCTTTTCTATTTTTTCTTTTGTCTTATCATTTCTTTTCAATTTTCTGATTTCCCCTTCCTCGAATTCTACCTGCCTACTCTCATTCTCTTTAGTGACTTCTTCCCTTTCCTTCTAATATCTTTTCTTCCAAGCATCAAATAAATTTATAAGAGTAAGCAGTAACTCAACAGTCAAACAGAGCAAGAAGTAACATGAGCAGCACAAAAAATCAAGGAAGAAAATAAGTACAAACAACGAAGGACAGCCAAAATATTCAGGAGGACCTATAGTCATCAGAAAAATGGTCATATAAAGAACTCAAGGAATACCTTAGACAGATGGAATTGAAACTTAAAGAGGATACGAGACAGCAAATCCAAACAGTGAAAGAACACATTGAAAATGAATTACATAAACAGATAAAAGAAGAAGTTATGCATCTTTATCAGGAGATAGAGATTATAAAAAAATCAAACAATAATTCTAGAAATGAAGGAAACGATAATCCAAATTAAAAAGTCAATTGAGAGTATCCCTAACACTGTGGAGCAAGTAGAAGACAGAGTGTCAGATAATGAAGACAAAATATATCATCTTGAAATGAATCTAGCCAACACAGAAAGGCTGGTAAAAAATCATGAGTAAAACATCCAAGAGATATGGGATAACATAAAAAAAAATTAATGAGTCATCTGGATAGGTACACAGATTCAAACCAAGGGAATTAGTAATCTATTGAATGAAATAATTACAGAAATATTTCCAGAAATACAAAGTAAATGGATATACAAATTGGACATGCTTACAGGACACGGAGCACACAAAATCACAGTAGACCAACACCAAGACACATTGTTATGAAGATATCCAATATACAAAACAAAGAGAAAATATTAAAAGCTCTAAGAGAAAGGAGGCAGATTACATTAAGGGGTAAACCAATAAGGTTGAGAATGGATTTTTCATCACAGTCGCTGAAAGCGAGAAGATCCTGGAACAACGTATTTCAAACACTGAAAGACAATGAATGCCAACCAAGAATTCTGTATCCAGCAAAATTAAGCTGCAGGTATGATGATGAAATAAAAATATTTCATGATAAACAAAAGGTAAAAGAATTTGTAGCCAGAAAACCAGCATTGCAAAGCATCTTGAGCAAAACAATACACGAAGAAGAAATGAAAATCAACAACCAGAACCATCAGTGGGAAGTGCCTCAGTAATGACTGAGGGTGGGGGAAAAGCTAATCATGGAGAAACAAACTAAATTAAAAAAAAAAAGATGAATCATCAATCATGAGCGGCAGTACAAACCATATATCAATAGTGACTCTAAATGTTAATGGCTTAAACTCTCCAATAACGCGACATAGGCTGGTAACTTGGATTAAAAATGAATCCAACAATATGTTGCCTCCAGGAGACACATCTGAATGGAAAAGACGTACACAGGCTGAAGGTGCAAGTTTTGGAAAAAATATACCATGCAACGCTCCCCATAAGCAAGCAGGGGTGGCCATCCTCATATCGAATAAAATCGACTTCAAGACTAATTTAATTAAAAGGGATAAGAAAGGACATTATATACTGTTAAAAGGAACCATTCACCAACAAGACATAAAAATTATCAATATTTATGCACCAAATAATGGTGCTGCAATGTTCAAAAAACAAATTCACCTCAAGTTCCAGAATGAAATAGACCACAACACAATAATTATGGGTGACTTCAACACACCTCTCTCACCATTGGACAGATCCTCCAAACAAAAGTGAATAAAGAAACTATAGAACTCAATGTCACAATCAATAACCTAGACTTAACTGACATATATCGAATATATCAATCATCATCAAGTGGATATACTTTTTTCTCAGTAGCACGTGGATCCTTCTCAAAAATAGACCATATATTATGTCATAGGGCAACCCTCAGTAAATATACAGGGGTTGAGATAATACCATGATTTTTTTCTGATCATAATGGAATGAAACTGGAAACCAATGATAAAAAAAGGAAGGAAAAATCCTACATCACATGGAAAATGAACAATATGTTACTGAATGATCAGTGGGTTACAGAAGATATAAAGGAGGAAATCAAAAAATTCTTAGAGATACATGAAAATACAGACGCAATATATCAGAATCTATGGGACACAATGAAAGCAGTTTTAAGAGGGAAATTCATCGCCTGGAGGTCATTCCTGAAAAAAAGTAAAAACGAACAAATAAATGAGCTCACACTTCAACTCAAAGCCCTAGAAAAGGAAGAGCAAAACAACAAAAAATGTAGCAGAAAGCAAGAAATAATTAAAATCAGAGCAGAAATCAACAAAATTGAAACAAAAGAAACTATTGAAAAAATTAACAAAACTAAAAGGTGGTTCTTCGAAAAAATAAATATGTTCGACAGACCCTTAGGCATGCTAATGAAGAGAAAAAGCGAGAGAACTCAAATTACTAACATATGGGATGAAAAAGGCAATATTACAACAGATGCTTCCGAAATACAGAAGACAATTAGAAATTATTTAGAAAACCTATATTCCAATAAAATAGAATATAGTGAAGACATCGATAAATTTCTTAAGTCATATGATATTCCCAGACTGAGTCAGAAGGATACACACAATTTAAACAGACCAATGTCAATGGATGAAACAGAAGAAGCAATCAAAAGACTACAAACCAAGAAAAGCCCAGGAACGAATGGCTATACAGCGGAGTTTTACAAAACATTTAAAGAAGATTTAATACCAATACTTTTCAAGTTATTTCAGCATAGAGAAAAAGAGGGAGCTCTTCCAAATTCATTCTATGAGGCCAACATCACGCTGATTCCGAAATAAGAAAAAGACACCTCAAAGAAAGAAAACTACAGACCAATATATCTGATGAATCTACATGCAAAAATCCTCAAAAAACTCTGGTGAATCGAATACAAAGGCACATAAAAAAAATTATGCACCATGATCAAGTAGGATTCATAGCTGGCATGCAAGGATGGTTCAATATATGGAAATCAATAAATGTTATTCACCACATCAATAGACTTAAAGATAAGAACCATATGATCATCTCGATAGAAGCAAAAAAAGCATTTGACAAAGTACAGCATCCCTTTATGTTCAAAACATTAGAAAAAATAGGGATAACAGGAAGTTACCTCGACATTGTAAAAGCTATCTATGCTAAGCCTCAGGCTAGCATCATTATGAATGGAGAAAAATTGAAGGCATTTCTTCTAAAATCTGGAACAAGACAGGGATGCCCTCTCTCACCACTTCTATTCCATATAGTTCTCGAAACACTGGCCAGAGCAATTAGACATACTAAAGAAATCAAAGGCATAAAAATAGGAAAATAAGAATGTAAATTATCACTATTTTCGGGTGACATTATTCTATACATAGAAGACAAAAAAAGGTGTACAAAAACTACTAGAACTAAAAAATGAATGACCTGCGACCCACCGGCAGGTCAGGCCCAGAAACCTGCAGAGGGGCACAGCTGCCCCACCCACCTGCAAGGTAGGCGATACCGTGACCACTGACAAAACAGGCCCAGTGGCCTGTCTGACACATCACCCCGGTTGGGGGAGGGGCAGATCCGCCACCAGCACCTGTTAGGTAGACAGACCTGCAAACGACAGACAGAACAGGCCTAGCGGCCAGCGGAGGTGCAGAGCCGCTGCTCACGCCTGCAAGGTAGGCGAAACTGTGACCACCAAAAGAACAGGCCCACCGAAAGTAGAGGCACAGCAGCCTGCCGGCGTAGTAGGCACATTGCCCCAATTGGAGGAGGGGCAGAACCACCGCCAAAGCCTGCGAGGGAGACTTTGCAACTATACAAGAGCAATATAAATATATAGGGGGAAAATCAATAACACAACAGTTTCACCAAGCAGAAAGAAACGCGATCAGTATGAAAAGACAAGGAAAGAAAGGACCACAAGCAATGCAGGTCAACTCAACTTTAGAAGAGGCAATATCTGCAGCAGATGGAATGTCAGATAAAGAATTCAGGATATACATGCTTCAGATTATCTGGAGTCTCAAGGAAGACATTAGACAGCATAATCAGACAATGAAAGACCACTTCGACCACTTAGAAAATGAATTACATAAACAAATACAAGAAGCAAAAGATCAATTATACAGGGAGATCAAGGTTATAAAAAACAAACAAACAGAAATCCTGGAAATGCAGGAAACAATAAACCAAATTAAAAACTCAATTGAGAATACTACCAGCAGAGTAGAACACTTAGAAGATAGAACATCAGAAAATGAAGACAAAGTATTTCAACTGGAGAAGAACATAGACAGCTCAGCAAAGCTGTTAAGAAACCATGAGCAGAACATTCAAGAAATATGGGATAACATAAAGAGACCAAACTTAAGAGTCATTGGGATACAGGAAGGTATAGAGTTCCAAACAAAAGGAATGAGCAATCTATTCAATGAAATAATACGAGAAAACTTCCCAGACTTGAAGAATGAGACAGAATCCCATATCCTAGAAGCCTACAGGACGCCGAATGTGCAAAATCATAAGAGATCCACACCTAGACACATTATAATGAAGATGCCCAACATACAGAATAAGGAGAGAATTTTAAAAGCTACAAGAGAAAGGAAGCAGATTACATTTAGGGGTAAACCAATCAGGATAACAGCTGATCTTTCAACACAGACTCTGAAAGCTAGAAGATCCTGGAATAACATATTTGAAACACTGAAAGAAAATGGGTTCCAACCAAGAATTGTGTATCGAGCAAAATTAAGCTTCAGTATGGAAGATGAAATTAAAACCTTCCATGATAAACAAAAGTGAAAAGAATTTGAAGCTAGAAAACCATCTCTTCAAAACATCCTCGGCAAAACATTGCAGGAAGAGGAAATGGAAAATAACAATGAAAACCAACAGCGGGAGGGAGTACAGTAAAGAGGGGGAATAATCAAAGAGGAAAACAAACCATGTTTAGTAACATAAATAAACCAATATGACTGGAAGAACAACCCATATCTCAATAATAACCCTAAATGTTAATGGCTTAAACTCACCAATTAAGAGACACAGGCTAGTAGAATGGATCACAAAACAAGACCCAACAATATGCTGCCTTCAGGAGACGCATTTGATAGGAAAAGACATACATAGACTGAAGGTGAAAGGTTGGGAAAAATCATATCACTCTTATGGACTTCGGAAACAAGCACGAGTGTCCATACTCATATCAAATAAAATAGATTTCAAGCCAAAGTTAATCAAAAGGGATGAAGAGGGACACTACATACAGCTCAAGGGAATACACCAACAAGACATCACAATCATAAATATATATGCCCCAAACAATGGTGCAGCTATGTTCATCAACCAAACTCTTCTCAAGTTCAAGAGTCTAATAGACCACCATACAATAATTATGGGAGACTTCAACACACCTCTCTCACCACTGGATAGATCTTACAAAGAAAAGTTGAATAAGGAATCTATAGAAGTCAATAACATAATTAATAACCTAGACTTAATTGACATATATAGAATATACCACCCAAGATCAAGCAGTTAAACTTTTTTCTCAGCAGCACTTGGATCCTTCTCAAAAATAGATCATATATTATGTCACAGGGCAACTCTTAGACAATATAAAGGAGTAGAGATAATACAATGCATCTTATCTGAACATAATGAAATGAAATTGAAAATCAACGATAAAAGAAGTAAGGAAAAATCATGCATCAATTGGAGAATGAAAAATAGGTTACTGAATGATAAATGGGTTATAGAAGACATCAAGGAGGATATTAAAAAATTCTTAGAGATAAATGAAAACACAGACACAACATATCGGAATCTATGGGAAACATTGAAAGCAGTTCTAAGAGGAAAATTTATTGCTTGGAGTTCATTCCTTAAAAAAAGAAAAAAACCAACAAATAAATGATCTAATACTTCAACTCAATGTCCTAGAAAAACAAGAGCAAAACAACAGCAAAAAAGTAGAAGACAAGAAATAATTAAAATCAGAGCAAAAATTAATGAAATTGAAACAAAAGAAACAATTGAAAAAATTGACAAAACTAAAAGTTGGTTCTTTGAAAAAATAAATAAAATTGACAGACCATTAGCCACGCTAATGAAGAGAAGAAGAGAGAGAACTCAAATTTCTCGCATATGGGATGAAAAAGGCAATATCACAACAGACACTTCAGAAATACAGAAGATTATCAGAAATTATTTTGAATCCTTATACTCCAATAAATTAGAAGATAGTGAAGCCATCGATAAATTTCTTAAGTCATATGATTTGCCCAGATTGAGTTAGGAGGATATTGACAACCTAAACAGATGAATATCAACTGAGGAAATAAAGAAACCATCAAAAGACTACCAACTAAGAAAAGCCCAGGACCGGATGGGTATACAGCAGAGTTTTACAAAACCTTTAAAGAGGAACTAATACCAATACTTTTCAAGCTATTTCAGGAAAATGAAAAACAGGGAGAACTTCCAAATTCATTCTATGAGTCCAACATCACCCTGATTCCTAAACCAGACAAAGACACTCCAAAGAAAGAAAACTACAGACCAATATCTCTAATGAACCTAGATGCAAAAATGCTCAATAAACTTCTCGCGAACCGGATACAAAAACATATCAAAAAAATTGTGCACCATGATCAGGTAGGATTTATCCCTGGGATGCAAGGTTGGTTCAGTATACGAAAATCAATAAATGTTATTCACCACATCAATAGGCTTAAATATAAGAACCATATGATCATCTCGATAGATGCGGAAAAAGCATTCGACAAAGTACAGCATCCCTTTATGTTCAAAACTCTAGAAAAACTAGGGATAACAGGAACATACCTCAATATTGTAAAAGATATCTATGCTAAGCCTCAGCCTAGCATCATTCTGAATGGAGAAAAACTGAAGGCATTCCCTCTAAAATCTGGTACAAGACAGGCATGCCCTCTCTCACCACTTCTGTTCAACATAGTTCTCGAATCACTGGCCAGTGCAATTAGACAGACAAAAGAAATTAAAGGCATAAAAATAGGAAAAGAAGAACTCAAATTATCACTATTTGCAGATGACATGATTCTATACCTAGCAGACCCAAAAGGGTCTACAAAGAAACTATTAGAGCTAATAAATGAATTCAGCAAAGTGGCAGGATATAAAATCAACACGCATAAATCAAAGGCATTCCTGTATATCAGCGACAAATCCTCTAAAATACGTATGAGGACAACCACCCCATTCACAATATCCTCAGAAAAAATAAAGTACTTGGGAATCAACCTAACAAAAGAGGTGTAAGACTTATACAATGAATACTACAGAACCCTAAAGAGAGAATTGAAGAAGTTCTTAAAAAATGGAAAAATATACCCTGTTCATGGATAGGTAGAATTAACATCATCAAAATGGCGATATTAACAAAAGTTCTCAATAGGTTTAATGCAATGCCAATCAAAATCCCAATGGCATTTCTTGTAGAAATAGAGAAAGCAATCATGAAATTCATATGGAAAAATAAAAGACCCAGAATAGCAAAAACATTGCTAAGCAGGAAGTGTGAATCAGTCGGTATAGCTATACCAGACTTCAAACTATACTACAGAGCAATAGAAACAAAAACAGAATGGTACTGGTACCAAAACAGGCGGGTGGACCAATGGTACAGAATAGAGGACACAGAAACCAATCCACAAAACTACAACTATCTTATATTCGATAAAGGGGCTAAAAGCATGCAATGGAAGAAGGCTAGCATCTTCAAAAAATGGTGTTGGGAAAACTGGAAATCCATATGCAACAAAATGAAACTGAATCCCTTTCTCTCACCATGCACAAAAGTTAACTCAAAGTGGATCAAGGAACTTGATATCAAATCAGAGACATGGCGTCTGATAGAAGAAAAAGTTTTCTATGATCTACATACTGTGGGGTCGGGATCCAAATTCCTAAATAGGACACCCATAGCACAACAGTTAATAACTAGAACCAACAAATGGGACTTACTCAAACTAAAAAGTTATTTTCTCAGCAAAAGAAACAATAAGAGAGGTAAATAGGTAGCCTACGTCCTGGGAACAAATCTTTACTCCTCACACTTCAGACAGAGCCCTAATATCCAGAATATACAAAGAACTAAAAAAATTAGACAATGAGATAACAAATAACCCAATCAACAAATGGGCCAAGGACCTGAACAGAAATTTCTCAGAGGAGGACATACAATCAATCAAGAAGTATATGAAAAAATGCTCACCATCTCTAGGAGTCAGAGAAATGCAAATAAAAACCACCCTAAGATACCATCTCACTCCAGTAAGATTGGCAGCCATTAGGAAGTCAAACAACAAGTGCTGGCGAGGATGTCGGGAAAAGTGTACTCTTGTACATTACTGGTGGGACTGCAAATTGGTGCGCCCAATTTGGAAAGCAGTATGGAGATTTCTTGGAAAGCTCGGGATGGAACCACCATTTGATCCAGCTATTCCCCTTCTCGGTCTATTCCCTAAAGACCTAAAAAGAGCACACTATAGGGCCACTGCTACATCCATGTTCATAGCAGCACAATTCACAATAGCAAGACTGTGGAACCAACATAGATGTCCTTCAATAAAAGAATGGATAAAAAATGTGGCATTTATACACAATGGAATATTACTCTGCATTAAGAAATGACAAAATCATAGAATTTGGAGGGAAATGGATGGCATTAGAGCAGGTTATGCTAAGTGAAGCTAGCCAATCCCTTAAAAACAAATGCCAAATATCTTCTTTGATATAAGGAGAGTAACTAAGAACAGAGTAGGGACGAAGAGCATGAGAAGAAGATTAACATTAAACAGGGATGAGAGGTGGGAGGGAAAGGGAGAGAGAAGGAAAATTGCATGTAAATGGAAGGAGACCCTCAGGGGTATACAAAATTACATACAAGAGGAAGTGAGGGGAAAGGAGGAAAAATATAAGGGGGAGAAATGAATTACAGTAGAGGAGGTAGAGAGAGAAGAGGGGAGGGGAGGGGGGAGGGGGGATAGTAGAGGATAGGAAAGGCAACAGAATACAACAGTCACCAGAATGGCAATATGTAAATCAATGGTTGTGCAATTGATGTGATTCTGCATTCTGTATATGGGGTAAAAATGGGAGCTCATATCCCACTTGAATCAAAGTGTGAAATATGATATATCAAGAACTATGAAATGTTTTGAACAACCTACAATAAAATTAATTAAAAAAAACCCAGCATGGTACTGATACCAAAACAGGCGGGTGGACCAATGGTACAGAATGGAGGACACAGAGATTAATCCAAAAAGCTACAACTATTTTATATTTGATAAAGGAGCTAAAAGCATGCAATGGAGGAAATATAGTATCTTCAACAAATGGTGTTGGGAAAAATGGAAATCCATGTGCAACAAAATGAAACTGAATTCCTTTCTCTCGCCATGCACAAAAGTTAACTCATAGTGGATCAAGGTGCTAGATATCAAATCAGAGACTCTGTGTCTGATAGAAGAAAAAGTTGGCTCTGATCTACATATTATGGGGTCGGGCTCCAAATTCCTTTATATGACATCCATAGCACAAGAGTTAATAACAAGAATCAACAAATGGGACTACTTAAACTGAAAAGTTTTTTATCAGCAAGAGAAAGAATAAGAGAGGTAAATAAGGAGCATACATCATGGGAACAAATTTTTACTCCTCACACTTCAGATAGAGGCCTAATATCCAGAATATACAAAGAACTCAAAAAAATTAGACAATAAGATAACAAATAACCCAATAAACAAATGGGTCAAGGACTTGAACAGACACTTCTCAGAGGAGGACATACAATCATTCATCAAGTACATAATAAAATGCTCACCATTTCTAGCAGTCAGAGAAATTCAAATCAAAATCACCCTAAGATACCATCTCACTCCAGTAAATTGGTAGCCATTATGATGTCAAACAACAACAAGTGCTGGCAAGGATGTGGGGTAAAAGATACTCTTGTACATTGCTGGTGGGACTGTAAACTGGTGTGGCCAATTTGGAAAGCAGTATGGAGATTCCTGGGAAAGCTGTGAATGGAACCACAATTTGACTCAGCTATTGCCCTTCTCTGACTATTCCCTGAAGACCTTAAAAGAGAGTAATACAGGGATACTACCACATGGATTTTCATAGCAGTACAATTCACAATTGATACACTGTGGATCCAACCCAGATGCCCTTCAATAGATGAATGGATAAAAAAAATGTGGCATTTATACACTATGGAGTATTACGCAGCACTAACAAATGACAAAATCATAAAATTTGCAGAAAAATGGATGGCACTGGAGCAGATTATGCTTAGTGAAGATAGCCAATCCCTAAAAAATAAATACCAAATGTCTTCTTTGATATAATGAGAGCAACTAAGAACAGAGCAGGGAGCAATAGCAGGAAGAAAAGATTAACTTTAAACAGAGACATGAGGTGGGAGGGTAAGTGAGAGAAAAGGGAAATTGCATGGTAATGGAGGGAGACCCACATTGTTACACAAAATTACATATTGTTGTGAGTGGAATGGGAAAATAAACATGGAGTGAAATAAATTACAGTAGATGGGGAAAAAAGAGAAGATCGGAAGGAAGGGGAGGGGAGATAGTAGAGTATAGGAAAGGTAGCAGAATACAACAGTAGCTAATAGGGCATTATGTAAAAATGTGGATGTGTAATCGATGTGATTCTGTAATCTCTATTTGGGCTAAAAATGGGAGTTCATAAGCCACTTGAATCTAATGTATGAAATATTATATGTCAAGAGATTTTTAATGTTTTGAGCAACCAATAAAAGAAAAAAAGCAGCAATATATATGCCAATCGAAATTCATCATGAAATATATATAATCCACAGATCGAAAAATATTCATTTTACTGAACATGGATTAATGTATAATGTTATTAAACTAGGAAGCTCACCCATAGGTTGAATTTTCAGTTCCAACAGCATTTAGGAGGAGTTATCCTTTCTCACAATTTGCATCTGCCAATTCAGTTACCTCACAAGTATGTACGTGTGGTACCAGGTAGAATTCTATATGTGCATATAAAAATACATGTGCTGAATTGGCTACAGAGAAAGGGAGACAGGAATTCACATATTTGTTAATTTTAAAAACACATGTAGAACTATTTCAACAAAAAAAAATGACTAGATTTATAACTCCTACACTATATAATGCAAAAGGCAATTGTAACAATACACCATGCCTCCTCTGAACTGCTTGTATTTCTATTCTGTTTGGGTTATTTTTCACCATCATATTAGAATTATTAGTCAGAGTATAGTAGGGTATGTGTTAGTTTCAGGGCTTCAGTATTTCAAATAGAAAATTGAAAAATGAATCGAATGTGTATGTAAATATGTGCTACACAAAAATCTTCCCACTCACATTCAGAAAAATGCCTTGATATTACCTTGGCCCAAGTAAGACACAATTAGAGTAGAAAAGTGTGAAAATCTGTGAATACATATCTGGAATGGAATATGCTCGGGAGTTCACAACCTTGGTGGTGGTAGAGGAGTTTCCAAAAGTAAAGAACAGTGTAAACACTCCACAAACATGGAGCTCTGCTGGCCTAAGACTTCTTGGAAAACTGCCTCTGAGGTTGGGCACTTGAAATATATGTTGTTGTCATGAGCTTTAACTTCCTTTGTAGTGAGACCATCAAAATGGGTCTGCATCTATGTGACCTGGAAGACATGGTTTCTTATATTCCAATGACCATGAGGCAGCAGTGCTGAATTCTCTCTTTGTATGTAAACTGTGGCCACTGGAGGCTAAGTGTCTCCTCGTGTGGACTGTGAAGACATTTGGTCATCCTCCACTTTTCGTGGTGTTTCTTGCTGCTGCACTGGGAATTTGGTATTTGCTTCACCAAATACAAGGAGTTCTACTAGGATACAGTGCTGAAGGGAGTTCTGTCACGTGTGGTGGGTCAGGGTCTGCAGGAGAATGCACCAACCAGGCTTCTATCCCACACAGCTTGCCCCAATAACCATAGTAAACTGATTCTGAACATTGCCCTGAAACCTCTCCATATAAAAAATGCCTTTACATATAAGTGTCTGATTTCTGCACTATGTCAGTCATAATCCATTTGGAAGCCAATGGCCGATCCACATGGCCCCACCATGGTGTTTTATCACACACCTGCCCACCACTGCTCTAGGCCCACTACTCAGCAGGATACAAATTACTGGCATCTCTGTTCTACACCATTTTCATAAAACCCAGTAAAACAAGGCATTCTCTGGTATACACATGATCAACCACAGGACTTCCAAAGATTCTCCAGTGCCACCTGGTCATGGAAATTTCAAAAATTTCATGGTATTTATCTAGCCATTTTTCAAAGATTAAGTTGGAGGCACTGTGGGTTTCAAATCATTCAGGAACCATTAAGTGTTGAGAAAGCTCATTTCAATGAAAGCTCTGGAGAACACTCACAGGCAAGGCTTCTCAAAGAGTTGCCAAAAGGTCACATGAAGCCAGGCAAATTGAGGCCTACAATGTGAGGTCCATGTGTGTTTTGACTCTCAACTATACCTGCCAATCTTTCAGAATAAAATCATGTGATATCCTGGCTGAGGTTCCCATTGTTTTGTGGAAAGACACCCTGGGCCTAGATCTCAGTTTCCATGGGTGAGTCTCATGCATGGCCTTCTAAAATCCCAACACAATTCATGGCAATACTTCTCTGAGTTCAGTTCCAGAACTCAGTCTCTAAGGGGAATCACGCCAGAGTTCAAGCCCAGGTGGAACCAGTCATTCCTTCCAACCACCACAAAAATGACCACAATTAAAATCAAAACACTCCCACAGGGTCCTCATCTTCTTCCATATAGACACTCATCATAACGTCTGGCTGGAGATTTCTATGAGGGGCACAGCCTAAGAAAGTGTCCAAAATAAGCTCACTTGCCCCTCATTTGCCTAAAATCATGGTGGCCTGGACACTCCCCCTGTGAACCTGGAGTAATCAAATATTCCTGCTGTTAAAGTGTTCCGCTTCTCCAATTTGAGGCCTACTGGCTGTGAGGTATAGATTCTTTATGTGATTTGGAGTCATGAGAAAACCCAAGCACATATGGGCAAGCCTCTGCAGGGATTTGAAGAACTCATTTAATCCAAAGAATCCCTATTCTCACTTAATGGAGGTCAGGAACCTAAAACAAGAAGGCAAAAAAATTCATCCACAATGACTTCTCTTTTGGCCATTTCGGTTTGGGAAGCACATGGGATTTTTCTTTAGATCCATTGGGTGCTGAGAATCTAAGTCACAGCCTCACACAAGGACCAGAGACTGATTCAGACACATCCCATTCCAAAGCAATTAAGCAAAGAGCCACAGGTGAAGCCCATTCATTTCCATATGAAAACAGTTTTCTTCAGGCTTCACAAAGGGTTGGCATGAGGCAAAGACCTTCCTGACATTCAGGGTAATTGAAACACAAGTAAGCAAATGGCCCAAGAAGGGTTTCTTCACTGAGACTTTACTGGTCACACTGATATCTGAGTTTTCTGAGATGCTTTCAATCTCTTCAGCTATCCAGTACATGGCCATGTCACAGAGCCTTGTGGTGTTACATATCTGGGACACAAAACCATGAGCGTATTCTGTAGAGTGGCCAGAATTCACGAAGAAAACAGTAACTTAAGAACACAGTAGGTGTTGCCCATCCATAAGGCAAAGTGAAGTCCATTAATCTATTGGGCAGTATTAATGTGGGGAAGCTTTCTACTAGAGAAAACAAATCCATTGATGCATTCTCTTTTCTAATGTCTACAACCACGGATACAGTGGGATACACAGACATAGAAACCCTCACAATGTCAAAGGACTTACTAGAAACAGTCCACTCCACACCAGAAAAAACGCCTTTCCTACATATTCTCAGAACATGAGAAAAAAACCACAAACTCACACCCACAACGGCAAAGCCACCTCCTTCCCCCAAGTAGGTCTGTGACTATCCAGAGTGTCTTCTGACTGGTGGGCCATATTATGTTCCCCCGAAATGGCCTGTCCTCTCTCAGATCTGGTCTCCTTGGCCAACTATGTGAAGTTGTCAGGAGACAGCGGTGAGCCACTACCTGCTTTCTCAGGAAAGGTGCCTCTTCAGAGCTCTGCTGGCAATTGGCCATCCTCACATCAGTAGGTACCAAGAAAGACTGACTCTGTCCTTGGAAAAAGCAAACAAGTTAGCCCAATGGGACTAGGACTGGGACTGGCTCTGGGTGCCTGGCTTCCTGGATCCCAAGTTCAGAGAATTCAATCACCAAGGAAGTGAGGAGAGGTCACTTCCTTCAGGAACTGAATGAGGTCACTGCCTTGAAAACCACTTTGTCCTAACAGTTGCTTCCAAGGGTCCCATGAGATGGAGGCTGCCCCAACATCCTCTGACACATTCAGAAGTTAGAATGGAATATCAACCTTAGGCACCCAGGTACAGCTCTCCACACAGGCCTGGTTTCTTCCAACTTCTTTACAATAAGAAAAGAGAGGCTGACTTAGACCCATCAATTCATCCTGACCAGGTTGTTTGCCATGGAAGATTTCTATTGCTCTCTCAGGTCCTACATAGCTGCATAAATCTTCTCCAAGGATCATTTCTCCATGGATCTTTGAGGTTCTCAGAAGGTGGAAGATCACCTACATTCCTATATTGTAAGACCAACTCTGTCCCTGCTCATCTGTAAGTTATATTGACGGAACAGTGTATGTTTAGGGTTAATAACATGTTTGATTTGGGTTACGAATCATTTTGCGAGATGAATAATGGTATTGGCAACCTTCGATATTTACAAGAGTATATAGGTGAAATATAAGTATGAAAGCAGAAAATTAGGAAAGATTTGAAGCCCAGAAGGGAATTGGACCCTTAAGTGGTATACTTAGCTTTGAGTTATGTGCTGCACAGTTGTCTCAGATAAATCAATATACAATGGCATAGGACCTTGTACCTTGGATGATTGAATGTTGAAGAGAACATCCAGTCAAAAAGCGATATTCAGTACGATGAGGAAGGTAGTCGTTAGGTTTAGAATAAAGAGTGAGTATAGGATTTGGACAAAAAGTTCTTTAGCAATAGGGTTTCGGTTAGAGAGTGAGTGTTAATGTCAGCACATGTGAAGAGTCAGTCACAATGATGAACTGGGGAAAATATGAGGGAAAGCAGATATCAATAAAGACATTAGGAAATCAAGCAAAGTACAAAGTGAGTGATAGGATTAGACATTTTCAACAGGCTTGAGGTTGAATATATAATCTTAGGAAGAAACAAATATGTAGTCACCAATAGGATTGACATTTGAGAGCATTAGGCAACTTGGACATAGATGTTTTTAGTAATCCATGCTCACTTTCAATTTAGGCTTTGGTACAATTGAAAGTGTGACCTTTGCTTTTTGTGTCCAGAATATTTCTGTGATAAAATGTATATGTATATCACGTGACATGAGTATTTCTAACACCATTTCCAGGAGCAATATTTTGAAGACATATAAATTTGTATTGGGGTACAAATAGGTATACCCTCTGTCTATGAATATAGCAATAACGCATGAATAGACCATACTGGGAATAAATAATATAACTGGATCCACTTTAAATAATGGATTGAATGGATATCTGAAAATATATAAGAAATGTTATAATGATGCACAATCAATCATTCCAACCAGTTATATATCTAATGGTCATCTTAGGGTTATGTTTTATCATGAAGGATGTGTGAGTTTTGCTTAAAAATTGATCATGGAAATTGAAAATAATATATTTGAAAAAAGTCTCATGAAAAGACCAGTCAAGAAACATAGGGAAATACATGTGTTCTGGAGCAAGAAGTGATTGAAAGTGAAACAAATGCCTATAAATTTGCTAAGTAGTGGATGAAATATATATCCTATAATGTGCATAAACTGAAGAAATAGTAATGTACCAGTGTTGAATAATAATTAATGTCAAAATACACATCATGTCCCATAGGAATCTACTAGCATTGATGTTAAACTAGGTCAGTTAATGTAGAAATACTAGGATTTGTTTGCACCTTTCACTGAAGTTAGTTTTCAGTACTAGGAAACAAATATGTATTTCAGGTGGATGAATATTTCTGAGAATAATCTTGTGAAAAGTTGATTATTAATCCACATACATGATCATGAATGAATTTAGGGAGTGTATATAAGACACATATATTTCATATTTTGAAAAATCTGGAGATTTATTTTGTATATATATATATATATATATATATATATATATATATATATATACACACACACACACAAACACACACACAAACAAAGACATTCAAAAGTAGAATTATATATGCCAATCGAATTTCACCATGAAATATATATCATCCACAGATCCAAAAATATTCATTTTACTGAACATGGATTTATGTATAATGTTATTCAACTAGGAAGCTCACCATTAGCTTGAATTTTCAGTTCCAACAGCATTTAGGTGGAGTAATCTCTTCTCACAATTTGTATCTGCAATGTCAGGCACCTCACAAAAATGTACGTGTGATATCAGGTAAGATTCTATATGTGTATATAAAAATTAATGTGCTGAATAAGTTACAGCGAAAGGGAGATAGGAATTCACATATTTGTTAACTTTAATACACATATAAAACTATTTCAATTAAAAAATGACTAGATTTATAACATCTACCTTTTATCTTGCAAAAGGCAAGTCCAATATACACCATGCCTCCTCTGAACTGCTTGTATTTCAATTCCGTTTGGGTTATTTTTCTCCATCATATTAGTATTTGTAGTTAGCGTCTAGAAGGGTATGGGTTATTGTCAGGAATTCAGTATTTCAATTGGAAAAGTGGAAAGTGAATCCAATGTGTATGCAATTATGTGCTGCACAATATTCTTCCCACTCTCATCCAGAACAATGGCTTGACATTAACTTCGCCCCAAGTAAGACGCAATTAGAGAAGAAGAGTTAGAAATTCTGTGAATACATATCTGGAATGGAAAATGCTCAGGAGTTCACAACCTTGGAGGTGGTAGAGGATTTTCCAAAAGTAGGGGACAGGGTTGATCACCCAACATGATCTTTCATTAAAATTGTGAGCCATCTTGCCACAAAGCCATGAAAAGATAATTTTTGCTTTACTATAAATTACTGCAAATTCTGAACCTGCTTTGAATGCCTGACCATGTTTTGAACTCACCCATGCCTGGCTCTCTGACCAGATAACAGCCCTCTCTGAAACTTTAATGACACCTCATAAATATTCGCCTTCCCTGGCCAGACAATGACCCTCTCTGAGGCTCTAATGGTCCTCATAATTTCTGATGCTGGGGCCAGAAAAAACAAATGTAAACTACAATTAGTGTGATGCTTGTCAAAGTTCTGTTTTCTGTAACCCCCCTTTTGTGTAACTTTCTGGGCTATAAAGCTGGGCTGTAGGAAAGGTGGGGTTGCTGTCTTGTTCCCGCCATTTTGAGAGGGAGAGGCAGCCTGGCTGGTTGAAATATTAAGCTTGCCTTAATTTGATTTTAATTGGAGTCAGTGGTCTTTTCTTGTGTCCTGGACTAACATTTTGGAGTTCCCCAGCAACATGACCCGACCAGATCACAAAGCCAGACTGCTGGAAATTCTGAAGCTGGCCTATCCTCCAGGACTCCAGGCTGGAGAGCCAAGTTCCAAGGCCTTGGAATGAGCCTTCAGTCCGTGGATCACTGCAGTGAACCATCGCACTAAAACTATTATCAAGCACCTGGTGGAGGAGGCCTTCATAGGTAAGAGGCGCCTTTATAACATCTGATATCCGGTTAAGGGAGTACTCTTCTGATGACAGAGAGGTGGCCTGGGAAGGCTCACATATACTCCTGTCCGGGACAGTAATAGGAATCCTTCTTTCCTCTGTTCTTTTCTGTAGGGAATACCTCTGAAAGTGTAGAGAGGTGCCGACTGGCACGCAGGAGCTCCTACCCCGGAGCTTTAGCAAGACGCTGCATTGCTCCTCTGGTTTTCTGTTTATTCGCCGAGTTTCTGTTTTTTTTTTGTGTGTTTTGTTCTGTGTTCTAAATGTTTTTTATTTGTTTGTTTTTGTGCGTTTTGTTGTGTGATTTCTGTGGTAAAAACTTAAGGATATTGGACGTGAAAATCGGTAATAAAGCATGTAAGCCTGTCACCCCTTTGGACTGTGTTTTAAAGAAATGTGATGCACTATACCCCCCTTTGTTAAGCAGGATGAAAGAAGCCCCTAGCTGGCTGTGTGGAGCACACCCACTGCAGAGGGCAATGCCTGCTAGAGACCTAATAACTGAGTATCTCCCAGGTTAACAAGTGAAGCTCCTTTAAAACCCCTTGTCCCTCCAGATCAAGAGAGTCACAACTTTGGACAGAGTCCCCTGTTTTTATCCTTTGTTAGCAAAGCAGTAAACCTCCCTTTTACTTTTTCTCAAACCCTGTCCTTATATTAAATTGGTATTAATTGGCTTCAAGGTCCAGAACCGAAATTTAAGTTACGAATTTTGATACCCCCCCGACCCCGGAATTTTTGAGAGCTGACTACTGAAATGTTAGGAGATTCAGCATGCTTGGGGTGGAACCAAACCAGAGGAGCTAATCCTGTAAGTAAAAGACGGGACTGAGGGACTCCCAGCAGCTGCCGAAGTCCTGTTGCTTCAGTAAATTCCCTCCTTCCTTCCCTGCACTGTAAGTATTATGCCACCTCTGTTTTCTTGAAAAAGAGAAAAAGAAAAAGGAGACACTAAATGCAGTCACCATGGAGACCTTTGATATTACATTTCAGGTTGCCCCTCTGTGAAAACATCTCATGCCCTTGTGGGGACATCTATCATGCCACTGGTGTAGGAGATTTTTCTCTTATCTCCTGTTTTAAAGGCTTCTGTCCTGTCAGCCATAGTCTGGAGCTCCTTTCTGTCTGTCTTTTGTCTTTGTTTCTGGCCATTTAAGACATGTGCAATAATGTGTTGATATTATAAATTGTTTCTTGGGAATGATCTTAGCTGAATGTGTGTCTAAATGATGATGTTTTATTGTAACAATATGGTATCTGGATGGGTTTTTGTAGCATTGCTCAATCTTGCAGTTAAAAGTCGGGTTTAGGTAATTTTTTAGTTTATGATTTCAGATAATTCATGCCAGAGAACTTAAATACTTAAAATGGAAAACTAAAGAATTCTACTTCCAAGTTGGCAAGTAACTTCCCAATCATTTAGTCTTTTTTTTTCACCAATTTTTAATTGGGTAGCCTGGGAAAATGTCACAGTGTGTCAGTGCATTAATTTGGACAAGGATAGTGAATCATAGTATGGTATCTGTTGACAAAACAAGATGTTAAGGTATAAAATTTTGAATTGTATCTTAAAATTGTATCATAATTTTCAACATCCTCACCTGAAAATTATGGTTAAAGTGCCTTAGGCCTGAGGTGTCCGCTAAGAATAGCAGTTTTGTCCAGCTCCTTCCAGAACTCAGCCAGGACTTACGTTGAAATGTAAATGAAAGAAGCCTGCAAGCTCAGTAGGAGACTGATCTGATGTCTAAGTGGGAAAAAAAAGGTAAATCGTATGGTATTTACTAATTACTGTCCAGTCATTTTTTCTAGGACTCTCATTTTTTTCCTTAGATTCTGTATTTTTTTTGAGCTCATTATTTTGATCCTAGAGAACTAGGTTAATATTTTTCTCATCAGTTCTATCTTTGACCAACAGTGGAGTTCTGAAACATTGCAATGGAGATTTCACCTGTGAAAAGCTACAAGGCCTTACTATTATTATTTGTGCACACTTTTGTTATGTGTTGTATGTCCATATATCCATATGTTCGTATATCATATATATGATATACAAATTAACATATATAAGGAGCGATCATTTAAAAAAAGCACTCATAAAAACAAATTTTAAAAAGTGGATTCGAAGATCTTTAATTCACGTGAGTTAAATGGTTCACTTTAAATTTGGATAAACAAATAACAATAAATGTCTTTAAATTTAAGTTTACAAGTTTTTCTAGCTGCTCAAAAATCTAATAAAATATTAATGTCTATAAAATGTCTAATATGCCTTGGTTCTAGGACTTTTCCTTTAACAAAAAAATGGTTTACACTTTTCAATACATTTCTCTAATATTTTGATAAATAAGTGAAGTAAATTTGATATGGGATTACTCATTCATGAGTACTTTTGTTAGATATCTGATTGATTTAGTAAGGTCTGTATAAGTTTGTTCTAAAGTCTGTATAAGATTGTAAAAATCAGTCATGTGATAAAGCGACACAAATTTCTGAAAACAAAAGTTTACCCATAACATTGTGTTTATTTTTATTTTTCTAGAGCAAGCAACCATAAAAATTAAACAACTGATTAAATAAGAACTGTTATTTTAGAGCACTGTACTGGAATTTCTTTAAAAGCTAAATTTGGTTAATGTAAAAACATCAATGTCATTGTGATGCTATTAATGTGCTCATATCTTCCAGGTATACAAGTCTGTAAGGTAGAAACTTTAAAAGAGCATTACATCAAGCTGGTGTTCTGAAGTTGTATGGTAAAAAAAAATATATATATTGGGGATTTATTTACTTGTTATCAATAAGATATGTAAAGTTTTATGTTACTTTTTACATTGGGGAAAAATTTAAATATATTTTTAAGTTAATGAGCGCCTAATCTATGTAAAGGTTAAAAACTTTCAGCCTTTCTTTAATTCATGTTTTAAATGTGATATCATATGGTGTTAGCTAATGTTCATGTGACCTCAAACAATTTATGTAAACTGTGTAAGATGATATTTAAAAAAAAAAAAGATCAGCTTTAGAACTGAAAGACTTAAGATTTATATAGAGCCCTGCCTTACCTGAGACAAGGCTCTGTGTCTCATCTTACAACATGTGAGAATAACTACGAAAGCAGTAGGTCAGATGTTATTTAATTTAAAGTTATGTTCAGAAGTTTTTTTTTTTCTGTCAAGATTACTAGGATCTCAAAAAGGGGATATAATTTATAACTCAGCCAAAAATTCAGGGTAGCTATTGCACGAACTAAGTATTTTTACTCTTGTTCATTTTATTTTGTAATTTCCTTATAAGTTAACTAAAGATTCCCTGTTAGTGTTTTACAAAAGAGTTGCTTTTGAACACAACATTGGTTAATTTAAGATAATAAGGCATCACCTACAAGACAGAAAAATACAGATCCCAAATAATAAAAAGATAAATAATTTTAAATTATAGACATTAAAGCACAGTACTCTTAATATAAGGCTGTTAAAATTTATTTGCTGGATGTTTAAGATTAGGATTTAAAATTTAATTTAAATGAAAAGGGACAATAAAACAAATTTTGGCTCTTGCCCTCTGAGTCAGTTTGTATCCAGGGAACAGGAGACTTCTCTAAAGAACTTTGCAACTCTCAGCCACATAAACTACTGATCAGGAAGATTAATGAGGCCACTGGAGAACAGAAAGCCAATCAGCGCATTTTCTACGAAGAAGAGAGTCATCAGAGAAGGGAGATATTCCTGATGCTTCTGAGAGAAGCCACATGGTCAAGCAAGACCTGGAATCACCTAGCGCAAATGGCACTAGCAGAACTGAGAAGCTGCTCTCAAGTTTCCCCAGAAATGACTCCCATAAAATCTCAGCTGACTGTTAACAATAGATAGAAACAAAAGTCAGTTTTACTGCTTCATCTTAAACTCTTAGCAAAGACAGATAAACCCAAAATACAGCCATTCCTGGGCATTTTAAATAATAATAGTAATGAAAATATTTTCACGTATACACTTTATGGTAGCCTCCCAAAATAAGTAAGACTGGAGGCTACAAAGAAGGATTCTCAGAGAGGAATGCCTGATGAGAATAAAAAGAGACTATCAAGAGGAGCTACCAGAGGCAGAAGTTTTTTGTTTAAGGCCTACAGATATTCCTAACCTACACAGGTAGGCTTGGTGTTTGCTAGTATGATTATCCAGCCCTGACTAACAGAATTAAAGGTTTCTCTATTACACACAGAGGTCATACTAGTAAAAGGAATTTGCAAGATCAGATGACATTAAATTATTAAACTGTATCTTATGGGGTGGGACAACTGTGACACTAAAAGTTAAATATTAAGTTGAAAGTCCTGATAACTCTGGATATTGAAGACAGATGAGGGGACATCTATACAGTGACTTGTTTCAGCTGCTGCAACATTTATTCAGTACTCATGGTTTTTGTTTCTCTCATAGAAGAACCCATCCCCAGATGACTTTACAAACTGTTTTACCACAACCAGACTTCAAACCGAACTGACTTCTAAAAGGCAACTCATGTCCCTCATGCTGTGCCCCCTCATGTCACCCTCTCTCAGCTCAGAAGAAGCCAAAATGAGTGACGCCACTCTTCTTACAACAATGGAGCCAAAAATAAATAGACTTTCATTTTAAGTAATTAATTAAGTCAGGTAAAATCAGGGAGACTGGTTTTGTGTGAGTTCAAAAAATATGGAGACTGTTACGTGAGGTATTAAAATTCCCTCAGTGCTCTTCCCCTACCCTATCAAAGATTTGAAAGGGACACATTAGAAAAGGGGGGAATGATAGACCCAACCTGATCTTTTATTAAAATTGGGATCCATCTTGCCACAAAGCCATGAAAAGAAAATTTTGGCTTAACTATAAATTACACCAAATTCTGAACCTGCTTGCAATGCCTGCCCATGGCCTTGAACTCACCCATGCCTGGCTATTTGACCAGGAACAGCCCTCTATGAAACTTTATTGACACCTCATAAATACTGGCCTTCCCTGGCCAGACAATGACCCTCTCTGAGGCTCTAATGGTCTTCATAAATTCTGATGTTGGGGCCAGCAAATATATATATATATATATATATATATATATATATATATATATATATATATATATATATATATATATAAACTACGATTAGTTTGATGCTTGTCAGAGTTCTGATATTTTAACCCCCCTGTAGTGTAAAATTCTGGGTTATAAACCTGGGCTGTAGGAAATTTGGGTGGCTGTCTTGTTCCCACTGATTTGGGAGGGAGAGGCCACCTGGGCAGTGGAAAATATAAGCTTGCTTTAACTTGATTTTAATTGGAGTCAGTGGTCTTTTCTTGCATCCTGGTCTAATAGGTAAATGCTATCAAACATGGAGCTCTGCCAGCCTGAAGACTTCCTTAGAAACTGCCTGTGACGATGGGCACTTGACATATATGTTGTTGTCAGGAGCTTTAGCTTTCTTTCTAATGAGACCATCAAAGCTGGATCTGCATCTATGTGACTTGGAGGACATGTTTTCTTGTTTTTCAAAGGACATGAGGCAGCAGTGCTGAATTCACTCTTTGTAGGTAAACTGTCGCCACTGAAGGCTAAGTGACTCTCCGTGTGGACTGTGAAGCAATTTGGTCATCCTCCACTTTTCGTGGTGTTTCTTGCTGCTGCACTGGGACTTTGTTATTTGCTTCACAAAATACAAGGAATTCAGCTGGGACACAGTGCTGGAGGGAGTTCTTTCACATGAGATGGGTCAGGGTCTGCAGGAGAATGCATCAACCAGGCTTCTATCCCACATAGCTTGTCCCCTTGACCATTGCACCTGATTCTGAACATTGTCCTGAAACATCTCCATATAACAAGATGCCTTATATGGAGAGTTATCAGACATATAAGTGATTCCTGGCTGCACAATGTCAGCCACAAGCCATTTGGAAGTCAATGGCAGATACACATGGCCCGACCACAGATGTTTTATCACACACCTGCACACCACAGCTCTGGGCCCACTACTCAGCAGGCTCCAACACACTGGTATCTCTGTTCTACATAATTTTCATGAAACCTAGTCAATCAAGGCACTGTCTGGTACACACTTCATCAGCAAGAGGACATTGAAAGGTTCTCCAGTGCCACCTGGTCATGAAAATTTCAAAAATTTCATGGTATTTATCTAGCCATTTTTCAAGGATGAAGTTGGAGAAATTGTGGGTTTCAATTCATTCAGGAACCATTAATGTTTGAGGAAGCACATTTCAAGGAAACTCTGGAGAATTCTCAGAGGCAAGGCTTCCCAAAGAGTGGCCAAAAAGACACATGAAGCCAGGCCCATTGAGGTCTACAATGTGAGGCCCATGTGTGTTTTGACTGTCAACGATGGCTGCCAAGTCTTTCAGTATAAAATAATGTGATGCCCTGGCAGAGATTGACAATGCTCTGTGGAAAGCCACCCTGGGCATTGATCTCAGTTTCCAAAGGCAACTCTCATGCGTGGCCTCCTAAAATCCCAACACAATTCATGGCAATACTTCTCTGAGGTCAGTTCCTGAACTCAATCTGTAAGGGGAATCACACCAGAGTTCAAGCCCAGGTGGACCTAGGCATCTCTTCCAACCACCAAACAAATGACCACAATTAAAACCAAAACACTCCCAAATGGCCCTCATCTTCTTCCACATAGACACTCTTCATAACCTCTGGCTGGAGGTTTCCATGAGGGGCACAGACCAAGACAGTTTTCCAAATGAACTCCCTTGCCCCTCATTTGCCTAAAGTCAGGGTGGCCTGGACTCCCTTCCTGTGAACCAATAGTGATCAAATAGTCCTGCTCTTAATACTGCTCTGCTTCTCTAATTTGAGGCCTACTGATTGTCTGGTATATATTCTTTATGTGAATTGGTGTCATGAGAAAACACAAGCCCTTATGTGCTAGCCTCTGTAGGGCTTTGAAGAACTGATTTGACACAAAGGATCCCTATTCTCACGTGATGGAGGTCAGGAAGCTTACAGAGGAAGGCGAGAGACTTCATCCACAATGACTGCTCTTTTGGCCATTTTCGTTTTGCATGCACACTTGGAAACTTTCTTTAGATCCATCAGGTGCTGAGAATCTAAGCCACTGCCTCACACAGGGCAAAGAGGCTGATTCAGCCACATCTCTTTCCAAAGCAATTAAGCAAAGAGCCACAGGTGATGCCCATTCATTTCCATTTGAAAACTCTTTTTTTCTGGCTTCACAAAGGGGTTTCCTGAGGCAAAGATCTTCCTGACATTTAGGAAAACAGAACAATAGGTAAGCAAAAGGCCCAGTGCAGTGTTTTTCCACTGAGACTTTAATGGTCACACTGATATGTGAGTTTTCTGAGATGCTTCTATTCTCTTCAGCTATCCAGTACATGGCCATGTCACAGAGCTTGGAGGTGGTACATATCTTGGAAACCAAACCATGAGGCTATTCTGGAGAGTGGCCAGTATTCAGGAAGAAAACAAGAACTTAGGAAGATAGTAGGTGTTGCCCATCCATAAGGCAAGCCTCTCTCCATTCTTAAATTGTGCAGTATGAATGTTGGGAAGCTTTCTACTAGACAGGACACAACCATTGATGCATTCACTTTTCAAATGTCTACAACCACAGATACAGTGGAATGCACAGACATAGAAACACTCGCGTTGTCAAACGACTTTCTAGAAACATTCCAGTCCAAACAAACAAACAGTCTTTCCTACCTATTCTCAGAAAAGAGACAAAACCACAAACTCACACCAACACCCACAACGGCACATCCTTCCCCCAAGTATGTTGGTGAATATCTTGAGTGTCCTCTGACTGGTGGTCCATACTATGTTCCCCCAAAATGGCCTGTTCTGTCTCAGATCTGGTCTCCTTCGCCAACTCTGTGAAGTTGTCAGGAGCCATGGTTGAGCCACTACCTGCTTTCTCAGAAAAGGCTCCTCTTCAGAGGTCTCCTGGCATTTGGCCATTATCACATCAGTAGGTACCAACAAAGACTGACTCTGTCCTTGGTAAATCCAAACAATTGAGACCACTGGGACTGGGACTGGGACTTACTCTGGGTGCCTGGCTTCCTGGATCCCAAGTTCAGAGTGTTCCATCACCAAGTAAGTGTGTACTGATATTTGCTTCTAAGGGTCCCAGGAGATGGAGACTGCCCCTACTTTCTGTGACAGTTTCACAAGTTAGAATGGTATATCAACAATAGGCACCCGGGAACAGCTCTTCTCACAGGCCTGGTTTGGTCCATCTTCTCTATATTAAGAAGAGAAAGGCTGATTCAGATACATCTCTTCATCCTGACCCGGTTGTTTAACATTGAAAATGACTTTTGCTCTCTCAGGTCCTTCATAGCTGCCTTCTTCTCCATGTATCATTTCTGCATGGACCTTTGAGGTTCTCATCAGGTGGAAGATACCCTACAATCCAGTATTGGAAGACCAACTCTCTCCCTGATCTTCTGTAAAGTTAGATTGAGGGAACAGTGTATGGTTAGGGTTAACAACATGTTCGATTGGGTTAGGAATAATTCTGCAGGATGAATAATGGTTATGGGAACATGTGATATTTACAAAATATACAGTTGAAATATAGGTATGAAAACAGAAATCCAGGTAAGATTTGATGCCCAGAAGGGCATTGGGCCCTTGATTGGGATACTTAGCTTTGAATTAATTTCTGCACAGATGTCTCAGATAAATCAATATACAATGGTATAGGATATTGTACCTTGGATGATTGAATGTCGAAGAGAACATGCAGTCAAAAAGGGATAGTCGGTAGGATTAGAAAAATAGACGGTAGTTTTAGAAAGATGATTGAGTATAGGATTTGGGCAAAATGGTCTTTAGCAATAGGGTTTCATGTAGAGAGTGAATGTAAATGTCAGCACATGTTAAGAGGCAGTCACAATGATGAACTGGGGAAAATATATATCAATAGAGACATTAGGAAATCAGGCAAAGTATAAGGTGAGTAATAGGATTAGACATTTTCAACAGGTTTGAGGTTGAATATATAATCTTAGGAAGAAACAAATATGTAGTCACCAATAGGATCCACATTTGAGAGCAATAGGCAAACTGGACATGGATGATTTTAGTAATCCATGTTCAATTTCCATTTAGGCTTTAGTACAATCATAAGTATGACATTTGCTTTTTGTTTCCAGAATATTACTGTGATAAAATGTATATGTAGATCAGGTGACATGAGTATTTCTTTCACCATTTCTAGGAACAGTATTTTGAAGACGTGTAAATTAGTATTTTGAATACAAATAGGTGTACACTGTGTCTATGAATATAGAAATAATGCATGAATAGACCATACTGTGAATAAATAATATAACTGGTTCCAACTTAAATAATGGTTCAAATTGATATCTGAAAATATACAGGAAACCTTATATTGATATATATCCATTCATTCAAACCAGTTATACATCTAATGGTAATATTAGGGTTATGGTTTATCATGAAGAATGTGTGAGTTTTGCTTCAAAAGTAATTGTGGAAATCGAAAATAATGTGTTTGGAAAGAAGTCTCATGAAAAGACCAGTCATGTAACCTGGAGGAATACATGTGTTCTGAAGCAGGAAGTGATTGAAAGTGAAACAAAAGCCTTTAAATTTGTGAACTTGTGGATGAAATATATATCTTATGATGTGCATAAACTGAGGAAATAGTAATGTACAAGTGTTGAAAAAAATGAACGTCAAAATACACATCATGTCCTATAGAAATCTACTTGCATTTATATTAACCTGGGTCAATTAGTGTAAAAATATTAGGATATGTATGCACAATTCACTTAACTTAGTTTTCAGTACTAGGAAACAAATACGTATTTCAGGAGGATGAATATGTCTTAGAATAATCTTATGAAAAGTTGATTATAAATACGCACTTAAATATTAATGAATTTAGGGAGTACATAATAAGATACATTTATTTCATATTTTGAAAACTCTGGAGAGTGTGTATATATATATTAAAATACACACACAGAAATTAAAAAGTATTAATATACAAGCCAAATGAAATTCACCATGAAATATATATCATCCACAGATCTAAAAATATTCATTTTACTGAACATGAATTTATGTATAATGTTGTTCAGCTAGGATACTCACTCATAGGTTGAATTTTCAGTCTCAACAGTGTTTAACAGGAGTGATCTCTTCTCACAGTTTGTATCTGCCAAGTGAGCCACCTCACAAGAATGTACGTGTGGTACCAGGTAGGATTCTATATGTGCATATAAAAATATATGTGCTGAATAGGCTACAGAGAAATGGAGACATGAATTCACATATTTGTTAACTTTAAAAACACATGGAGAAGTGTTTCAACAAAAAAATGACTAGATTTAAAACTCCTACCATATATAATGCAAAAGGAACGTCCAAATGTTAACCTTGCATCCCCTGAACTACTTGTATTTCAATTTGGTTTGGTCTATTTTTATCCATCATAATAGGATTTGTAGTCAGAGTCTAGTAGGGAGTGGGTTACTATGAGGGATTCAGTATTTTGAATGAATAATTGGAAAATGAATCCAATGTGTATGCAAATAAGTGCTACAAAAAAATCTTCTCACTCTCATCCAGAACAATGCCTTGACATTACCTTAGCCCCAAGTAAGATACAATTAGAGGAGAAGAGTTAGAAAATCTAGGAATACATATCTGGAATGGAAAATGCTCTGGAGTTCACAACACTGGAGGTGGTAGAGGAGTTTCCAAAAGTAATGGAGACTGTAAAAACTCCACAAACATGGAAGTGTGCAGGCCTCAAGACATCTGGGAAACTGTCTTTGAGGTTGTACACTTGAAATATATGTTGTTTTCAGGAGCTTTAGCTTCCTTTGTAGTGAGACCATCAAAGCTGTGTATGCATCTGTTACATGGAGGACATGGTTTCTTATTTTCCAATGAACATGAGGTAGCAGTGCTGAATTCTCTCTTTGTGGGTTTACTGTGGCCACTGGGGTCTAAGAATCTTTCCGTGTAGACTGTGAAGCCATTTGGTCATTCTCCAATTTTGTTGTGTTTCTTGTTGCTGCACTGGGAGTTTGGTATTTGCTTCACAAAATACAAGGAGTTCCACTGGGACACAGTGCTGGAGGGAGTTCTGTCACGTGTGGTGTGTAAGGGTCTGCAGGAGAATGCACCAACCAGGCTTCTACGCCACATTGCTTGCCCCCTTGACCGTAGCAACTTGATTCTGAACATTGCCCTGAAAACTCTCCATCTAACAAGATGGCTTAATATACAAAGGTATGCTGGCTGCACCATGTCAGTCACAAGCATTTGGAAGCCAAAGTAATATCCACATGACCCCACCACAGATGTTTTATCACACAACTGCACACCACAGCTCTGGGCCCACTACTCAGCAGGCTCCACCATACTGGCAGCTCTGTTCTACACCATTTTCATGAAACCCAGTCAAGGAAGGCACTGTCTGGTACACTCTTGATCAGCAACAGGACATCCAAAGGTTCTCCAGTGCCACCTGGTCGTGGAAATTTCAAAAATTTCATGGTATTTATGTAGACATTTTTCAAGGATGAAGTTGGAGAAACTGTGGGTTTCAATTCATTCAGGAACCATTAAATTTTTAGGAAGCACATTTCAAGGAAAACTCTGGAGAATTTTCAGAGGCAAGTCTTCCCAAAGAGTGGCCAAAAGGCCACATGAAGCCAGGCCCATTGAGGTCTACAATGTGAGGTCCATGTGTGTTTTGACTGTCAACAATGGCTGCCAAGTCTTTCAGAATAAAATCATGTGATGTCCTGGCTGAGATTGACAGTGCTTGGTGAATAGCCACCCCAGGCTTAGATCTCAGTTTCCAATGGCGACTCTCATGCATGGCCGCCTAAAATCCCAACACAAATAATGGCAATACTTCTCTGAGGTCAGTTCCAGAACTCAGTCTTTAAGGGGAATCGCACCAGAATTCCAGCCCAGGTGGACCCAGGATTCTCTTCTAACCACCAACAATTGACCACAATTAAAACCAAAAAACTCCCACATGGCCCTCATCTTCTTCAACATAGACACTCTGAATAACCTCTAGCTAGAGGTTTCCATGACGGGCACAGCCCAAGACAGTGTCCAAAATAAGCTCCCTTGCCCCTCATTTGCCTAAAGTCAGAGTGGACTAGACACCATTCCTGTGAACCAAGAGTGATCAAATAGCCCTTCTTTAATACTGCTCTGCTTCTCCAGTTTGAGGCCAACTGACTGGTATAGATTCTTTATGTGAATTGGTGTCCTGAGAAAACCCAAGCACCTATTGGCTAGCCTCTGCAGAGCTTTGAAGAACTGGTTTGACCCAACTGATCCCTATTCTCACTTGATGGAGGTCAGGAAGCTTACAGAGGAAGGCGAGAGACTTCATCCACAATGACTGCTCTTTTGGCCATTTTGGTTTTGGATGCACACTTGGAAACTTTCTTTAGATCCATCAGGTGCTGAGAATCTAAGCCACTGCCTCACAGAGAGCAAAGAGGCTGATTCAGCCACATCCATTTCCAAAGCAATTAAGCAAAGAGCCACAGGTGACGCCCATCCTTTTCCATTTGAAAACTGATTTATTCAGGTTTCACACAGGGGTGGCCTGAGGCAAACACGTTCCTGACATTCAGGAAAACAGAACAATAGGTAAGCAAAAGTCCAAAGTAGTATTTCTCCACTGAGACTTTACTGGTCGCACTGATATCTGAGTTTTCTGAGATGCTCTCATTCCCTTCAGCTATCCAGTACATGATCATGTCACAGAGCTTGGAGGTGGTACATATCTTGGAAATAATACCATGAGGCTATTCTGGAGAGTGGCCAGTATTCAGGAAGAAAAGAGGAACTTAAGAAGATAATAGGTGTTGCCCATCCATAAGGCAAGCAGCTCTTTATTCTTTAATTTGGCAAGATGAATGCTGGGAAGCTTTCTACTAGACAGGACACAACCATTGATGAATTCTCTTTTCAAATGTCTACAAAAACGGATTCAGTGGGATACACAGACATAGAAACACTCGCGTTGTCAAACGACTTTCTAGAAACATTCCAGTCCAAACAAACAAACCGCCTTTCCTACCTATTCTCAGAACATGAGACAAAACCACAAACTCACACAGACACCCACAATGGAATCTCCTTCCCCCAAGTATGTCTGTGAGTATCCTGAGTGTCCTCTGACTGGTGGGCCATACTATGTTCCACCAAAATGGCCTGTCCTATCTCAGACCTGGACTTCTTTGCCAACTCTGTGAAGTTGTCAGGAGCCATGGTTGAGCCACTACCTGCTTTCTCAGAAAAGGCCCCTCTTCAGAGCTCTCCTGGCATTTGGCCATTCTCACTTCAGTAGGTACTAAGAAAGACTGACTCTGTCCTTGGTAAATCCAAACAAATGAGACCACTGGGACTGGGACTGGGACTGGCTCTGGGTGCCTGGCTTCCTGGATCCCGAGTTCAGAGAGTTCCATCACCAAGGAAGTGTGATAGGTCACTTCCTTCATGAACTGAATGAGGTCACTGGATTGGCAACCACTTTTTCCTAACAGTTGCTTCCAAGGGTCCCATGAGATGGAGGCTGCCCATACTTCCTGTGACACTTTCACAAGATAGAATGGTATATCAACCATAGGCACCCGGGAACAGCTCTCCACACAGGCCTGGTTTGGTCGATTTAATCTACATTAAGAAGAGAGAGGCTTTCAGACACATCCCTTCATTTTGACCAGGTTGTTTTACATGGAAGTTGACTTTTGCTCTCTCAGGTCTTTCATAGGTGTCTACATCTTCTTCAGGGATCATTTCTGCACGGAACTTTGAGGTTCTCAGCAGGAGGAAGATCCCCTACATTCCTGTATTGTAAGACCAACAATATCCTTGTTCTTCTGTTAAGTTATATTGAGGAAATATTGCATGGTTAAGGGTAATAACAGGTTTGATTTGGTTTAGGAATCATTCTGCAGGATGAATTATGGTATTGGGAACCTGCGTTATTTACAAGAATATACTGGTGAAATATAAGTATGAAAACAGAAATCTAGGTAATATTTGAAGTCCAGAAGGGCATTGGGTGGCCTGAACACCCTTCCTTTGAATCAGGAGTGATCAAATAGCCCTGCCGCTAATACTGCACTGCTTCTCCAATTTGAGGCTTACTGACTGTCAGGTATAGATTCTTTATGTGATTTGGAGACATGAGAAAACCCAACCACCTATTGTCTCATGCCACAGCAAATGATTTATTGGGGGTCCAGCATGCTGGGGCTCAAAGCTCACTTCAGAGGAGGAAAGAACAAAGAGCCCCGAGAACAACTTGAGAAGAGATTATATACAATCTTTAGAGAGTGCAGGGACTTTATATACATCATAGCCTCCTTTAGCAAATATCATATACTGTGGGAAAATTAAATAACAACTCTAAAACATGATTAGCACATTCATTGGCGGGAACAGTTCGGGCAGGGGGTGATTGGTCAGCCCTGAGAAGGGGTATACATTTAAACTGATTGGTTGAAGCCCTGAGATGTATACGTGCTGAGATGCACGGTTTCTGGGAAGGGGTTGTTAAGTAACTAGGTGGTCAGGAAAGATTTCAACACATCTAATGGGCAGTTCCGGGAATTCTCTTCACTGACACAGGAATTTCAGGTTCTGAGCACAGCTTGTAAACTTTACAAAACCTGTTTCTTTACGTTTCAATTTTAATTTCTTTAATTCTTTTATTTCTCCTTTTTCTGCCTACTTTTAATTTTAAAAGTAATGAATCATAATTTTTGTGGGGTCTCACATTCTATTTCTGCCAGTGAAGTGTATTTCTGTCTGATTACCATGAGTTTTACCTGCCCAATCTGAGCCTGGAGAAAGGAAACTATGAGGTTAAGCAAACAAGGTCCCACAGTTATCAACACCATAAGCATGATCAGGGGTCCAGCTAAGGCTGATAGGAGTGTAGTTAACCAGGGGGACAAGGTAAACCATGACTCAAACCACACTTGTTGAATCTCCCTTTCTCTCTGGTGCTCTTCAAGGCATTTTCTCAATTTACTCATGGATTATTTTACAACTCCAGTATGGTCAGCATAAAAACAGCATTTTTCTCTCAGTACAGCACAGAGGCCCCCCTCCCTTATTAAATGGAGGTCTAATCATCACCTGTTCTGTAAAACAACTTTAGAGAGAGAGGTTAAGGATTCCTGCAAAACTGTGATGGAGGTCTCTAACGTCTTCAAGTCTTGATTTATTGCTGTTTCTAATCAGGCCATTTGTTGAGACCCATGGATCATATCAGCTGTTCCTGTACCCACTCCTGCAGCAGCTCCTAGCCCCAATAGGATGGCTAGAGTAAGGGACACTGGCTCCGGCAAAATCGGGTTGTTTGTCCACCTAGTAGACCTTCAAAGGATTCTGGATCATGATAGAGCACCCTGGGGGGTATCTGCACCATTACACAATAATGTACAGAGCTGTCAAATACCTGGGCTGAAATGCAAGGAGTTCTGACTGTGTGGAGTTCAGTACCATAAAGGTTCCTTTAATTAGTTCCCAGGGGGAGGAGTCAGCTGTACTCTGGACTGGGGAAGTAGGCAAAGACGGAAACTGCGAATTATGAGATGGTAGAGGGGTTTTGGTAGATCTAGGCATGGGAGGTTTAGGAGGCTTAATTCCTGACTTGAGGGGATTGGGCCCTATTGCTGTGGGATTTTCTTCCTTTTTAAGCTGGATGGTGAACCAGAGACCAAAGTCATAACCAGGGCCATTAATATAGAATCGCATTCCCCAAGTATTTCCCATAGGCCATGTTGTTCTGAGGTAGCCCCTTGCTTTGGAAGTGAAAGTTATATTGAGGGGGTAACATAGACTATTTTTTCCACAGCAAGTTTTTGACACCACTTGGATAGCGGCATATTTATTGGGATCAATCCAGATGTCATTTCATCCTACCGAATCATACTGTCTGGGGAGTTTGGGTTTCACAATGTAGCTCCCGTGTGTTCACAACCCCAAGATCTACAATAAAAGTCACTGGGTCCTCCACAGGTTTGGGCCTGTTTGCGACTTCAGAAATCAGCTGGGCACACTTAATAAACAAGACTGGCTAGTTTACACCTGAGCTGGGGAGATGACATCAATAATTCATGTTGTAAGTTGGTCTATGTTGCCCTGGTTTGGGCTTTAGTGGGATCTGTGTGGGGTCCACTATGTCAGGGAGATCCCAGTCAGAGAGGCCTATGGCAAGCTGACAAATGTCCGGGTGGAGAGATGGCCACCAAGTCCGTAAGGGGGCTGTATGTGAAATAGACCACACTACTTGCCCAGTAGGATTTATAACTTGCCATTGTTGCTGAACAGGCTGATGGGGATTAGGACTGCTGGTGGTCAGGGGAAGAATCCATAGCCCTACCCACACCACAGACATGCAACTTGAGAGGGTTACCAGTCTGTTCCAGTTTCCAGCCAGAGTATGGACAGGGCACAGGATTGAGATGGGAGGCATGGATCCAGGAAGTGATCCCATCCACTTTCACCACTGTAGGTGTTATAAGCAGCACCTGCTGGTCCTTTCCAGCAGGGTTCCAGGGATGACACCCGATACTGTCTCATGTAGACGAAGTCTCCCACTTGATATCGATGTGGAGTTCCCTCGTCTCCAGGATGATAAGCAGTGGCCAACTGTTTCCACAGGTATCGCTGGGTGCTGGGTTTGTTCAAGGGCTTTAAGTCTGTCTAGCAAGGGGGTGTGAAAGGAATCATTAATCTCAGAGTTGGGGTTAGGTCCCTTAATGGAGGAGGGGCACCGTAGAGAATTTCATAAGGGGTGAGGTTACACAAAGCGGCGGAGGGGTATTTCTTGCACGAAAAAGTACATGAGGTAGGAGCATAGTCCAATTTTTTATGCCGGTCTCCAAGATTAATTTCGTTAAGTCTCTTTGATGGTTGTATTCATCGTTTCTACCTGTCCTGAGCTCTGGGGTCTATAAGCACAATATAACTTCCAATTAATCCCCAGGGTCCTGGAAAATCCCTGACTTACCTGGGCCACGGATGCCGGTCCGTTATCAGACCCTATTACCTTAGGCAGGCCGAACCTTGGAAAACTGTCTTCTAGGATCTTTTTGACCACCATCTGAGCTGTTTCTTTCTTCATGGGGAAGGCTTCGACCCATCCTGAAAAAGTATCTACAAAGACTAGGAGATATTTAAGTCCATACCTTGCTGCCTTAATTTCAGAAAAGTCCACTTCCCAGAATTGTCCTGGTCTGGTTCCTCGTATGCGCTTCCCTGCAGGAATCTTGGATGGGAAAGTATTAACTAATTGGAAGACTTGAAAAGCTCTAGTCACCTGCTCAGCTATTTTTCTCCTCTTTGAGTCAGTCAATAATAAGTCCTTTCTTCGGTCCTTTAAGAGTGCCTATAACTTCTTTGAGCCTAAGTGGTTGAGCTGGTGTACGTCTTTGACATAAAAGTGGGCTTTTTGAAATTGTAAACTTGGCTCTGTAGGGTCCCAGATTTCTGTATCTGTCTCCTCAGATGATAAGTTGCCTGAATGTTCCGGGGCGGCCAAGTCTCCTGATTTTTGTTCCCCCCGGTGTGGAAAAAGTTAACATAGTCACTCCGTTTATGGCTGCCAATTAAGCTTCCTCATCTGCCCTTCTGTTTCCAACTGCCACAGGGTTGTTTCTCTTCTGGTGCCCGGGACAGTCCACTATAGCTAGTTCCTTATGGCCCTGCACTGCTGAGCCAAGGTGGAGGATCTCATCTTTATTTTTTATTTTTTTCCCGGCAGAGGTTAATAGCCCCCATTGTTGGTAAATAGTCCCGAGCATATGAACAGTGGCAAATGCATAGTGGCTATCAGTTTATATGGTGGCCCTTTTCCCTGTTGCTAGTTCCAATGCTTTCATAAGGGCAATCAGTTCTGCTTTTTGGACTGATGTCCCTTCTGGGAGACCAGAGTATCAGATTAAATCAGTTTTGCTAACTGCTGCTGCTCCAGCCCGCCGCTTACCATCTTGGAGGAAGCTGCTGCCATCCGTAAACCATATGACTTCAGGGCGAGGCAGTGGCTGATCCTTCAAGTCTTGTTGTATACTGGTTTCCTTGCCAGTATGTGTTGACACTCATGAGTGACGGGTCCTGATGATTCTTCTGGCAGCAGTGTAGGTGGGTTGAGTGGAGCAGGGGGTCCCAGCGTTATTCTGTCTTTGTCAAGCAAGAGGCTCTGGTAGTGGTTTATTCTGGAGTTTGATTGCCACCTCTCTGGAGGCTAACAGATGATGCTCTCCAGGGCATGGGGGGCTATAATGGTTAGCTTCTGTCCCAACGTTAATTAATGAGCATCTTTTATTAGAAGGGCTGCTGCTGCTATAGCACTTAAGCAATGGGGCCACCCGCTAGCCAATGGGTCCAGTTTTTTGGATAAATACGCTACTGGCTTTTTCCAAGGTCCCAAAGACTGAGTGAGCACTCCCCGTGCTATTCCTTTCTTTTCCTCGATATAGAGAGTGAAGGGTTTTCTACATCTGGGAGTGCTAAGGCCGGAGCAGATAGCAGCACCTTTTTTTGACATTATCAAAAGCTTCTTGGTGCTCAGGGGTCCATTGGAAGTGGGCATCCCCCTTTATCAGCGGGTATAAAGGGGCAGCCAGAGATGCGAACCCAGGAATCCATAACCTGCAAAAGCTGGCAGTCCCAAGAAACTCTCTGAGTTTTCTCTTATTAGATGGGGGCAGTATCTGCAAAACGGTTTTTTTTCTGGGCTCAGGGAGCCATCGTTTGCAACCCCTAAGAGAATAACCCAGGAAGATTACTTCTTGCTGACAAGTTTGGGCCTTTTGGCAGAAGCCATATATCCAAGCCGAGCAAGCTCGAATAATAGTGCTTGGGTCCCAGACTCATAGGTCTCCTTGGTGTTGGCTGCCAGTAGAAGATCATCCACTATTGGAGTAGGGTGACTTCGGGGTGTGCAGTTTTGAAGTCATTGATGTCTCTGTGGAGGGCTTCATCAAAGAGAATGGGGGATTTTTTGAACCCCTGTGGGAGTCTCGTCCAGGTTAGTTGGCCAGATGTTCCAGGTTCTGGGTCTATCCACTCTAAAGCTAACAGCAACTGACAGTCCTTATGTAGAGGTGAGCAGAAGTAAGCATCTTTTAAGTCCAGCACAGTGTACCATTTCTGCTCCGGATTCAGAGTGCTAAGCAAATTATATGGATTGGGTACTATGGGGTGAATGTCCTGCACTCTGTTGTTTATCTCTCTTAGGTCTTGAAGAGGACTGTAGTCCCCAGTTCCTGGCTTTCTTACTGGTACCGGGGCGTGTTCCAGGCTGATTGACAGGGCCTTAGGACCCCAAGACCCAGGTATTTATGAATATGGGGCCTTATCCCATCCTTAGCTTCTTTGCTTAGAGGATATTGTTTAACACTAATTGGAGACGCAGAGGCTTTTAATTCTACTACTATTGGAGGTTGTTGATGGCTAGACCTAACCCAGCAGTTTCTGCCCAGGCATTAGGATAATCTTTTATCCATTTCTGGGGTAGTTTGCCTGTTTGATCAGTGCTAGGGGGCGCGAAGAGTTGATGTTCATCTTCTACAGACATAGTCAAAGATGTTACTATGGGAGTTAATACTGCAGGCTTTAGAACCCCCACTTGGGGACCATTAGGGTTAAAGGTTATTCTAGTCCAGAGTTTGGTAAGCATATTCCTGCCCATCAATGGGGCCGGGCATTCTGGGATTACTAGGAAAGAGTGGTGGACTTTTTCCTTTCCGAGGTCCATATTCATCTTAGTTGTCCAAGCCTGATATCTACTGCCATTAGCCCCTTGAACTAGGGACGATTTAATTGATAGGGGGGCCAGTGAAGTCTTAAGGGCTGAGTATACTGCTCCTGTAATCACTTCAAAGTTCACTGTGTTCCCCTCAACTTCAAATGTTACTCTGAGCTGGGGGAGGGGATCTGAGCCCCAAATTTCCTAGTCCTCTTCTAGAGTCAGCACGGTGGGCTGGCGTGGCTGCTTCTTTTGGGGGCACTCTTTGGCCCAGTGTTCTTTTTTATTACAGTGGGCACATTGATTTGAGGCCAACGGCAGCCTTTGGCGTGGGCCCAGGTATGCCTTTATGTATCCCTGCTTTTTAACTTCTGGCCTATTTGCTGCTGTGACCAGAACCTTAGGCAATGCTTTACTCTGCCATTTGCTTCTTTTCTCCTTCTTTTGTTCCCTTTCCTTCTCTCTCCTCTATTCCCTTTCCTCCTCAGTTTCTCTCTTATAATATACTTTCTCAGCTTCTCTGACTAAATCTCTTAAGGTCATATCTTATAATCCATCTAGACGTTGTAACTTTCTCTTAATATCTAGGGCAGTCTGCTCGATAAAGGCCATTGCAACAGATGGCTTTTGGTCTTCTGCCTGAGGATCAAAAGGAATATATTTCCTATACGCTTCCATAATTCTCTCCAAAAACATAGAAGGAGACTCATTAGGCCCTTGGATAATCTCTCTTACCTTGGCCAAATTAGTCGGCCCTCTGGCGGCCGCTCAGAGACCCACTATTAGAGAACGGCGATAAGTGGACAGATGCTACCTACATTCAAAGGTGTTGGGGTCCCAGTTGGGTCGGTTCATGGGCAAGTAGGGACAGAGAGGGAGCATCACAGGGGCTTCCGAGTTTTATATTATTTATCTCCTGCGGGTTCCTTTAGGTGGCCCAGCTTCCTTCAGGGGAGCAGGGGCTGCTGCTGCTGCGGGGAAGTCCCCTGGAGGGCTTGGGTCTGGCCCAATTGCCTCTAGCGGCGGAGAGGCTGAGTCAGCGGCGGGAGGATCATCTGGAACATGTTGTGGGTTGGGGAGCGAGGGTAGAGGATAAGGAGAGAGAGGAATGTCCAGTCTTGTGACTCAGAATGGAGGGAAGAGGGGGAGGAGCAGAATGTTGGAATGATAAGATCGTGGGGGAAGGGGTATATGGCTGTTAATCTGGGTGGCCAAGTGGCCCCGGTGAAAGACAATATCTCTGACTTTTCGGATTAGAGGGAAGTGGAAGGATTCTTCTCGGGGCCATCCGACTCCTAGGATGGGTCATTCTGAAGCACAGAGAGTCTGCCAGATCCGGCATTTTACTGAAAAAGAAAGATTCTTGGTACTTGAGCGAACATCAGTCCAATGATCAAGGTTAAGGGACAGAGGCATGGAAGTGCTTTGTCCCATAATGTCCCATAATGGGAGTTACTCAAACAGGGACAGTGAATACACAAACGTGACACAGACAAAGACAAACAGTAAACGTTTAACATGAGTCCAAGAAAAAGATTAGAACTGAGTAACTGGCCAAACCTGATGGGTTAGACAATAAAGACAGACAGTAAACTCAACATGAGTTCCTGACAATGAACAAAACTGAGTAGCCAGCAAAACCTGATGGGCTGGAAAACCGAATCCTGAAGCAAAAAATAACCGAGTTGAGGAATCTACTAATCCTCAATTTCCCGAGTCCTCTGGAGTTTCCCCCAGGGACGTGGCCTGTGACTCTGTGACACATCAGTCAGCCACCATCGCAGAGAGCTAATGTTCTTCACCGACAGCCATTTTGCCAAGCCCTAACCTGAAACCCGAAACCAGAAAGAGGCACCTTTATTACTCTGAAAGGAGTCCATTGGGGTCTTTTGTTCGTCACTGCTGGATTTCTCAGCTAGGGCCTCCAGATGAAAAGGTGGGCCGAACGTCGGAGGAAAAGACCACCAAGAGAATTTCTCATGAAACAGCATAGGGTTTATTGGGGGTCCAGCATGCTGGGGCTCACAGCTCACTTCAGAGGAGCAGAAAACAAAGAGCCCCAAGAACAACATGAGCAGATTTTATATACATTCTTTAGAGAGGGCAGGGACTTAACATACATCCTAGCTTCCTTTAGCAAATCACCGTATACTGTGGGAAAATCAAATAACAACTCTAAAACATGATTTGCACATTCATTGGTGGGAACAGTTCAGGCAGGGGGTGATTGGTCAGCCCTGAGAAAGGGTATACATTTAAACTGATTGGTTGAAGCCCTGAGATGTATATGTGCTTAGCTGCACGGTTTTTGGGAAGAGGTTGTTAAGTAACTAGGTGGTCAGGGAAGATTTCAACACACATCAAATGGGTAGTTCCGGGAATTGTCTTAACTGCCACAGAAATTTCAGGTTCTGCGTGCAGCCTGGAAACTTTACAGAACCTGTTTCTTTACGTTTCAATTTCAATTTCTTTTATTCTTTCAGAACCTTACAAAGGAAGGCGAGAGACTTCATCAACAATGACTGCAATTTTGGCCATTTTGGTTTTGGAAGCAGACATGGGATCATTTTTAGATCCATACGGTGCTGGTAATCAAAGCCACAGCCTCACACAGGGCCAAGAGGCTGATTAAGACACATCCCTTTCCAAAGCAATTACTTCTCTGAGGTCAGTCACTGAACTCAGTCTCTGAGGGGAATCACACCAGAGTTCAAGCCCAGGTGGACCCAGTCATCTCTTCCAAACTCCACACAAATGACCACAATTAAAACCAAAACACTCCACCAAGGCCCTCATCTTCTTCCATATATACATTCATCATAACCTCTGGCTGGATGTTTCCATGAATGGCACAGCCAAAGAGAGTTTCCAAAATAAGGTCTCTTTCCCTTCATTTGCCTAACCTCAGGGTAGCCTGGACACCATTTCTGTGAACCAGGATTGATCACATAGGTCTGCCATTAATACTGCTCTGCTTCTCCAATTTGAGGCCTACTGACTGTCAGGTATAGTTTCTTCATGTGATTTGGAGTCATGAGAAAACCCAATCATCTCTACAGGGCATGAAATAACTCATTTGTCCCAAAGGATCCCTATTCTCACTTGATGGAGGTCAGGAACCTAAAAGAGGAAGGTGAGAAACTTCATACACCATGACTGATCTTTTTTGCATTTTGGTTTTGGATGCACACATTGGATTTTTCTTTAGATCCAACTGGTGCTGAGAATCTAAGCCACTACCTCACACAGGGCAAAGAGGCAGATTCAGACACATCCCTTTCCAAAGCATTTAAGCAAAGAGCCACAGGTGATGCCCATTTATTACCATTTGAAAACAGTTTTCTTCAGGATTCACAAAGGGCTGGCCTGAGGCAAAGACCTTCCTGACATTCATGGCAACAGGCAAATAGGTTAGCAAAAGGCCCAAAGCAGGGTTTCTCCACTGAGACTTTCCTGGTCACACTGATATCTGAGTTTTCTGAGATGCTCGCATTCCCTTCAGCTATCCAGTACATGGCCATGTCACAGAGCTTGGAGGTCGTACATATCGTGGACACAAAACCATGAGCCTATTCTGGAGAGTGGCCAGAATTCAGGAAGAAAACAGGAGCTTAGGAAGATAGTAGGTGTTGTTAACAAGATTTATAACACCTACCCTATATCATGCAAAAGGCAAGTCCAAATATACACCATGCCTCCTCTGAACTGCATGTATTTCTATTCTGTTTGGGTTATTTTTCTCCATCATATTAGGATTAGTTGTCAGAGTGTAGTAGGGTATGGGTTAGTGTCAGTAGTCCCGGCCGGCGGGACACATCAACGTGGGCAAGAAACTTAGTTGGGGAGGAATGAAGGGACAAGAGACACGAGAGATTACAGCAAGACTGGAGTTCTGATCATGCTGCAAACTTTTATTGTTCTCACATGGAAATTTATATGCTGTGGATGGGAAAGCTCTCTTATCGGCAGTTGCTGGATGTCTTCAGAAAGTGAGATAACCTCAGGATGTTGCCGGAAGACAGATGGCTGCAGGATGTCTCAGGGAGATAGATGGCTGCGGGATGTCTCCCAGGCAGGATATCTCCCAGGGGGCTGTTTCTTTTCAGTGTCAGGCTATACTTTGAAGGAGAACTTCCTTCTAGCCCTTGACCTCTCCCCATTTATTATATACAATATTTGACCATACTTTACCGGCCAATGTTTTAGGGGGTGATAGAGGCTCTGTTTCTCTAGCAGGCCTTTGAATATCTCCTGATTCGAGAGAGCATGTTTACAAGATTTCGTGGTGGCCTTGGCATATTTTTGGAGTAGACGGCTTTAAAAGGGAAGCATGCCGACCGCCATGCACCAGAGCGTGTCACTAAGAGGTCTTCTGTTTTGGTATCCGTGGATCCATCCTCCTGCAGTCCATCCTGCATCCTCCGTTATTATGGCCTAACGTCCTCACTCCATGGGTGCATCCCCCCCCCAAGTGAAGGGGCCCATGGAGGACGAACCCTTATGGCAATGGCAGAAGATGGTTGGTCAGAGCTGTTACTTATAGTTTAATGTAAGAAAGAGAGATCTGTGGGGATGTAAACTTAAGAAATAAGCCTGTGAGAAGGGTAGAACATCCTTTTAAATGTTGGCAGCATGGTCTTCCATCTCCAGGTGATGATAGTGGACCTGTATGGGCTTAGAGGCCAAAATATTAATCTGTTCTATAATAAATTGTACAAGCCTGTTTATAATGCAGGGTCCTATGGACACCATTAAAAGTAAACCCAACAAAGGGCCTAATAGGGGAAGAAGGTAGGGTAGAAATCCATTAAACCCAGTGCAGAGGGGATTTTCAAAAAAGTTCCCTTCGTCTCTTTTCTAGATCTTCTTGAAGCTGCTTAATTTTAGTGCGTACTATGACTGATTTATTGGCATTAAAGCAGCATCGTGCCCCTAAGGCCAAGCAAATACCTCCCTGGTTAGCTGTCAGTAAATCTAAGCCTTCTCTGTTTTGAAGGAACACTTCTGCCAGGGAGTCTACTAGGTCCTGCAAATCTTTAATGGTTCCTGATGGAGTTTTTACATCATTTATAAGTTGTTGAGACAGGCGACGCTAAGAGTGTATAGCCATGCCTAAGCCAGCTGTACCTGTGTTCACAGCAGCTGTTATTCCAAGGCTGGCAAAGAGTGGTAAGGCCTGTATTGCCCGCCTGTGTCTTTTGACTAAGGTGTCTAGACTAGGAATGCATAGAGTTTTGTCTCCTGGGACAATAGTTATATCAGGGAGTAATAAGGCAAGAACACAGCCAACGGTCCAATTCGATGGAAGCCTCAGGAAGGCCGAGTTTCCTCCACACATAAAAACTGTGCCATTGGAGGGACAAAGAGATGGGGTGGGTGAGGAATCGTTTTGTACTGTTGAGCAATTTCCAAAGGAAGGAACTCCAACATCAATATCATAGGTATTATTTTGCATCGCGCCTAAAAGACATATTGTAAAAGTGCCTATAGACTGTACTTTAAAAGGAAATCTGGGTTGGCATGTATTATCATCGTCTATGATAGAATTAATAGGAACTGCCATAGGCATGATTGCCCCTGTTGTCATGGAGAGCCAGCAATCACCAGCAAAGGTGGGGTTGTATTATTAAGTAAGGAGAAGGTAGTTTCCAAAATATCTAATATATTGTTATCTAAACCGGGGAGCTGGCATTTTGGCTATATTAAGAGATGATATGTGAGCTCAGGGATTTGGGGTTTCAAAAGTTTGATTATCTGAGGATGCTTGACAGCATAAGGGAATCCTCCACCATCAGCGACCCCTGTAGGTGCCTTAATGGGGCAGAAGGGGGGTTTAGCAACAGGGCCTTGGCACCCAGCTGACTGTAGCTTGGTGTATTTGCCTTCTCCTCCCCGGTCAAAAAGAACGGGGGTATAATGAATAGTGGTCCCTCCTGCTGCATGAGTTTTAGTTAGGGAGGCTTCAAAAAATTGTTCTCCCTTCTTGTTGACACAAATTGAGGTCGACGCATAACAAGTGGCATGCATCGCTTGGGTATGCGTTCAAGTTGCAGAACAATTTTAGAGAGCATTACTTGTACTAGGGGGAATAATCTTTGGCTTGTTAACACATACCAATTTAGGCTGATGAACTCCTCTGAGTTTATGGTGAACCTCGGCCCGGAGGTAAGCCACCTTAGTCACGCAGTCAGCAGTCTGGGTAAAACTAGTGGGAGCCTGAGTCCAAGATCCTCCCTTGAATTCACAGGGAGGGCCAAAAAGGTACTCCATGATGTTGGAAGGTGGAGGGCCAAAGCCTCCGTGTACAATCCTGTTCAGCAGAAGTGCCTTAAGTAGGATCCTCACACAGATTGTTGGCTGCATCTGAAAAAGAGGAAAATTTGTCCTCAGGGTGAGGGCCTCCATCCCCGTGTTGAGGTAAGCCATTAACCTGTTTAACCAGGCGTTCTGGTAACCATCTTGGGGCTGCTTGCTCTTGGTCCAAAACACAAGCTGAGCCTCGTCCACAGATGAGGACAAGACCTGGGCCTTTCCATTTATTTGTAAGGGGATTGTGCCACATAACAGGTGGGCGAACAGAATTGGACGAGGATTGCCAGTGTCAGTCTGCAGCCGAATGGCCTTCATTGTCTAGGGAAAGAAAAATAAGGGCAAATAATGCATGATTAAGGCGATGCCTGTGAGTGGTAAATACAAGTGCAGAAGCATTAAAGCGGGTTAGCCAAGTCTTTAGGTAAGGTGGGCACGTTCCACAATGCCTGAGGCTTGTATGGAATTCCAGTAGTATGACAAATTTGCGAGGAAGCACAAAACTGTTTAAACTTGGCACTGGTATATGCAGGACAATTATCTTTTTTTTAATATGTATTGGTTTACCCATTACGGAAAACACTGAAACAAGATGAGAAAGGACATCTTTGATAGCCTCTCCAGAATGTGGTGATGCAAAAATAAGGCCGCTGAAGGTATCTACAGAAACGTGTATATATTTGGTTTTTCCAATTTCAGAAAAATGAGTAACATCCAATTGCCAAAACTGATTGGACAGTAATCTTCGGGGGTTAACTCCCAAGTGTTGAATGGGGAGGGAGACAGGGCAACCAGGGCATGCTTTTACTATTTCTCGTGCCTGTTGCCTGGTAATTTTACATAGTTATCGAAGGTTCTGGGAATTTAGATGGTGAAGATTGTGTAAATCCGTGGCCTTTTGAATGGAGCCAACAAAAATTGAAAAGATGAAACGAGTTGCTGCATCAGCTTTGGCATTACCTTGTGTTAGAGGGCTGGGAAGATCAGAGTGTGCCCTGATGTGTCCTAAGAAAAATGGGTGTTGTCTGGCCTGAATTAGCTTCTGAAGCTGGTGAAACCGATGGGCCACATTGGAAGAAGCCTTAATGGTGGGTGAAATCTGAAGCAGGGGCACAGAATGAGCAATGTAGGCACTGTATGTATAAATATTAACAGGATTATCAAGAAATGTTTTAAAAACTTGTGTTATGGCAAACAATTCCCCAAACTGTGCTGAATGATAGACAGTATCAAAGGTGTTAGGTTGGTTATTGACAACAAAGACTGCTCGGCCATTACTGGAACCGTCTGTAAAGACAGTAAGGACTTGAGGAATGGGAGCCTTTTGAGTAATTTTGGCAAAAATAAATGGATGTAACTGGACAAAATATAAAAGGGGGTCATTGGGGAGGTGGTTATCAATTGTTCCCAAAAAGCCTAATAAGGCAATACGCCATTCATTCTCTGTCTGTAGTAAAAATTTGGTTTGGTCTTTAGTATATGAAATTAAAATATTATCATGGTCTTTGCAAAAATGTTGTCGAGATAGCAAACGACATTTAAAAATAATAGAAGCTACCTGAGCAAGAAAAACAGTAATAACCTTGGAGAATGTGGTGGGTAAATGGACCCAAAGCAAAGGCAGCCTTTATTTCTAAAATGTGTATTTCGCTGCCGAAATATTCCTGTGGGTGTATGAGGAGTGTGTAAAATAACCAGAAGCAGAGGAAGGTTATAAGAATGTTCTGTAAAAAACTGTTTGGCAATGGCTTCTGTGACTTGGTTTAATGCCTGTCATGCCTCGGGAGTAAGCTTTTGAGGGGAGGAGGGGTGGGAATCACCTCTCAAAAATATCATTAAGGGACAAAAGTATACAAGTGGGTAATTTTAAATATGTTTTTAGCCATTGAATATTCCCCAGTAATTTTTGAAAATCATTAAGGGTGTGAAGATGGTCCACCCATAGTTGTATCTTAGGAATTTGGATCTGATTATCTTGAAGTTTAAGGACCAAATAGGTATAACAGTCCTGTGTTTTAACCTTATTAGGAGCTATCTGTAGTCCCAAGGTAGTGAGGATTTTGTAAAGGTCCAAGTAACAATTATTAAGGTCATGGTTATTAGGTGCAGCAATTACAAATCATCCATATAATGTAAAATATAAATTTGTGGCCATAGCTCTCTCACAGGGTCTACTGCTTGAGCAACATATTTTTGGCAAAGACTAGGGCTGTTGGCCATACCTTGGGGAAGAACCTTCCATTGAAATCTCTGCATAGAGCCCTGAAAATTAAGGTGAGGGAGACTAAAGGCAAAATAGTTTCTATCCTCAGGATGTAAAGGAATGGTAAAAAAAAAAAAACAATCTTTTAAGTCAATAATCATTTTACAATAGTTTTTGGGAATAGCCACTGGTGTGGGAATGCCTGGCTGTAATGCTCTTATTCGGCACATAGGTTTACTAATGGCACACAAATATTGTAAAAGGCACCACTTGCCTGATTTTTACTTGATAACAAAAATTGGAGTATTCGATGGTGAGGTTGAGGGCTCTACATGGCCGGCTGCCAGCTGTTCCTGCACTAACATGGAGGCAGCCTCCAGATTTTCTTGGGTAAGGGACTATTGATCCAACCACACAAGAGTCTGAGTCTCCCAAATAATTTTATCTCCATGGGGTACAGGAGAGTCAGAGACTGACACTAAAAATCCGAATACCCAAGTCCATATGTATTTCTATTTTGTATGGGTTTTATTGGCTCAAACAATCCTTGTCTCAGTCTCCCAAGGCCTATACCAGGGACAAAATAAATACGAAGCATTTGATGAGTCACCATGGAATTGGGACTGGCATGAATAACTTCCATTTGACTCAAAATATCTCGGGCCCATAGGTTAACAGGGAGGTCAGGAACAATGAAAGGAGTGACAATTCCCTTATTACCCTCTTTATCAGTCCAGCTAAGAGCCGTAGAGCTGACCAGAGGATTTTTTGACTGTCCTATCCCTTTAAGGTCAGTCAAGGATGGGGTGAGGGTCCAAACTGATGACCAATATTTTTGAGAAATAATTGTGGCATCAGCTCCAGTATCTAGAATTCCTTGGAATTCCTTTCCTTCAATAAGTAAGGAAATGGTGGGTCTATTTTGAGAAACGGGTTGAACCCAATTTACATCAGAGCAGCCCAAGGAGGCAGTCCCCCGGGGTAGGTTTGGGTGGTTAAGTGCCTCCTGGATTCAAGGGAAGGAGTATTAATTGTGCAAGACTTGTTCCTGCTGGGATGGCCAAAACTCCATTAATAGCTGTGGCCAGTATTTTTTTTCTCCAGTGAAGTCATTATAATTAATGCCATGGAAGACCTGAACACCATGTAAGTTAGTAGAGGCTCTTCCAAAAATAAGGGCACAGATATGAGATGGAGGGGGACCCATAATTCCAGTGGGTATTATCTGGGGCCCTTGCATTGAGTCTAATATAGTTTCAGTGGTGGCACAGATGTCCAATCCTGCGCTGCCTTGAGTGGCTAGTTGGAGGGAAGCAATTGTGGAGAAGAATTTTGAGGTAGGTTGGGAGTTTGGAAGGGAAAAAATCTTATTGCCCCTGGTTTTGTCCTGGGGGATGTCGTGGCCCGGGGCTGGCCCCGCAGGGAGTTTCCCAAGAAGCAGGAAAAAATAGGCTGTCTGAGGGCATTTGTCTTAGATCTACACTCACTGGCCCAGTGATGACCTTTACCACATCTAGGGCAAAGGGTAGCTTGGAGCGGTATAGCCCCAGTTGAAGGAGATGCTATTCCTAGGCTTTCTTTGCCTGTCGGACACTTGCATGCAAAATGGCCAGGTTGTTTACAAGTAAAGCAAGTACGTGAGCCAGGATTGTGAAAGGTCTTGGTAAAGGTGGCACCTAGGGCAAGACCCATGGCATGAGCTGCACCTACCCCTGCATAGAGTCTAATAAAGTCAGAAAGTTTCCCTTTATCCTTATGTGGTTGAAGAACATCCTGACATGCCGGGTTGGCGTTTTCAAAGGCAAGATGTTTTACAAAAGAGCTTTTGTTTTCACTTGGTCCAAGCAAGCATTCCACAGCTAGGTTAAGCCTGGGAACAAAGTCGCTATAAGGCTCGTCGGGCCCTTGTCGAATTTTTGCCAGGGAAGTGGTAGCAGAGGCTTTTGAGGGAGGTGTCTCCAAGCATGTAAGCCAGCCATCTGTATCTGCATCAAAAGTCCAGCAGGGAAATGTGCCTGTTTAGTTTTAGTGTCAAAAGGCTCATTGCCCACTAGCTTAACATAAGTCCCGGACTTAGAGGAGGCCTTAGTTAAAATTTTTTGAGCAGTTTCCCGACAGTGCTCTTTGAAATCTGCATTCCATAACAGAAAGTCTCTGGCACTGAGGGTAGCTTGGTCTAAAAATTTCCAATCATTGGGAGTAAGTCATTGTGTGCTGTGGCTTTCTAATAAAGCCAACATGTAGGGTGCAAAGGGGCCATAGTGAGCACAAGCCTTTTTAAGTTTTTCAGGAAAATGCAGGCTTAATTTTATGTAGACTCTGGGTTCCTGCCTGCCTAGGGCTGAACTCCTCATCCTCTGAGTCCTGATCTCCTTATTCCATTTCTCCGCTTCCTCCTCTTGATCCTCGTCTAAGTCTTTGACCTCAGCCTGGGCAGGCTTATCTATCTGACTGGTGGTGACTGGGAAGGCGAGCACAGGTGGATGGAGTGGCTTCGCCTTTGTATTAGACCACTGTAGGCCAGTTACTTTGACTCCATACCTAAGGCTAATGAACAGAGCTCAGAGTGAAGGGATCTTAATTCTTTTAAAGGTTGGATCTGTTCCTGTCTATGTTGGAAGAATGCTCACAAAGGAGCCAGTTTAGGCAAGGGAAGTGGGGAAAAATATCTTGGTTGGGCATTTGTACCCTGAAGGGCCAGAGCACAAAAGGCAGGAGGGATATAGGAGGGGTTGGATGTGTAAGTCCTATAGGCTGTGGCAGGGTCTTGAGAGGTACAGGGTCTTCTGAATGGTAGCGAGCTGCTTCCTTCTCCAAGGTAGCCTCCTCTACAGGGGTCAATGAGTCTCCGGAATTTAAAACTGGATAAAGGCAGTTGGTAACCATTGGAGCCTTAATCATTAGGGTGGTATTTTGAGGGGGACCAGGAAGGTTCCCATGGTCCTGGGGAGCCTGAGAAGGGTCTATGTCTATACTAACTGATGGGCATGCCGAGGGGATACGAGAAGTATTTGCATAGCCTCTTCCCCAACCTCGACAAGTTTTAAGGTACCATTGTCAAAGGGTGAACTTTTAAGAATTTCATTAATTAAGTTCCAGTAAGAAAAGGTGGGAACAGGCACTTTTTCTGGGCCAAAGGATTCATAATAATCTTTTAAACAGTCTCCTACTCCAAGCCATCTTTTACCATCAATGGTCCTTTCAAGAGGAAACCATGGACACTGCTCTCTTATGTATGAAAAAAAAAAATTAAGTCTTTTTTCTAAACACGCGCCCCCATGTCTGCAAGGACTCCTTGTAGCCTGACAAAAACAAATCATGTGACGAAACTGCTTGTCCCATAGTGGGTCAATCACCGTGCGTCATCCCCACGCTCCTCCTGGATCTGTCTCTTGGTGGTGTCTTCTGCAGTTATTGCAAGCTCCGCTTGACCAAGTCTTCCAGGAGGACGGGGTCCCCCTCAATCAAAAGCTCAAGCCCCAGTCGGTGGGCGCCAGATGTCCCAGCCGGCAGGACACATCAACGTGGGCAGCGAACCTAGATAGGGAGGAATGAAGGGACAAGAGACACGAGAGATGACAGCAAGACAGGAGTTCTGATCAAGCTGCAAACTTTTATTGTTCACACAGGGGTATTTGTTTGCTGGATGTGGGAAATCTCTCTTATCGGCAGTTCCTAGATGTCTTCACAAGGTGAGATAACCTCAGGAAGTTTCAGAAAGACAGATGGCCGCAGGATGTCTCAGGGAGACAGATGGCTACAGGATGTCTCTCAGACAGGATGTCTCCTGGTGGCTGTTTCTTGTAAGTGTCAGGCTATTCTTTGAAGGAGAATAGAATTCCTTCTACCTCTGACAGTCAGGGATTCAGTATTTCGAATAGAAAATTGGAAAATGAATCCAATGTTTATGCAAATATGTGCTACCCAAAAGTCTTCCCACTCTCATTCAGAACAATGCCTTGACATTACCTTCACCCCAAGTAAGACACAATAAGAGAAGAAGAGTTAGAAAATCTGTGAATACACATCTGGAATGGAAAATTCTCAGTAGTTAACAACCTTGGAGGTGGTAGAGGTGTTTCAAAAAGTAAGGTACATGGTAAAAACTCCACAAACATGGAGCTCTGTTGGCCTAAAGACTTCTTGAGAAACTGCCTCTGAGGTTGGGCACTTGAAATATATGTTGTTGTCAGGAGTTTTAACTTCCTTTGTAGTGAGACCATCAAATCTGGGTCTGCATCTGTGTGACCTGGAGCACATGGTTTCTTATTTTCCAATAAACATGAGGCAGCAGGGCTGAATTCTCTCTTTGTAGGTAATTTGTTGCCATTTGGGGGCAAAGTGTCTCCCAGTGTGGACTTTGAAGCCATTTGGTCTTCCTCTACTTTTCATGGTGTTTCTTGCAGCTGCATTGGGAGTTTGGTATTTGCTTCACGAAATACGAAGAGGTCAACTAGGACAGAGTGCTGGAGGGAGTTCTGTCACGTGTGTTGGTTAAGGGTCTGCAGGAGAGTGCACCAACCAGGCTTCTATCCCACATAGCTTGCCCCCTTGACAATAGCAATCTGATTCTAAACATTGCCCTGAAACCTCTCCGTATAACAAGATGCCTTTACATACAAGGGTATGGGGGCTGCACCATGTCAGTCACAAACCATTTGGAAGCCAATGGCAGATCCACATGACCCCATCACAGATGTTTTAACAAACACCTACACTCCACTGCTCTAGGCCGACTACTCATCAGGCTCCAAATTACTGGCATCTCTGTTCTACATGATTTTCATGAAACCCAGTCAATCAAGGCATTGTCTGGTACACTCATGATCATCTATAAGACATCCAAAGGTTCTCCACTGACACCTGTTCATGGGAATTTCAAAAATTTAATGGTATTTATCTAGCCTTTTTTCAAGGATGAAGTTTGAGGCACTGTGGGGTTTAATTCATTCAGGAACCATGAAATGGAGAGGAAGCTTATTTCAATGAAATCTCTGGAGAATTCTAACAGGCAATGATTCCCAACGACGGGATAAAAGGTCACATTAAGCCAGTCATTTGAGGTCTACAATGTGTGATCCTTTTGTGCTTTGACTTGCAACTATGGCTGCCAATTCTTTAAAAATAAAATCATGTGATATCCTTCCTGAGATTCCCAGTGCTCTGTGGAAACCCACCCTGGGCCTTGATCTCAGTTTCCAAGGGCGACTCTCATGCGTGGCCTCCTAAAATCCCAACACAATACATGGCAATACTTCTTTGAGGTCAGTTCCATAACTCAGTTTCTAAGGGGAATCACACCAGTGTTCAAGCCCAGGTGGACCCAGTCATCTCTTCCAACGGCCACAAAAATGACCACTATTAAAACCAAAACACTCCCACATGGCCCTCATCTTCTTCCATATAGACACTAATCATAACCTCAGGCTGTAGGTTTCCATGAGGGCCAAAGCCAAAGACAGTATCCAAAATAAGGTCCCTTTCCCCCATTTGCTTAAAGTCAGTGTGGCAGGGAGACCCTTCCTGTGAACCAGAAGTGATCAAAGAGGCCTGCCCTTAATACTGCTCTGATTCTCCATTTTGTGGCCTAATTACTGTGGGGTTTAGATTCCTGATGTTAATTGGGGTCATGAGAAAACCCAAGCACCTATGGCCTAGCCTCTGTAGTGATTTGAAGAACTCATTTGACCCAAAGGATCCCTATTCTCAAAGATGGAGGTCAGGAACCTTACAGAGGAAGGTGAGAGACTTCATCCACAATGACTGCTCTTATGGGTATTTTGGTTTTGGATGCACACATGGGATTTTTTTAGATCCATTAGGTGCTGAGAATCTAAGCCACAACCTCACACAGGGCCAAGAAGCTGATTCAGACACATCCCTTTCCAAAGCAATAAAGCAAAGAGCCAAAGGTGATGCCCATTCATTTCCATTTGAAAACTCTTCAGTCTTCACAAAGGGGTGGCCTGAGGCAAAGACTTTCCTGACATTAAGGGCAATAGTACAATAGGTAAGCAAAAGGCCCAAAGCAGGGTTTCTCCACTGAGACTTTCCTGATCACACTGATATCTGAGTTTTCTGAGATGCTCACCATTGCCTTCAGCTATCCAGTACATGGCCATGTCACAGAGCTTAAAGGTGGTACATATCTTGGACACAAAACCATGAGCCTATTCTGGAGTTTGGCCAAAATTCAGAAAGAAAATAGGATCTTAGGAAGATATTAGGAGTGGCCGATCCATATGGCAAGCCGTAGACCATTCATAAATAGGACAGAATGAACGCTGGTAAGATTTCTACTAGATAGGACATATGTATTGATGCGCTCTCTTTTCTAATGTCTACAACCACGGACACAGTGGGATACACAGACATAGAAACACTCGCCTTGTCAAAAGACTTACTAGAAACAATTCACACCAAACCAAACAAAACGACTTTCCTACCTATTCTCAGAACATGAGACAAAACCACAAACCCACACCCACACCCACACCCACACAGACCCCCAAGTAGGTCTGTGAAAATATGGAGTGTCCTTTGACTGGTGGGCCATAATATATTCCCCCATAATGGGCTGTTCTCTCTCAGATCTGGTCTCCGTGTCCAACTCTGTGAAGCTGTTAGGAGCCAGCGGTGAGCCACTACCTTCTTTCTCAGGAAAGGCCCCTCCTCAGACCTTCCTGGCATTAGGCCATCCTCACATCAGTAGGTACCAAGAAAGACTGTCTCTGTCCTTGGAAAATCCAAACAAGTTTGACCACTGGGACATGAACTGGGACTGGCTCTGGGTGCCTGGCTTCCTGTATCCCAAGTTCAGAGAGTTCCATCACCAAGGAAGTGAGGTGAGGTCACTTCCTTCAGGAACTAAATGAGGTCACTGCCTTGGCAACAACTTTGTCCTAAAAGTTGCTTCTAAGGGTCTCATGAGATGGAGGATGCACCTACTCGCTCTGACATTTTCACAAGTTAGAATGGTATATCAACCATAGGCACCCGGGAACAGCTCTCCACACAGGCCTGGTTTGGTCCATCTTCTCTACATTAAGATGAAAGAGGCTGATTCAGACACATCCCTTCATCCTGACCAGGTTGTTTACCATGGAAGTTGACTTTTCCTCCCTCAGTTCCTTCATAGCTGCCTACATCTTCTCCATGGATCATTTCTGCAGGGACCTTCGAGATTCTCAGCAGGTGGAAGTTTCCCTACACTCCTGTATTGTAAGACCAACTCTGTCCCTGCTTTTCTGTAAAGTTAGATTGAGGGAACAGTGTATGGTTAGTGTAATAACAGGTTCGATTTGGATTAGGAATCATTCTGCGTGATGAATAATGGTATTGGGAACCTGCGATATTTATTAAATTATATTGGTAAAATATATGTATGAAAACAGAAATCTAGGATTTGAAGCCCAGAAGGGCATTGGGCCCTTGATTGGGATACGTAGTGTTGAATTAGGTTCTGCACAGTTGTCTCAGATAAATCCATTTACAATGGCATAGGACCTTGTACATTGGATGACTGAATGAGGAAGAGAACATCCAGTCAAAAAGGGATAGTCGGTACGATTAGGTAGATAGTCGGTAGGTTTAGGAAGAAGAGTGAGCACAGGATTTGGACGGAAATTTCTTTTTTTTTATTGGTTGTTCAAAACCCTACAAAGCTCTTGACATATCATATTTCATACATTAGCATACATTAGCTTCAAGTGAGTTTTGAACTCCCTTTTTTATCCAAGTACAGATTGCAGAATCACATGGGTTACACATCCAAATTTTTACATCATACCATACTAGTAACTGTTGTATTCTGCTACCTTTTCTATCCTTTACTATCCCCCCTCCCCTCCCCTCCCATCTTCTCTCTCTACCCCTTCTACTGTAATTCATTTCTCACCTTGTTTGTTTTCCCATTCCACTTACAACCTCTTATATGTAATTTAGTATAACAATGAGGATCTCCCTCCGTTTCCATGCAATTCCCCTTTTCTCTCCCTTTCCCTCCCACCTAATGTCTCTGTTTAATGTTAATCATTTCTTCCTGCTCTTCCTCCCTGCTTTATTCTTAGTTGCTCTCATTATATCAAAGAAGACATTTGGTATTTGTTTTTTAGGGATTGGCTAGCTTCACTAAGCATAATCTGCTCTAGTGCCATCCATTTCCCTGCAAATTCCAAGATTTTGTCATTTTTTAGTGCTGCGTAATACTCCATGGTGTATAGATGCCACATTTTTTTAATCCATTCATCCATTGAAGGGCATCTGGGTTGGTTCCACAATCTAGCTATTGTAAATTGTGCTGCTATGAACATCGATGTGGCAGTATCCCTGTAATACGCTCTTTTAAGGTCTTCAGGGAATAGTCTGAGAAGGGCAATAGCTGGGTCAAATGGTGGTTCCATTCCCAGCTTTCCCAGGAATCTCCATACTGCTTTCCAAATTGGCCGCACCAATTTGCAGCCCCACCAGCAATGTACAAGAGAACCCTTTTCCCAACATCCTCGCCAGCACTTGTTGTTGTTTGACTTCATAATGGCTGCCAATCTTACTGGAGTGAGATGGTATCTTAGGGTGGTTTTGATTTGCATTTCTCTGACTGCTAGAGATGATGAGCATTTTTTCATGTACTTGTTGATTGATTGTATGTCCTCCTCGGAGAAGTTTCTGTTCAGGTCCTTGGCCCATTTGTTGATTGGGTTATTTGTTATCTTATTGTCTAATTTTTTAAGTTCTTTGTATATTCTGGATATTAGGGCTCTATCTGACGTGTGAGGAGTAAATATTTGTTCCCATGATGTAGGCTTCCTATTTACTTCTCTTATTGTTTCTTTTGCTGTGAAAAAACTTTTTAGTTTAAGTAAGTCCCATTTGTTGATTCTTGCTATTAACTCCTGTGCTATGGGTGTCCTATTAAGGAATTTGGAGCCCGACCCCACTATATGTAGATCGTAGCCAACTTTTTCTTCTATCAGACGCAGAGTCTCTGATTTGATATCAAGGTCTTTGATCCATTTTGAGTTAACTTTTGTGCATGGTGAGAGGAGGGGGTTCAGTTTCATTTTGTTGCATATGGATTTCCAGTTTTCCCAACACCATTTGTTGAAGATGCTATCCTTCCTCCATTGCATGCTTTTAGCCCCTTTATCAAATATAAGATAGTTGTAACTTTGTGGATTGGTCTCTGTGTCCTCTATTCTGTACCATTGGTCCACCCGCCTGTTTTGGTACCAGTACCATGCTGTCTTTGTTACTATTGCTCTGTAATATAGTTTGAAATCCGGTATCGCTATACCGCCTGATTCGCACTTTCTGCTTAGAATTGCTTTTGCTATTCTGGGTCTTTTATTTTTCCATATGAATTCCATGATTGCTTTATCTATTTCTACAAGCAATGCCTTTGGGATTTTGATTGGCATTGCATTAAACCTATATAGAACTTTTGATAATATCGCCATTTTGATGATGTTAGTTCTGCCTATCCATGAACAGGGTATATTTTTCCATCTTCTAAGATCTTCTTCTACTTCTCTCTTTAGGGTTCTGTAGTTTTCATTGTATAAATCTTTCACTTCTTTTGTTAGGTTGATTCCCAAGTATTTTATTTTTTTTGAGGATATTGTGAATGGAGTGGTTTTCCTCATTTCCATTTCAGAAGTTTTGTTGCTGATATACAAGAATGCCTTTGATTTATGCATGTTGATTTTATATCCTGCTACTTTGCTGAATTCATTTATTAGTTCTAGTAGTTTTTTTGTAGACCCTTTTTGGTCTTCTATGTATAAAATCATGTCATCCGCAAATAATGATAATTTAAGTTCTTCGTTTCCAATTTTTATGCCTTTAATTTCTTTCGTCTGTCTAATTGCTCTGGCCAGTGTTTCGAGAATGATATTGAATAGAAGTGGTGATAGAGGGCATCCCTGTCTTGTTCCAGATTTTAGAGGGAATGCCTTCAATTTTTCACCATTCAGAATGATGCTAGCCTGAGGCTTAGCATAGATAGCTTTTACAATGTCAAGGTAATTTCCTGTTATCCCTAGTTTTTCTAATGTTTCGAACATCAAGGGATGCTGTACTTGTCGAATGCTTTTTCTGCATCTATCGAGATGATCATATGGTTCTTATCTTTAAGTCTATTGATGTGGTGAATAACATTTATTGATTTCCGTATATTGAACCATCCTTGCATCCCAGGGATGAATCCTACTTGATCATGGAGCACAATTTTTTTGATGTGCCTTTGTATCCGATTCGCCAGAATTTTATTGAGGATTTTTGCATCTAGGTTCATCAGGATTATTGTTCTGAAATTTTCTTTCTTTGATGTGTCTTTGTCTGGTTTCGGAATCAACGTGATGTTGGCCTCATAGAATGAATTTGGAAGAGCTCCCTCTTTTTCTATTTTCTGAAATAACTTGAAAAGTATTGGTATTAATTCTTCTTTAAAAGTTTTGTAAAACTCCGCTGTATACCCATCTGGTCCCGGGCTTTTCTTGGTGGGTAGTCTCTTGATTGCTTCTTCAATTTCATCCATTGGTATTGGTCTGTTCAAATTGTGTGTATCCTCCTGACTCAGTCTGGGCAAATCATATGTCTTAAGAAATTTATCGATGTCTTCACTATCTTCTATTTTATTGGAATATAGGTTTTCAAAATAATTTCTAATTGTCTTCTGAATTTCTGTAGCAGCTGTTGTGATATTGCCTTTTTCATCCTGTATGTTACTAATTTGAGTTCTCTCTCCTCTTCGTTAGCATGGCTAAGGGTCGGTCAATCTTGTTTATTTTTTCGAAGAACCAACTTTTAGTTTTGTTGATTTTTTCAATAGTTTCTTTTGTTTCAATTTTGTTGATTTCCGCTCTGATTTTAATTATTTCTTGCCTTCTGCTGCATTTGCTGTTGTTTTGTTCATCCTTTTCTAGGGCTTTGAGATGAAGTGTGAGCTCATTTATTTGTTGGTTTTTCCTTTTTTTGAGGAATGACCTCCAGGCGATGATGGTTAGGGTAATAACAGGTTCGATTTCGGTTAGGAATCATTCTGCGCGATGAATAATGGTATTGGGAACCTGCGATATTTATTAAATTATATTGGTAAAATATATGTATGAAAACAGAAATCTAGGATTTGAAGCCCAGAAGGGCATTAGGCCCTTGATTGAGATACGTAGTCTTGAATTAGGTTCTGCACAGATGTCTCAGATAAATCCATTTACAATGGCATAGGACCTTATACATTGGATGACTGAATGAGGAAGAGAACATCCAGTCAAAAAGGGATAGTCGGTACGATTAGGTAGATAGTCGGTAGGTTTAGGAAGAAGAGTGAGTACAGGATTTGGACGGAAATTTCTTTAGCAATAGGGTTTCAGTTAGAGAGTGAATGTAAATGTCAGCACATATGAAAATTCAGTCACAATGATGAACTTTGAAAAATATGTAGAAAAGCAGATAATAATAGAGACTTTACAAAATCATGCAAAGTATAAAGTGAGTGATAGGATTAGACATTTTGTACACTGTTGAGTTTGAATATATAATCTTAAGAAGAAACAAATATGCAGTGACCATTAGGATTGACATTTGAGAGCATTAGGAAACCTGGACATGGATGCTTTTAGTAATCCATGTTCACTTTCATTTTAGGCTTTGGTACAATCATAAGTGTGACCTTTGCATTTTTTGTCCAGAATATTACTGTCATAGAATGTATATGTGGATCAGATGACATGAGCATTTCTTCAAGCATTTCTGGAAGTAATGTTTTCAAGACCTATAAATTACTATTGGGGGTACAAAGAGGTGTACCCTGTGTCCATGAATATAGACATAATGCATGAATAGACCACATTTTGAATAAATAATTTAACTGTTCCCACTTTAAATAATGGATTGAATTAATATATGAAATATTATAAGAAATCTTGTATTGATATAATATCATTCATTCCAACCAGTAATACATCTATATGTAATATTAGGGTTATGATTATCATGAAAGGTGTGTGAGGATTGCTTCAAAAGTGATCATAGAAATCTAAATTAATGTGTTTGGAAAGAAGTCTCATAAAAAGACCAGTCAAGAAACATGGAGGAATACATGTGATCTGAAGAAGAAAATGATTGAAAGTGAAACAAATGCCTATAAACTTGCGAACTTGTGGATGAAATATATATCCCATGATGTGAATAAATTGAAGAAATAGTAATGTACCAGTGTTGAATAAAATGAACATCCAAATACACATCATGTCCCATAAGAATCTACTTGCGTTGATGTTAAACTAGGTCAGTTACTGTAGAAATATTAGGATTTGTATGCACCATTCACTAAAGTTAGTTTTCAGTACTAATAAACAAATATGTATATCAGGAGAATGAATATTTTGAGAAAACTCTTGAGAAAATTTGATTATAAATCCACATACTTGAATATGAATGAGTTAAGGGAGTGTATAATAAGACACATATTTTATATTTTGAAAAATCTGGAGAATATATATATATATATATATATATATATATATATATATATATATATATATATACATACACACACACAAACACACACAGACATTAAAAATAGCATAATATATGCTATATGAAATTCACCATGAAATTTATATCATCCAGAGATCCAAAAATATTTATTTTATTTAACATGGATTTATGTATAATGTTGATCAACTAGGAAGCTCACGCATAGGTTGAATTTTCAGTTCTAAAGCGTTTAGGAGGAGTGATCTCTTAAAATTTGTATCTGCCAAGTCAGCCACTTCACAAAAATGTACGTGTGGTATCAGGTAAGATTCTATAATTGCAAGTAAAAATACATGTGCTGAATAGACTACAGAGACAGGGAAACAGGAATTCACATATTTGTTAACTTTAAAACACATGGAGAAATATTTTAACAAATAATTGACTAGATTTATAACTCCTACCCTAAATAATGCAAAAGGCAATTCCACTATACACCATGCCTTCTCTGAACTGCTTGTATTTCTATTTTTTTTGGTTTATTTTTCTCCATCTTATTAGGATTAGTTGTCAGAGTCTAGTAGGGTAAGTGTTAGTGTGAGGTATTCAGTATTTTGAAAGGAAAATTGGAAAATGAATCCAAAGTGTATGTAAATATGTGCTACACAAAAATCTTCCCACTCTCATCCAGAACAATGCCTTGACATTACAATCACGCAGAGTAAGACACAATTAGAAGAGAAGAGTTAGAAAATCTGTGAATAAATATCTGGAATGGAATATGCTCAGGAGTTCACAACCTTGGAGGAGTTAGAGGAGATTCCAAAAGTAAGGGACAGTGTAATCATTCCAAAAACATGGAGCTCTGCTGGCGTAAAGACTTCTTGAGAAACTGCCTCTGAGGGTGGGCACTTGAAATATATGTTGTTGTCGGGAGCTTCAGCTTCGTTTGTAGTGAGACCATCAAATCAGCGTCTTCATCTATGTGACCTGGAGGACATGGTTTCTTATTTTCCCTGAACATGAGTCAGCAGTGCTGAATACTCTCTTTGTAGGTAAACTGTGGACACGAGGGGCTAAGTGTATCCACATGGGCCTGTGAAGCTATTTGGTCATTCTCCACTTTTCGTGGTGTTTCTTGCTGCTGAACTGGGATTTTGGTATTTGCTTCACAAAATACAAAGAATTCAACTGTTACTCTGTGCGTGAGTGGGTTCTATCACGTGTGGTGGGTCAGGGTCTGCAGGAGAATGCACCTAACAGGCTTATATCCCACATAGTTGCCCCCTTGACCATAGCAACCTGATTCTAAATATTTCCCTAAAACCTCTGCATATAACAAGATGCCTTTACATTGAAGGGACTGCTGGCTGCACCACATCAGTCACAAGCCATTTGGAAGCCAAAGGCAGATCCACATGACCACACCGCAGATGTTTTATCACACACCTGCCCACCAATGCTCTAGGCCCACTCCTCAGCAGGCTCCAACTTCCTGGCATCACTGTTCTGCACAATTTTTATGAAAACCAGTCAATCAAGGCACTGACTGTTATTCTTATGATCGGCCACAGGATATCCAAAGAATCTCCAGTGCCAACTTGTCATGGGAATTTTAAAAATTTCATGATATATTGACCTAGCCATTTTTCAAGGATGAAGTTGGAGGCATTCTGGAACTATTAAATGTTGAGGAAGCTCATTTCAATGAAATATCTGGAGATCTCTCACAGGAAAGACTTCCCAAAGAGTGGCCAAAAGGTCACATGAATCCAGGAACATTGAGGTCTACAATGTGAGGTCCATGTGTGTTTTGACTCTCAACAATGGTTGCCAAGTTTTTCAAACAAAATCATGTGATATCCTGGCTGAGATTTCCAGTGCTCTGTGAATAACTACCCTGGGCCTAGATCTCAGTTTCCAAGGGCGACTCTCATGCGTGGCCTCCTAAAATTCCAACACTATTCATGGCAATACTTCTCTGAGTTCAGTACGAGAACTCAGTCTTTATGCAGAATCCCACCAAAGTTCAAGCCAAGGTGGACCATGTAATCTCTACTAACCGCACAAAAATGACTACAATTAAAACCAAAACACTCCCACATGGCCCTCATTTTCTTCCATACAGACACTCATCATAATCTCTGGCTGGAGGTTTCCGTGAGGGGTGCAGCCCAAGACAGTGTCCAAAATAAGCTTCCTTGCCCCTCATTTGCCTAAAGTCAGGGTGGCCTGGACACCCTTCCTGTGAACTAAGAGTGATCAAATAGGCCTGCCGTTTATTTTGCTCTGCTTCTTAAATTTGAGGCCTACTGATGGTGGGATTTAGATTCTTCATGTGAATTGGAGTCATGAGAAAACCCAATCACCTATGGGCTAGAATCTGCAGGGCTTTGAAGAACTTATTTGACCCAAAGGAGGCCTATTCTCACTTAATGGAGGTCAGGAACCTTACCAAGGAAGGAGAGAGACTTCATCCACAATGATTGCTCTTTTGGACATTTTGCTTTTGGATGCATACATGGGATCTCTCTTTAGATCCATCAGGTGCAGAGAATCTAAGCCACAGAATTACACAAGGCCAAGAGGCTGATTAAGACGTATCCCTTTCCAAAGCAATTAAGCAAAGAGCCACAGTTGATGCCCCTTCATTTGCAGTTGAAAACTTTTCTTCAGGCTTCAAAAAGGGTGGCCTGAGGCAAAGACTTTCCTGATATTCAGGGCAACAGAACATTAGGTAAGGAAAAGGCCCAAAGCATGGTTTCTCCACTGAGTCTTTACTGGTCACACTGATACCTGAGTTTTCTGAGATGCTCGCCATGCCCTTCATTTAACCAATACATGGCCGTGTCACAGAGCTTGGAGGTGGTACATATCTTGGACACAAAACCATGAGCCTATTCTGGAGAGTGGCCAGAATTCAGGAAGCAAACTGTAACTTAGGAAGATAGCAGGTGTTGCTGATCCATAAGGCAAGCCGCAGTCCACTCATAAATTGGGAAGGATGAATGCTGGGAAGCTTTCTACTAGACAAGACTCATCCATTGATGCATTCTCTTTGCTAATGTCTACAACCACTGACACAGTGAGATACACAGACATAGAAACACTCGCCTTTTCATACGACTTTCTGGAAACACTTTACTCCAAACCAAACAAACCGCCTTTCAGACATATTCTCAGAGCATGAGAAAAAAACCACAAACCCACACCCCCAGCAAGATAAGCACCTCCTTCCTCCAAGTAGGTTTGTGACTATCCGGAGTGTCCTCTGACTGATAGGCCATACTATGTTCCCCCGAAATGGCCTCTCCTATCTCACATCTGGTGTCCATGGCCAATTCTGTGAAGTTGTCAGGAGCCAGCAGTTAGCCACTGCCTTCTTTCTCAGGAAAGGCCCCTCTTAAGAGCTTTCCTGTCATTTGTCCATTCTCACATCAGTAGATACCAAGAAAGACTGACTCTGTCCTTGTTATATCAAACAAGTGAGACCACTAGGTCTGGGACTGAGACAGGCTCTAGGTGCCTGGCTTCCTGGATCCCAAGTTCAGAAAGTGCCATCAACAAAAAAGTGAGGTGAGGTAACTTCTTTCAGGAACTGAATGAGGTTACTGCCTTGGCAACCAATTTGTCCTAACACATGCATCCAAGTGTCCCATGACATGTAGGCTGACCGTATTTCTGTGACACTTTCACAAGTTAGAATGGTATATCAACCATAGGCACCTGGGAACAGCTCTCCACACAGGCCTCATTTGGTCCATCTTCTCTAGATTAAGAAGAGAGAGGCTGATTCAGACAAAAGCCTTCATCCTGACCAGGTTGTTTGGCATGGAAGATGACTTTTGATCTCTCAGGACCTTCATACCTGCCTACATCTTCTCCAGGGATCAATTCTGCATGGACCTTTGAGGTTCTCAGCAGGTGGACAATCCCCTACTTTCCTGTATTGTAAGACCAACTCTGTCCCTGCTCTTTTGTAAATGTAGATTGAGGGAACAGTTTATGGTTAGGGTTAATTACATGTTTGTTTTGGGTTAGGAATCATTTTGTTGGATGAATAATGGTATTGGGAATCTGTGATATATATAAGAACATAGAGTTGAAAAATATGTATGAAAACAGAAATGTAGTAAGATTTAAAGTCCATATTGGCATTGGGCCTTTGATTTGGATACTTAGCTTTGAATTACGTTCTGCAGTGATGTCTCAGATAAATTGATTATCAATGACATAGGACCTTGTACCTTGGATGATAGATTGTAGAAAAGAACATCCACTCAAACAGGGATAGTCCATAGGATTAGGAAGATAGTCGGTAGGTTTTGCAAGAAGTGTGAGTACAGGATATGGACCAAAAGTTCTTTATCAATAGGGTTTCGGTAATAGAATGAATGTCAATGTCAGCACATGTGAAGAGTCAGTCACATAGGTAAACTGGGGAAAATGTGTAGGAAAGGAAACATCAATAGAGACAGTAGGAAATCAGGCAAAGTATAAAGTGAGTGATAGGATTAGACATTTTAACAGGGTTGATGTTGACTATATAATCTTCGAAGAAACAAATATGTAGTCACCAATAGGATGGACATTTGAGAGAATTAGGCAACTTAGACATCGATGTTTTTAGTAATCCATGCTCCCATTCAATTTAGGATTTGTACAAACATATGTGTGATCTTTGCATTTTGTATCCAAAATAGTACTGTGATAAAATGTATACGTAGATCAGGTGACATAAGTATTTTTTCCACCATTTCAGGGAGCAATATTTTGAAGATGTATAAATTAGTATTGCGGGTACAAAGAGGTGTACCCTGTGTCTATGAATATTGAGATAATGCATGAATAGATGATACTGTGAATAAATAATATAACTGATTCCACTTTAAATAATGGATTAAATTGATATCTTAAAATATATAAGAAATCTTATATTGATACACAGTCATTCATTCCTATCAGTTATACATCTAATGGTAATATGAGGGTTATGGTTTGTCATTAAGGGTGTGTGAGTTTTGCTTCAAAAGTAATTATGGAAATCGAAAATAATGTGTTTGTAAAGAAGTCTCATGAAGAGACTAGTCAAGAAACATGAGGAATACATGTGTTCTGAAGCAGGAAGTGATTGAAAGTGAAACAAATTTATATAAATTAGCGAACTTGTGGATGAAATATATATCCCATGATGTGCATAAACTGAAGAAATAGTAATGTACCAGTGTTGAATACAAATGAACGTCAAAATACATATCATGTCCCATAGGAATCTACTTGCATTGATGTTAAACTTGGTCAGTAACTGTAGAAATATTAGGATTTGTATGCATCATTCACTGAAGTTAGTTTTCAGTACTAGGAAACAAATATGTATTTCAGGTGGATGAATATTTCTGAGAATAATCTTGTGAAAAGTTGATAATAAATCCACATACATGAACATGAATAAATTTTGGGAGTGTATAATAAGACACATGTATTTCCTATTTTCAAAAATCTGGAGAGTGTGTATATATATATATATATATATATATATATATATATAGATATAGATATAGATATAGATATAGATATAGATATAGATAGATATATAGATATATATATAGATACATATATATATACATATGCCTATATATACACACACACACACACTCACACAGACATTAAAAAGTAGCAATATATATGCCAATCGAAATTTATTATGAAATATATATAATCCACACATCCCAAAATATACTTTTTACTGAACATGGATTTATATATAATTTTGTTCAGCTAGAAAGGTCACCAATAGTTTGAATTTTCAGTTCCAACAGCATTAAGAGGAGTGATCTCTTCTCAAAATTTCCATCTGCCAAGTCAGCAACCTCTCAAGTATATACATGTGATACCAGGTAGGATTCTATATGTGCATATAAAAACACATGTGCTGAATAGGCCACAGAGAAAGGGAGAGAGGAATTCACATATTTGTTAACTTTAAAAACACATGGAGAACTGTTTTAATTAAAAATTGAGTAGATTTATAATTCCTACCCTATATAATGCAAAAGGCAAGTCCAATTATACAACATGACTCCTCTGAACTGCTTGTATTTCTATTCTGTTTTGGTTATTATTCTCCATCATGTTAGGATTAGTAGTCAGAGTCTAGTGGGGTATGTGTTAGTGTCCAAAATAAGCTCTCTTACCCCTCATTTGCCTAAAGTCATGGGGGCCTGGACACCCTGCATTTGAACCAGGAGTGATAAAATAGGACTGCAGTTAATACTGCTCTGCTTCTCCATTTTGAAGCCTACTGCCTGTCAGGTATAGATTCTTTATGTGATTTGGAATAATGAGAAAACCCAAGCACTTCTTTAGGGCTTTGAAGATTTCATTTGAACCAAATGATCCCTATTCTCACTTGATGTAGGTCAGGAACATAACAAAGGAAGGCAAGACACTTCATCAACCATAACTGATCTTTTTGCCATTTTGGTTTGGATGCACACATGGGATCTTTCTTTAGATCCATCATGTGCTGAGAATCTAAGCCACAACCTCACACAGGTCCAAGAGGCTGATTAAGAAACATCCATTTCCAAAGAAATTAAGCAAAGAGCCACAGGTGATGACCATTCATTTTCATTTGAAAACTGTTTTCTTCAGGCTTCACAAAGGGGTGGCCTGAGGCAAAGACCTTCCTGACATTCAGGGCAACAGAAACATAGGTAAGAGAATGGCCCAAAGCAGGGTTTCTCCACTGAGAATTTCCTGGTCACACTGATATCTGAGTTTTCTGAGATGCTCGCCATTCCTTACCCCTATCCAGTACATGGCCATGTAACAGAGCTTGGAGGTGGTACATATCTTGGACACAAAACCATGAGCCTATTCTGCAGAGTTGCCAGAATTCAGGAAGAAAACAGGAACTTAGGAAGATAGTAGGTGTTGTCCCTCCATAAGGCAAGCTGCAGTTCATTCATAAATTGGGCAGGATGAATGCTGGGAAGCTTTCTACAAGACAGGACATATCCATTGATGCATTCTCTTTTCTAATGTCTACAACCACGGACACAGTGGGATACACAGGCATAGAATCACTCACCTTGTCAAAAGACTTACTAGAAACAGTCCATTCCAAACCAAACAAACTGTCTTTCCTACCTATTCTCAGAACATGAGACAAAACCACAAACTGACACTCACACTCACAAAGGCATCTCCTTCCCGCAAGTAGGTCTCTGACTATCTGGAGTGTCCTCTGTCTGTTGGGCCGTATTATGTTCCAATGAAATGTCCTGTCCTGTCTCAGATCTGTCTCCTTTGCCAACTCTGTGAAGTTCTCAGGAGCCAGCGGTGAGCCACTACCTGCTTTCTCAGGAAAGGCCCCTCTTCAGATCTGTCCTGGCATTTGGCAATCCTCACATCAGTAGATACCAAGAAATACTGACTCTGTCCTTGGTACATCCAAACAAGTGAGCCCACTGGGATTGGGACTGGGACTGGCTCTGGCAGCCTGGCATCTTGGATCCCAAGTTCAGAGAGTTACATCACCAAGGAAGTGAGGTAGGTCACTTTCTTCAGGAAATGTATGAGGTCACTACCTTGGCAATCACTTTGTTTTAACATTTGCTTCCAAGGGTCCCATGAGATAGAGGCTGCCCCTACTTTCGGTGACAATTTCACAAGATAGAATGGTATAACAAACATAGGCGCCTGGGAACATCTCCCCACACAGGACTGGTTTAGTCCATCTTCTCTACATTTAGATAGAGAGACTGATTCAGACACATCCCTTCATCCTGACAAGGGGGTTTGCCATGCAAGATGACTTTTGCTCTCTCAACTCCTACATAGCTGCCTACGTCTTCTCCAGGGATCATTTCTGCATGGACCTTTGAGGATCTCAGCAGGTTTAAGAACCCCTACATTCCTGTATTGTAAAAGCAACTCTGTCCCTGCTCTTCTGTAAAGTTTGATTCAGGGAAGAGTGTATGGTTATGGTTAATAAAAGTTCAATTTGGGTTAAGAAACATTCTACGGCATGAATAATGGTATTGGGAACCTGTAATATTTACAAGAATGTAAAAGTGAAATATAAGAATGAAAACAGAAATCTAGGTAAGATTTGAAGCCCAGAAGGGCATTGCGCCCTTGATTGGGATACTTAGCTTTGAATTATGTTCTGCAGAAATGTCTCAGATAAATCGATGTTCAATGGCATAGGACTTTGTACCTTGAATGATGGAATGTCAAAGAGAACTTCTAGTCAAAAAGGGATAGTCGGTATTATTAGAAAGATAGTCTGTAGGTTTAGAACTAAGAGTGAGTATAGGATTTGGACCAAAAGTTCTTTTGCAATAGGGTTTCTGGTAGAGATTGAATGTAAATGTGAGCACATGTGAAGAGTCAGTCACAATGATAATCTGGGGAAAATATGTAGGAAAGCAGATATCAATAGAGACATTAGGAAATCAGGCAAATGAAAAAGTGAGTGATAAGATTAGACATTTTCAACGGGCTTGAGGTTGAATATATAATCTTAGGAAGAAACAAATATGTAGTCAAGAATAGGATTCACATTTGAGAGCATTAGGCAAACTGGACATGGAAGTTTTTAGTAATCCATGTTCACTTTCCATTTAGGTTTGGTAAAATCATAAGTGTCACCTTTGCGTTTTTTGTCCAGAATATTACTGTGATAAAATGTATATGTAAATCAGGTGACATGTGCATTTCTTCCACCATTTCTGGGAGCAATATTTTGAAGACGTATAAATTAGTATTGGGGGTACAAAGAGGTGTATCCTGTGTCTATGAATATAGAGATAATGCATGAAAAAACCATACTGTGAATAAATAATATAACTGGTTCCACTTTAAATAATGGATTTAATTGATATCTGAAACTAAGTAAGAAATCTTATATTGATATACAATCATTCATTCCAGCTAGTTGTACATCTAATGGTAATATTAGGGTTTGGTTTATCATGACGGGTGTGTGAGTTTTGCTTCAAATGTGATAATGGAAATCGAAAATAATGAGTTTGGAAAGAAGTCTCATGAAAAGAGCAGTCAAGAAACATAGAGAAATACATGTGTTCTGAAGCAGGAAGTGACTGAAAGTGAAACAAATGCGTATAAATTAGCGAACTTGTGGATGAAATATATATCCTATGATGTGCATAAACTGAAGAAATAGTAATGTTCCAGTGTTGAATAAAAATGAATGTCAAAATACACATCATGTCCCATAGGAATCTACTAGCCTTGATATTAAACTGGGTCAGTTACTATAGAAATATTAGATTTTTTTTTTTGGTGTTATAATAGATTTTATTTTACCACTAGCATGCCACAGAATGTTGAGGAAAGAGCAATGGATTTTTAGTTATCGCACTAATAATCTAACATTTAATGACTCTTTTGGATAGTCTAGAAATTACATAAGGCTATGTAACATAATTTTTTTAATTTAACATTCATAAAAGCTTGGAGTTTTGGTAATATTTGTACTTTTTTATTTTTAATTTTTTCAGTTGTGATTGACCTTCATTTTGTTTATTTGTATGTGGTGCTTAGAATAGAACCCAGTGTCCCACACATGCTAGAAAAGCATGTTACCACTGAACCACAAACCCAGCCCCTCCACTTTTATCTTTACATCGAACATGCCTCTCCCTCATCTTTACTCACTTTCTTCCTCATTTTCCCCCTTCTCTCTCTTGCTTTTTCGTTTTCCTTTCATATCTGTTTTTCTCTCATGTCATTACAAACAGTAGTATGCTATGAAATTTAAATTTAAGACTGTTTTTTATAGTCATTGTTCTTTTCTTGAGAAAATTTAATAATTATAATCACCTGATAGATATATTAAAATAAATTTTTATACATATGTATCTATATTCATGCATATGCATTACATATTATATATATATATACATACATATACATTTAAAAGTACTTTGATTAGCCTGTTAAAAATAATATAGACCAAAACTTTCTTAATTCTCAAGCCTTCCAGAATTAACATCTTACAGTGAAAATCAAATAAACATATTTAAATAAACAGGTATCATTCTTTTTATCAATACTGATAATTTAAGGTTTTATATCACATTAAGCTATAATACGGCATATTAAATCTTATGAATTAGAAAAAGTTTTTTGAATAACCAAATATTTAAGGACCATATGCACTGACATTTTAAAGGCTTTCTTGTGATTTCAATTTCTATCAATTGTGTATTAATTGCCAAATGCTTATTTTAGTACTTTTCATATTCATAATTGATATAAAGTCAATTGTTTAATTCTTCTTGTAAGTAATTACTTATTACAGTAGGGACATAATTAATAATTCTAAATCTGTATAAGAAAATAGTACAAAGATATTTTCATGCAAAATTAAGAATAATTGTGTGCTCTAAATGTCTGATTGTTGATACATATAACAAAGAGCTTTTGATGAGTCTCTTCCCCAGTAAAACATAAAATGCAAAGATATTGTTGGGTATATATGTGCAAATAAAGATAAAGAAAATACACATTATCAGCTAGAAACTATTAAATAAAAGGTGAAAACAACAATCCAACACATTGTACGAATTTGTCAGATGAGGTAGTATTCTGGAAGAATAGCCTAAGACTAGACCTGGTCCATGACAAAATATTCACGAAAAAAATGAAATATGAAAAATATAGAAAATGCTATGAATTTTTCATGAAGGTAGGTGAATTATCCTTTAATCTCAATTTATGTGCATTTTCAAAAGCCAATTTCCTGGTAAAATAAATTTGTGATAGTTACAACTAAATGAAACAAAGTTTCTGCTTAGCAAAATGAATGCATCTCAACCCATTTTTAGCTGATTTCTTCCCACTCAATTTTAAACCGTTATTTATTTATTTATTTCTATTGGTTGTTCCAAACATTACAAAGCTCATGATATATCATCTTTGATACATTTGACTCAAATGGGTTATGAACTCCCATTTTTTCCACAAATATGAATTTCAGAATCACATTGGTTACACATTCACATTTTTGAATAATAGCGTATTAGTGACTGTTGTATTCTGCGACCTTTCCTATCCCCCACTATCCCCCCTCCCCTCCCCTCCCATCTTCCCTCTCTACCTCATCTGCTGTTGTTCAATTCTCTCCATTGTTTCCCCCCATTTCCCCTCAAATCCTCTTATATGTAATTTTGTGTAACATTGAGGGTCTCCTACTATTTCCATATGCTTTCCCTTCTCTCTCCCTTTCTCTCCCCCAACTCCTCTTTGTTTAATGATAAACTTTTCCTCATGCTCTTCCTCGATGTTCTGTTCTTAGTTGCTCTTTTAATATCAAAGAAGACATTTGGCATTTGTTTTTTTAAGGATTGGCTAGCTTCGCCTAGCATAATCTGCTCTAATGCCATCCATTTCCATGCAAATTCTATGATTTTGTCATTTTTTAATGAAGAGTAATACTCCATTTTGTATAAAAGCCACATTTTTTTTTATCCATTCATTTATTGAAGGGCATCTAGGTTGGTTCCACAGTCTAGCTATTGTGAATTGTGCAGCTATGATCATTGATGTGGCAGTATCTCTACAGTACGCTCTTTTAAGATCCTAAGGAAATAGTCCGAGAAGGGTGATAGCTGGGTCAAATGGTGGATCCATTCCCAGCTTTCCCAGGTATCACCATAGTACTTTCCAAATTGGCCTCACCAATTTGCAGTCCCACCAGCAGTGTACAAGTGTACCCTTTTCCCCATATTCTCACCAACACTTATTTTGTTTGACTTCATAATGGCTGCCGATCTTACTGGAGTGAGATGGTATCATAGGGTGGTTTTGATTTGCATTTCTCTGACTGCTAGAGATAGTGAGCATTTTTTCATGTACTTGTTCATTGATTGAATGTCCTCCTCTGTGAAGTGTCTGTTCAGGTCCTTGGCCCATTTGTTGATTGGGTTATTTGTTATCTTATTGTTTAATTTTTTTGAGTTCTTTGTATATTCTGGATATTAGGGCTCTATCTGAAGTGTGAGGGGTAAAAATTTGTTTCCAGGATGTAGGCTCTCTATTTACCTCTCTTATTGTTTCTCTTGCTGAGAAAAAAAAAATTAGTTTAAGTGAGTCCCATTTGTTTATTCTTGTTATTAACTCTTTGGCTATGGGCATCCTATTAAAGAATGTGGAGCCCGACCCCACAGTATGTAGATCGTAGCCAACTTTTTCTTCTATTAGACGCAGTGTCTCTGATTTGATATCTAGCTCCTGGATCCATTTTGAGTTAACTTTTGTGCATGGTGAGAGAAAGGGATTCAGTTTCATTTTGTTGCATATGGATTTCCAATTTTCCAAGCACCATTTGTTGAAGATGCTATCTTTCCTCCATTGCATGTTTTTAGCACCTTTATCAAATATAAGAAAGTTGTAATTTTGTGGATTGGTTTCTGTGTCCTCTATTCTATACCATTGGTCCAGCTGCCTGTTTTGGTACCAGTACCACGATGTTTTTATTACTATTGCTTTGTAGTACAGTTTGAACTCTTGTATCGCTATACCTCCAGATTCACACTTCCTGCTTAGAATTGCTTTTGGTATTCAGGGTCTTTTGTTTTTCCATATGAATTTCATGATTGCTTTATCATTTCTACAATAAATGCCTTTGGGATTTTTATTGGCACCTATTTAAACCTGTAGAGAACTTTGGGTAATATCAACATTTTGATGATGTTAGTTCTGCCTATCCATGAACAAAGTACATTTTTCCATCTTCTAAGATCTTTTTCTATCTCTCTCTTTAGGGTTCTGTAGTTTTCATTATATAAATCTTTCACCTCTTTCGTTAGGATGATTCCCAAGTATCTTATATTCTTTGTGGATATAGTGAATGGAGTGGTTTTCCTCATTTCCATTTCAGAAGTTTTTCTGCTGATATACAGGAATGCCTTTGATTAATGCGTGTTGACTTTATATCTTGCCACTTTGCTGAATTCATTTATTAACTCTAGCAGTTGTTTGTAGACCCTTTTGAGTCTGTTAAATATATTATCATGTCATCTGCAAATAGCGATAATTTAAGTTCTTCTTTTCCTATTTTCATGTCTTTAATTTCTTTTGTCTGTCTAATTGCTCTGGCTAGTATTTCAAGAACTAAATCGAATAGAAGTGGTGATAGAGGGCATCCCTGTCTTGTTCCAGATTTTAGAGGGAATGCCTTCCGTTTTTCTCCATTTACGATGATGCTAGCCTGAGGTTTAGCATATATAGCTTTTACAATGTTGAGGTAAGTTCCTGTTATCCCTAGTTTTTCTAGTGTTTTGAACATAAAGGGAGGCTGAACTTTGTCGAATGTTTTTTCTGCATCTATCAAGATGATCATATGGTTCTTGTCTTTAAGTCTATTGATGTGGTGAATAGCTTTTATGGATTTCCGTATATTGAACTAGCCTTGCATCCCTGGGATGAATCCTACTTGATCATGGTGCACAATTTTTTGATATGCTTTTGTATTACATTCACCAGGATTTTATTGAGAATTTTTGCATCCTAGTTTATTAGAGATATTGGTCTGTAGTTTTCTTTCTTTGAAGTGTTTTTGTCTGGTTTCGGGATCAGGGTGATTTTGGCCTCATAGAATGAATTTGAAAGAGCACCTTCATTTTCTATTTCTTGAAATAGCTTGAAAAGTATTGGTATTAATTCTTCTTTTAAGGTTTTGTAGAGCTCCGCTCTATACCCATCCGCTCCAGGGCTTTTTTTGGTTCGTAGTCTTTTGATGGCTTCTTGTATTTCTTCCTTTGTTATTGGTCTGTTTAAATTGTGTGTGTCTTCCTGACTCAATCTTGGCACATCGTATGACTTAAGAAATTTATTGATATCTTCACTATCTTCTATTTCATTTGAATATAGGGTTTCAAAATACTTTCTAATTATCTTCTGTATTTCTGTAGTGTCTGTTGTGATACTGCCTTTTTCATGCCGTATGTTAGTAATTTGAGTTCTCATTCTTCTTCTCTTTGTTAGCATGGCTAAGGGCCTGTCGATCTTATTTATGTTTTCAAAGAACCAACTTTTAGTTTTATCAATTTTTTCAATGATTTTTTTTTGTTTCAATTTCGTTGATTTCTGCTCTAATTTTAATTATTTCTTGTCTTCTACTACATTTGGTGTTGTTTTTCTTTTCTTTTTCTAGGTTTTTGAGGTGTAGTGTGAGTTCATTTATTTTATTTTATTTTATTTTTTTGAGGAAAGAACTCCAAGAAATGAATTTCCCTCTTAAAACTGCTTTCATTGTGTCCCATAGATTCCAGTATGTTGTGTCTTTATTGTCATTTGTCTATAAGAATTTTTTATATCCTCCTCTATGTCTTCTGTAACCCATTGATCATTCAGTAGAATATTGTTCATTTTTCCATATGATGTAGGATTTTTCCTTCCTTCTTTTATTATTTATTTCCAGTTTCATTCCAATATGATCAGATATGGTGCATGGTATTATCTCCACGACTTTATATTTACTAAGGGTTGCCCTATGGCATAATATATGAACTATCTTTGAGTAGGATCCTTGTGCTGCTGAGAAGAACGTGTATCCACTTGAGGATGGTTGATATATTCTATATATGTTGGTTAAGCCTAGGTTATTTATTGTGCTGTTGAATTCCATAGTTTCTTTATTCAGTTTTTGTCTAGAGGATCTTTCTAATGGCGAGATCAGTGTGTTGAAGTCACCCGTAGTTATTGTGTTGTAGTCTATTTGACTCTTGAACTTGAGGAGAGTTTGTTTCATGAGCGTTGCAGCTCAATTGTTTGGTGCATACAAATTGATAATTGTTATGTCTTGTTGGTGGATGGTTCCTTTTAACAGTACATAGTGTCATTCGTTATCCCTTTTTATTAACGTAGGTTTGAAATTGATTTTATTTGATATGAGTATGGCTACTCCTGCTTGCTTCCGAGGGCCATGTGAGTGGTATGATTTATCCCAACCTTTTACTTTCAGCCTGTGTATGTCTTTACCTATCATATGAGTCTCCTGAAGGCAGCAGACTGTAGGATTTGTTTTTTTGATTCAGGTTACTAACCTATGTCTCTTGATTGGTGAGTTTATGCCATTAACATTTAAGGTTACAATTGAAATATGATTTTTACTTTCATTCATGTTTATTTATTTATTTATTTTTAGTTTGACTAGTTTTTACTTTTTGGTTATTTTCCTCCCCCTTTATTGAGATACCTCCCGCTGTTAGTTTGGGGCACTATTTTTCAATTCCTCTTCTTCTAGTATTTTGCTCAAATGCTTTGCAGTGCTGGTGTTCTTTCTGCAAATTCTTTTAGCTTTTGTTTATTGTGAAAGACACTAATTTCATTGTCAAATCCCAAACTTAATTTTGATGGATACAGTACTCTTGGTTGGAATCCATTATTTTTCAGCGTTTGAAATACATTGTTCCAGGATCTACTCGCTTTCAAAGTTTGTGATGAAAAATCAGTCGTTAACCTAATTGGTTTACCCCAGAATGTAATCTGCCTCATTTCTCTTTTAGCTTTTAATATTCTCTCCTTGTTCTGTATGTTAGCTATCTTGATAATTCTATGTCTTGGAGTTGGTCTATTATGATTTTGAATGTTTGAGGTCATGTAGGCTTCAAGGATTTGGCAATCCATTCCATCTTTTATCTCTGGGAAGTTTTCTAGAATTATTTCATTTAATATGTTGTCCATTCCTTTGGTTTGAATCTCTATGCCTTCTTCTATCCTGATGACTCTCAAATTTGTTTTTTTATGACATCCCATATCTCTTAAATAGATTGCTCATGGGATATAAGCATCTTTTCTGTGTTGACTATATTCTTTTCAAGTTGATAAACTTTGTTTTCATTATCTGATCTTCTGACTTCTACTTAATCTAGTCTATTTACAATATTCTTGTTTGAGTTTTTAATGTGGTTTATATTTTTCTGCATTCCTAGGATTACTGTTTGATTTTTTTAAGAACTCTGTCTTTTGGTAAAGCTCGTTCTTTGCCATTTGAATTTGTTTGTTTAATTCATTTTCAAAATATTCTTTTATTGCTTGGACTTGCTGCCTCATGTCTTCTCTAATATTTCTTTCCATCTGAGTTAGGGATGCATTGAGTTTTTTCCCTATCCCTGTTTCTGATGATTCTAGGTCCTCCTGTAGAATTAAGTTGTCCGGCATTATTTGTACACCTTTTTCCCTTGTTTTTTCATGAAATTCACATTACTTTCCAGCTCCGTTTGATTGCTGTGTTTCTGCTCTCTTCTATATATTTGTTTTGGTTTTATATATCTCTATTGTAGCTCCTTTGTGTTGGTAGACTGTGCATGCTAAAGTGGATTCCACTGGGAAGGAATTCCGACGGCCGAGCTCCAGTGATGTCACCTCTCTGCTATGGTGGGCCCCAGGCTCTTTGCCCGGGTGTTCGCATGGGGGTGTGGGACTGTACTGTCTCTGTTTGTTTTCAGCTCCTGGTCGCGGGTGTGCAGGCGGTCACAAGCTGTCCAGTCACGCAGTCAGCGGGTGGGCTGTCACCGGCGGTTGTGCGATCTCTAGCCACCCATTAGGGCGGGCATATGGCAGGTGATTGGTCGCTGGTGGGCAGGCAGTCTCCAGCCGTCCAGTCGCACCTGCAGCGGGCCGGCTGTTGCCGGCGGGCGAGCGTTCTCCAGGCACCCAGTCACGCGGGCCTGGCCTCTAGTCCCCTGGTTTCTCCTGCTAGTCCTGGTTTCTCCTGCTACACCAGTTTTCCCCTGAGTAATGCCCTCGGCAGCTCAAACTGTACTCTGGCCTGCCGTTTCTTGGGTGTGGATTGTGTCTATTGGGAACCCCAGCACTCTATTTTTTTTTTTTTTTTCCGTTTGCCCCTTCCCCATCGCTGGCTAGACAGATTTTGTTTTCACCACTGATGGGAGGGGGAGTTGAAGGTCAGGTGCCTCTAGTTTCCCCCCCCATCTTTATTCAGGCTCTCTCTGATAATCCCTCCCCTGGAAAGCTTAGGAAAGATTTTATGCAAATATCCTACTGTATGGGAGATGAGCGGAAAACACACAACTGTTTTATTGTTGCAATCTGTCGGAGAGTGGCGGTGGTTACTTCAGCTCTCCAAGATGGTTGCCGTTGGTTTCCTTTGTGGAGTTTCCGTTGTGGGGGATAGAACTGTAGCACTTCCTTCCCTGACTGAAATCCCGAACTCTGCCTGGGGCTCAGTGGGGGGTCAGCCGGCAGGATTCCACAGAATCTGCAGCAACGTTTCTCCCTGGATGCTAGTCGCTTCTCGGTGGTGCCCCGACGTCTGTAGCCACGGGGCGGGCCGCACGGATCAGTAAGCCCAGATCTCCGGTTGCATATTTGGCTCGTGTTTGAGACTCAATTACCGGACCTCGTTGGTGGAAATCATTCTTTTAGGTTTCGGTGCACACCCATTTTTCTGTAAGATCCTAACAAGATAGTCTTTTGTCATTCTAACTCGTTATTCACCTGCAATGTGGCGTGGTACACTGGGTGTGATGCACTCTATTCGCGGTCAACTTGCAATGTCTAAATATTAGGTTTTTTATGCACCATTTACTGAAGATAGTTTTCAGTACTAGGCAACCAATATGTATTTCAGGTTGATGAATATTTCTGAGAATTATCTTTTGAAAAGTTGATTATAAATCCACATTCATGATATGAATGAATTTGGGGAGTGCACAATAAGGCACATATATTTCATATTTTGAAAAATTTTGAGAGTATATATATATATATATATATATATATATATATACACAGAGAGACATTACAATGTAGCATTATGTATGCCAACCAAAATTTATCGTGAAATACATATCATCCAGAGATCCAAAAATATTAATTTTACTGAACATGGATTTATGTATAATGTTGTTCAAATAGGAGGCTCAGCCATAGGTTGAATTTTCAGTTTCAACAGCGTTTAGGAGGAGTGATATCTTCTCACAATTTGTATCTGCCAAGTCAGCCACCTCACAAAAATGTACGTGTGATACTAGGTAGGATTCTATATATGCATATAAAAATACATTTGCTGACTAGGCTACAGAGAAAGGGAGACATAAATTCACATGTTTGTTAACTTTAAAAACACATGGAGAACTATTTCAACAAAAAAATTGACTAGATTTATAACTCCTACCCTATATAATGCAAAAGGCAAGTCCAAGAATACCAAACATGCCTCCTCTTAACTGCTTGTATTTCTATTCTGATTGGGTTATTATTTTCCATGATATTACGAATAGTAGTCAGAGTCTAGTAGGGTAGGGGTTAGTGTCAGGGATTCAGTATTTCAAATGGAAAATTGGAAAATGAATCCAATGTGTATGCAAATATGTGCTACACAAAAATGTTCCCACTCTCATCAAGAACTATGGCTTGACATTACTTTTGCCCCAAGTAAGACAGAATTAGAGGAGAAGTGTTAGAAAATCTGTGAATACATATCTGGAATGGAATATGCTCAGTAGTTCACAACACTGGAGGTGGTAGAGGAGTTCCCAAAAGTAAGGGATAGGGTAAACACTCCACAAACATGGAGCTCTGCTGGCCTAAAGACTTCTTGAAGAACTGCCTCTGAGGTTGGCACCTGAAAAATATGTTGTTTTCTGGAGCTTTAGCTTCATTTGTAGTGAGACCATCAAAGCTGGGTCTACATCTATGTGACCTGGAGGACATGGTTTCTTATTTTCCAGTGAAGATGAGGCAGCAGTGCTGAATTTGCTCTTTGTAGGTAAACTGTGACCACTGGGGACTAAGTGTCTCCCCATGTGGACTGTGAAGCCATTTGGTCATCCTCCAAATTTCATGGTGTTTCTTGCTGCTGCACTGGGAGTTTGCTATTTGATTCAAAAATGCAAGGAGTTCTAGTGGGTCACAGTGCTGGAGGGAGTTCTGTCACATGTGGTGGGTCAGTTTCTGCAGGAGAATGCACCAAACATACTTCTAGCCCACATATATTGCCCCATTGACCATAGCAACTTGATTCTAAACATTGCCCTGAAATCTCTCAGTATTACAAGATGCCTTTATATAGAAGGGACTGCTTGCTGCACCATGTCAGTCACAAGCCATTTGGAAGCCAATGGAAGATCCACAGGCCCCACCACAGATGTTTTATCACACACCTGACCACCACGGCTCTAGGCCCACTACTCAGCAGGCTCCAACTTATTGGCATCTCTGTTCTACACGATTTTCATGAAACCGAGTCAATCAAAGCACTGTCTGGTATACTCATGATCAGCAACAGGACATCCAAAGGTCCTCCATTGCCACCTGGTCATGGGAATTTCAAAAATTTTATGGTATTTTTGTAGCCATTTTTCAGTGATGATGTTGCAGGCACTGTGGGTTAAAATTCACTCCAGAACCATTAAATGTAGAGGAAGCACATTTCAATGAAAGCTTTGGAGAATTCTCACAGTCAAGGCTTCTCAAAAAGTGGCCAAATGGTCACATGAAGCCAGTCCCATTGAGGTCTACAATGAGGTCCATGTGTGCTTCGACTCTCAAATATGGCTGACAAGTCTTTCAGAATAAAATCACGTGATATCTTGGCTGTGATTCCCAGTGCTCTGTTGAAAGCCACCCTGCACATAGATCTCAGTTTTCAAGGGGGACTCTCATGCATGGCCTCCGAAAATCCCAACACAATTCATGGCAATAATTCTCTGAGTTCAGTTCCAGAACTCAGTCTCTAAGGGGAATCACACCAGAGTTCATGTAAAGGTGGACCCAGTCATCTCTTCCAAACACCAAACAAATGGCCACAATTAAAACCAAAACACTCCCACATGGCCCTCATGATCTTTCATATAGACATTCATCATAACCTCTGGCTTGATGTTTCCATGAGGTGCGAAACCCAAGACAGTCTCCAAAATAATCTCCCTTGCCCCTTAATGGCCTAAAATCAGGGTTGCCTGGACACACTTCCTGTGAACTAGGAGTGATCAAATAGGCCTGCTGTTAATACTTCTCTGCTTCTCCAATTTGAGGCCTACTGACTGTGGGGTTTATTTTTTTATGTGAATTGGAGTCATTATAAAACCCAAGCACATATCGGCTAGCTTCTGCAGGGCTTTGAAGAAATCATTTGACCCAAAGGATCCCTATTCTCACTTGATGGAGGTCAGGAACCTAAAAGAGGAAGGGGAGAGACTTCATCCACAATGACTGCTCTTTTGGCCATTTTGGTTTTGAATGCACACATGGGATCATTCTTAAGATACATCAGGTGGTGAGAATCTAAGCCATTGCCTCAAACAGGTCCAAGAGGCTGATTCAGACACATCCCTTTTCAAAGCAATTAAGCAAAGAGCCACAGGTGATGCCCATTCATTTCCATTTGAAACCTGTTTTCTTCAGGCTTCACAAAGGGGTGGCCTGAAACAAAGACCTTCCTGACATTCAGGGCAACAGAACAATAGGTAAGCAAAGCAGGGTTTCTCCACTGAGACTTTATTGGTCACACTGATATCTGAGTTTTCTGAGATGCTCGCCATTCCCTTCAGCTATCCAGTACATGGCCATGTAACAGGGTTTGGAAGTGGTACATATATTGGACACAAAACCATGAGCCTATTCTGTAGAGTGGCCAGAATTCAGGAAGAACGCACGAACTTTGGAAGATAGCGCGTGTTGCCCATCGATAAGGCAAGCCAAAATCCATTCATCAATTTGGCAGAATAAATGATGGGAAGCTTTCTACTAGACAGGACACATCAATTGATGCATTATCTTTTCTAATGTCTATAACCATGGACACAGTGGGATACACAGACATAGAAACACTCGCCTTGTCAAATGACTTACTAGAAACAGTTCACTCAAAACCAAACAAACCGCCTTTTCTATCTATTCTCAGAACATGAGGCAAATCCACAAACACACAGCGACACCCACAGAGGCACCTCCTTCCCCAAAGTAGGTCTGTGACTATCCAGAGTGTCCTCTGACTGGTGGGCCATAGTATGTTCCCCCGAAATGGCCTGTCCTGTCTCAGATCTGGTCTCTTTAACCAACTCTGTGAAGATGTCAGGAGCCACAGGTGAACCACTATCTGCTTTCTCAGGAAAGGCCCCTCTTTAGACCTTTTCTGGCTTTTGGCCATTCTCATATCAGTAGGTACCAAGAAAGACTGACTCTGTCCTTGGTATATCCAAACAAGTGAGACCACTGGGACTGGGACTGGGACAGGCTCTGGGTGCCTGTCTTCCTGCATCCCAAGTTCTTAGAGTTCCATCACCAAGGAAGTGAGGTGAGGTCACTTCCTTCAGGAACTGAATGAGGTCACTGCCTTAGCAACATCTTTGTCCTAACAGTTGCTTCCAAGGGTCCCATGAGATGGAGGCTGCCCCTACGTCCTGTGACACTTTCACAAGTTAGAATGTATATCAACCATAGGCACCCGGGACCAGCTCTCCAAACAGGACTGTTTGAGTCCATATTCTAATGGGTGGCACTAGAGCAGATTATGCTTAGTGAATCTAGCCAATCCCTAAAAAACAAATACCAAATGTCTTCTTTGATATAATGAGAGCAACTAAGAATAGAGCAGGGAGGAAGAGCAGGAAGAAAAGATTAACATTAAACAGAGACATGAGGTGGGAGGGAAAGAGAGAGAAAAGGGGAATTGCATGGAAATGGAGGGAGACCCTCATTGTTATACTAAATTACATATTAGAGGTTGTGAATGGAATGGGAAAATAAACAAGGTGAGAAATGAATTACAGTAGATGGGGTGGACAGAGAAGATGGGAGGGGAGGGGAGGGGGGATAGTAGAGGATAGGAACGGTAGCAGAATACAACAATTACTAGTATGGAATTATGTAAAAATGTGGATGTGTAACCGATGTGATTCTTCAATCTGTATCTGGGGTAAAAATGGGAGTTCATAAATCACTTGAAGCTAATGTGTGCTAATGTATGAATATGTTATGTCAAAAGATTTGTAAGGTTTTGAACAACCAATAATAAAAAAAAGAACAGAGATGCTGATTCAGTAACAACCTTTCATCCTGACCACGTTGTTTGCCATGGAAGTTGACTTTTGCTCTCTCAGGTCCTTCAGTGGTGCCTATATCTTCTCCAGGGATCACTTCTGCATGAAACTTTGAGTTTTTCAACAGGTGGAAGATTCCCTACATTCCTCTATTTTAGGACCAACACTGTCCCTGCTCTTCTGTAAAGTTAGATTGAGGGAACAGTGTATCGTTTCGCTTAATAACAGGTTTGATTTGGGTTAGGAATCATTCTGCTTGATGAATAATGGTATTGGGAACCTGTGATATTTATAAGAATATATAGGTGAAATATAAGTATGAAAACAGAAATCTAGGTAAGATTGGAATCCCACAAGGGCATTGCACTCTTGATTGGGATACTTAGCTTTGATACATGTTCTGCATAGATGTTTCAGATAAATCAATAATCAATAGCATAGGACCTTGTACCTTGGATGATTGAATGTAGAAGTGAGTATCCACTCAAACTGGGATAGTCGGTAGGATTAGGAAGATATTCTGTAGGTTTCAGAAGAAGAGTGAGTACAGGAATTGTAACAAAAGTTCTTTAGCAATAGGGTATCAAATAGACAGTGAATGTAAATGTCAGCACATGTGAAGTGTTAGTCAAAATTGTGAACTGGTGAAAATATTTAGGAAAGCAGACATCAATAGAGACATTAGGAAATCAGGGAAAGTATAAAGTGAGTGATAGGATTAGACATTTGCAACAGGGCTGAGGTTGAATATATAGTCTTAGGAAGAAACAAATATGTTGTCATAAATAGGATTGACATTTGAGAGCATTAGGCAACCTGGACATGAATGTTTTTAGTAATCCATGCTCACTTTCCATTTAGGCTTTGGTACAATCATAAGTGTGACCTCTGCTTTTTGTGTCCAGAATATTACTGTGATAAATGCATATGTAGATCAGGTGACATGAGTATTTCTTCCACCATTTCTGGGAGCAACATTTTGAAGACGAATAAATTAGTACTGGGGTTACAAATAGATGTACCCTGTGTCTATGAATGTAGAGATAATGCATGAATAGACCATACTGTGAATAAATAATATAATTGGTTCCAACTTTAAATAAAGGATTGAATTGATATCTGAATATATACAGAAAATCTTATATTGATATACAATTATTCATTCCAACCAGTAATACATCTAATGGTAATATTAGGGTTATGTTTTATCATGAAGAGTGTGTGAGTTTTGCTTCAAAATGATTATGGAAATCAAAAATAATGTGTTTGAAATGAAGTCTCATGAAAAGACCAGTCAAGAACCCTGGAGGAATACATGTGTTCTGAATCAGTAAATGATTGAAAGTGAATCAAATGCCTATAAATTTGTGAACTTATGGATGAAATATATGTCCTGTGATGTTCGTAAACTGTAGAAATTCTATTGTACCAGTGTTGAATAAAATGAACTTCAAAATACACATCATGTCCCATAGGAATCTACTTGCATTGATGTTAAACAGGGTCAGTTAATGTAGAAATATTAGGATTGTATGCACCATTCACTGAAGTTAGTTTTCAGTAATAGGAAACAAATATGTATTTCAGGTGGATGAATATTTCTGAGAATAATCTTGTGAAATGTTGATTATAAATCCACATACATGAACATGAATGAATTTATGTAGTGTATATAAGACACATATATTTATGAACATGAATGAATTTAGGTAGTGTATATATGACACATATATTTTATATTTGGAAAAATTTGGAGAGTATATATATATATATATATATATATATATATATATATATATATATATTAAAAACACACACAGACAATAAAATGTAGCAATATATATGCTAATCGAAATTCTTCATGAAATGTACATCAGCCACAGATGCAAAAATATTTATTTTACCGAACATCGATTTATGTATAATGTTGTTCTACTAGGAGGCTCACCCATAGGTTGAATTTTCAGTTCCAACAGAGTTTAGGAGGAGTGATCTCTTCTCACAATTTGTATTTGCCAAGTCAGACACCTCAGAAGAATATACATGTGATACCAGGTAAGATTCTATATGTGCATATAAAAATACATGTGCTTAATTGGCTACAGAGAAAGGGAGACAGGTATTCACATATTTGTTAACTTTAAAAACATGTGGAGAACTATTTCAGTTAAAAATTAGCTAGATTTATAACACCTACCCTATATCATTCAAAAGGCAAGTCCAACTATACACCATGCCTCCTCTGTACTGCTTGTATTTCCATTCTGTTTGGATTATTTTTCTCCATCATATTAGGATTAGTAGTCAGAGTCTAGTAGGTTATGGTTTAGTGTCAGGTGTCCGGGCCGGCTGGACACTTCAACGTGGGCGTTGAACCTTGTTGGGGAGGAATGAAGGGACAAGAGTGATGAGAGAAGACAGCAAGACAACAGTTCTGATCATGCTGAAAACTTTTATAGTTCTCACAGTGTATTTATATGCTGCGGATGAGAAAGCTCTCTTATCAGCAGTTGCTGGATGTCTTCACAGGGTGAGATAACCTCAGGATATTTTAGGAAGACGGATAGCCGCAGGATGTCTCAGGGTGATAGATGGCTGCGGGATGTCTCCCAGGCAGGAAATCTCGCAGGGGTCTATTTCTTGTAAGTGTCAGGCTATTCTTTGAAGGAGAACTTCCTTCTAGCCCCTGACATCTTCCACCTTTCTTATATAAAATATTTGACCATACCTTACAGGCCAATGTTTTAGGGGGTTATAGAGGCTCTGTTTCTCTAACAGGCCTTAGAATATCTCCTGATCTGATCGAGCATGTTTACTAGGAGATTTCGTGGTGGCCTAGGCATGTTTTTTAAGGAGACGGCTTTGAGGGGGAAGCATGCCAACTGCCATGCACCAGAGCGTGTCACTCAGAAGACTTGGGTTTTGGGAACCATGGATCCATCCTCCTGCAGTCCTTCCTGAACCCTCTGTTATTATGGCCTAACGTCCTCACTCCATGGGTGCGTCCTCCCCCAAACAGAGGGGCCCATGGAAGATGAACCCTTATGGCAAGGGCAGAAGATGGTTGGTCAGAGCTGTTACTTAGAGTTTTATATAAGAAAGCGAGATCTGTGGGCATGTAACCTTAAGAAATAAGCTTGTGAGGAGGGTAGAACAACCTTTTAAATGTTGGCAGCACGGTCTTCCATATCCAGGCGATGATAGTGGACCTGTAGGGGCTTAGAGACCAAAATATTAATCTGTTCTTTAATAAATTGTAACAGCCTGTTTATAATGCAGGGTCCTAGGGACACCATTAAAAGTAAACCCAACAAAGGGCCTAATAGGGGAAGAAGATAGGGCAGAAATCCATTAAGCCTAGTCCAGAGGGGATTTTCAAATATTTCCCTTCGTCTCTTTTCTAGATCTTCTTGAAGCTGCTTAATTTTAGTGCATACTCTGCCAGAATTATTGGCATAAATGCAGCGTCGTTCCCCTAAGGCCAAGCAAATACCTCCCTGGTTAGCTGTCAGCAAATTTAAGCCTCGTCTTTTTTGAAGGAACACTTCTGCCAGGGAGTCTATTTGGTCCTGCAAATCTTTAATGGTTCATGATAGAGTTTTTATCAGTTGTTACTGACAGAGTTTATAATTTGTTGAGACAGGCGATGGTAAGAGTGAATAGACGTGCCTAAGCCATTGTACCTGTGCCCACAGGAACTGTTATTCCAAGGCTGGCAGATTGTTGGCTGCATCTGAAAAAGAAGAAATTTTGTCCTCATGAGAAGTCCCTCTGTCCCTGTTTTGATGTAAGTCATTAACCTGTTTAACCAGGAGTTCTGGTAACCATCTTGGGGCTGTTTGATCTTGGTCCAAAACATAAGCTGAGCCTCCTCCCCAGATGAGGACAGGATCTGGGCCTTTTTATTTATTTGTAAGGGGATTGTGTCACATAACAGGTGGGCAAACAGAATTGGACGAGGGATGGCAGTGTCTGTCTGCTGCCGAATGGCCTTCATTGTCTAGGGTAAGAAAAATAAGGGCAAATAATGCATTGTTAAGGCGATGCCTGGGTGTGGTAAATACAAGGGAGGAAGCCTTAAGGAGGGTTAGCCAAGTTTTTAAGGTAAGGTGGGCAAGTTCCACAATGCCTTGGCCCTGAGGGTTGTATGGAATTCCAGGAGTATGACAAATTTGCAAGGTAGCACAAAACTGTTTAAACTTGGCAATGGTATATGTAGGATAAATATCTGTTTTAATATGTATTGGTTTACCCATAACAGAAAAGGCTGAAACAAGATGAGAAAGGACATCTTTGGTAGCCTCTCCAGAATGTGGTGATGCAAAAATAAAGCCGCTGAAGGTATCTACAGAAATGTGTATATATATTTGGCTATTACAAATTCAAGAAAATGAGTAACATCCATTTGCCAAAACTGATCGGGCAGTAATCCTCGGGGGTTAACTCCCAAGTGTTGAATGGGGAGGGAGACAGCGCAACTAGGGCATGCTTTTACTATTTCTCGTGCCTGTTGCCTGGTAATTTTACAAAGTAATCAAAGGCTCTGGAAATTTAAATGGTGTAGATTGTGTAACTCCGTGGCCTTTTGAATGGAGCCAAGAAAAATTGGAAAGATGGAACGAGTTGCTGCATCAGCTTGGGCATTACCTTGAATTAGAGGGCTGGAAAGATCAGAGTGTGCCCTTATGTGTCCTAAGAAAACTGGGTGTTGTCTGACCTGAATTAGCTGCTGAAGCTGGTGAAACAGAAAGGCCGCATTGTTAGAAGCCTTAATGGGGGGTGAAATCACCAGCAGGTGCACAGAATGAGCAATGTAGCCACTGTCTTTATAAATATTAACAGGATTATAAAAAATGTTATAAAAACTTGTGTTATGTCAAACAATTCCACAAACTGTGGTGACTGATAGACAGTATCAAAGGTGGTAGGCTGGTTATTGACAACAAAGACCGCTCGGCCATTACAGGAACCGTCTGTAAAGACAGTAAGGGCTTGAGGAATGGGAGCATTTTGAGTAATTTCAGGAAAAGTAAATGGATGTAACTGGACAAAATGTAAAGGGGGGTCATTGGGGAGGTGGTGATCAATTGTTCTCAAAAGCCTGATAGGGAAATACCTCATTCATCCCTTGTCTCTAGTAAAAATTTGGTTTGGTCCTTAGTATATGGAATAAAAATATTATCAGGGTCTTTGCCAAAATGTTGTAGAGAAATCAAATGACCTTTAAAAATAATAGAAGCTACCTGAGCAAGATAAACAGTAATAACCTTCGAGGATGTGGTGGGTAAATGGACCCAAAACAAGGGGCAGTCTTTATTTTTAAAATGTGGATCTCGCTGCCAAAATATTCCTGTGGGTGTATGAGGAGTGTGTAAAATAACCAGAACCAGAGGAAGGTTATAAGAAATTTGCGTAACAAATTGTTGGGCAATGGCTTCTGTGACTTGGTTTAATGCCTGTCATGCCTTGGGAGTAAGATTTTGAGGGGAGGAGGGGTGGGAATTACCTCTCAAAATATCATTAAGGGTCAAAAGTACACAAGTGCATAATTTTAAATATGTTATTAGCCATTGAATATGCCTCAGTAATTTCTGAAAATCTTTAAGGGTGTGAAGATGGTCCACACGTAGTTGTATTTTAGAAATTTGGATCTGATTTCTGTAGAATTTTAAGGCCCAAACTTTTATAAGAGTCCTGTGTTTGAACCTTATTAGGAGCTATCTGTAGTCCCAAGGTAGTGAGGATTTTGTAAAAGTCCAAGTAACAATTATTAAGATCATGGGTATTAGGTGCAGCAATTAACAAATCATCCATATAATGTAAAATATAAATTTGTGGCCCTCGCTCTCTCACAGGGTCTACTTCTTGAGCAACGTATTTTTGGCAAAGAGTAGGAATGTTGGCCATACCTTGGGGAAGAACCTTCCATTGAAGTCTCTGCATAGGGCCCTGAATATTAATGCAAGAAAGACTAAAGGCAAAATAGGGTCTATCCACAGTATGCAAAGGAATGGTAAAAAAGCAATCTTTTAAGTCCATAACCATTTTACAATAGTTTTTGGAAATAGCCACTGGTGTGGGAATGTCTGGCTGTAGTGCTCCCATCAGGAGTATAACTTTATTAATGGCACACAAATCTTGTAAAAGGCGCCACTTGCCTGATTTTTTCTTGATAACAAAAATAGGAGTGTACGATGGTGAGGTTGAGGGCTCTACATGGCGGGCTGCCAGCTGTTCCTTCACTAACATGGAGGCAGCCTCCAAATTTTCTTGGGTAAGGGGCCACTGATCCACCCACACAAGAGTCTGAGTCTCCCAAATAATTTTATCTCCATGGGAACAGGAGGGTCAGGAACCGACACTAAAAATCCAAATATCCAAGTCCATATGTATTTTTTTTTATGGGTTGTGTAGCCTCCACCAGTCCTTGTCTCAGCCTCCCAAGGCCTGTACCAGGGACAAAATTCATACGGAGCATTTGATGAGTCACCATGGAATTGGGACTGGCAAGAATAACTTCTATTTGACTCAAAATATCTCCAACCCATAGGTAAACAGGGAGGTCAGGAACAACGAAAGAAGTGACAGTTCCCTTATTACCCTCTTTATCATTCCAGCTAAGAGCAGTAGAGCTGACCAGAGGATTTTTTGACTTTCCTATCCCTTTAAGGTCAGTCAAGGATGGGGTGAGGGGCCAACCTGATCGCCAGTATTTTTGAGAAATAATTGTCGCATCAGCTCCAGTAACTACAATTGCTTGGTATTCCTTTCCTTCAATAAGTAAGGTAAGGGTGTGTCTAATATGAGAAATGGGATGAACCCAATATACCTCAGAGGAGCCCAAGGAGGCAGTCCCCCAGAGTAGGTTTGGGAGGTGGAAATGCCCCTTAATCTAAGGGAAGAAGTATTAATTGTGCAAGACTTTTTCCTCCTGGGATGGCCGCAACTCTATTAATAACTGTGGCCAGTATTTTTATTTCTCCAGTGAAATCATTATCATTAATGCCAGGGAAGACCTGAACACCTTGTAAGGTAGTAGAGGCACTTCCAAGAATAAGGTCACACGTATGAGATGGAGGGGCACCCATAATTCCAGTTGGTATTTTCTGGGGCCCTTGCATTGAGTCTAATATTGTATCAGTGGTGGCACAGAGGTCCAATCCTGCACTGCCTGGAGTGGGTAGTTGGAGGGAGCCAATTGTGGAGAAGGATTTTGAGGTAGGTTGGGAGTTTGGGAGGGAACAAACCTCATTGCCCCAGGGAGTTTCCTGAGAAGTAGGAAGAAATAGGCTGTCTGAGGGCATTTGTCATTGATCTACACTCACTGGCCCAGTGATGACCTTTACCATATCAAGGACAAAGTGTAGCTGGGGTCGGTTTAGCTCCAGTTTGAGGAGACACTATTCTTACTCTTTGTTTGCCTGTCGGACACCTGCATGCAAAATGGCCTGGTTGTTTACAAGTAAAGCAAGTACTTGAGCCAGTATTGTAAAAGGCCTTGGTAAATGCGGCACTAATTTGAGACCCATGGCATGGGCTGCACCCACGCCTGCACAGATTCTAATAAAGTCAGAAAGTTTCCCTTTATCCTTATGATGTCGAAGAACATCCTGACATGCCGGGTTGACATTTTCAAAGGCAAGATGTTTTACAAAGGTGCTTTCGCTTTCGCTTGGTCCAAGCAAGCATTCCACAGCTAGGTAAAGCCGGGGAACAAAGTCGCTATAAGGCTCGTCGGGCCCTTGTCGAGTTCTTGCCAGGGAAGTGATAGCCGAGGCCCTTTCAGGGAGGCGTCTCCAAGCAACTAAGCCAGCCATCTAAATCTGCGCAAAAAGTCCAGCAGGGAAACGTGCCCGTTTAGTTTTAGTGTCAAAAGTTGCATTGCCCACTAGCTTAACATAAGTCCAGGGTTTAGAGGAGGCCTTTGTTAATTTTTTTTGAGTAGTTTCTGACAGGGCTCTTTGAAATCTGCATTCCATAGCAGGAAGTCTCCGGCACTGAGGGCAGCTAGGTCTAAAAATTTCCAATCATTGGGAGTAAGAAATTGTGTGCTGCAGCTTTCTAATAAAGCCAACGTATAGGGCACAGTGGGGCCATAGTGAGAACAAGCCTTTTTAAGTTTTTCAAGAAAATGGAGGCTAAATTTTTTGTAGACACTCTGGGTTCCTTCCTGCCTAGGGGTGAACTCCTCATCCTCTAAGTCCTGATCTCCTTGATCCATTTCCCACGCTTCCTCCTCTTTTTCCTCTTCTAAGTCTTTGACCTCAGCCTGGGCAGGCTTATCTATCTGACTGGTGGTGACTGGAAGGCGAGCACAGGCCGATGGAGCGGCTTCGCCTTTGTATTAGACCACTGTGGGCCAGCTTGTGTTGACTCCATTCCTAAGGCTAATGAAGAGAGCTCAGAGTCAAGGGATCTTTATTCTTTTAAAAATTGGATCTGTTCCCGTCCATGTTGGAGAGACTCTCTCAAGGGAGCCAGGTTAGGCAAGGGAAGTGGGGAAAAAATATCTGGGGGGACATTTGGCCCCTGAAGGGCCAGAGCACAAAAGGCAGGAGGGATATAGGAGGGAGGGGAATGTGTAAGTCCTATAGTCTGTGGCAGGGTCCTGAGAGGTGGAGAGTCTTCTGAATGGTAGCGAGCTGCTTCCTTCTCCAAGGTAGCCTCCTCCCCAGGGGTCAATGTTTCTCCGGGATTAAAACTGCATAAAGGCGGTTGGAAACCATTGGAGCCTTATTCATTAGGGTGGGATTTTGAGGAAGATCAGGAAGGTCCCAGGGTCCTGGGGAGACTAAGAAGGGTCTATGTCTATACTAACTGATGGGCATGCCGAGAAGGGACGAGAGGTCTTTTGCATAGTCTCTTCCCCAATCCTGACAAGTATTAAGGTACCATTGTCAAAGGGTGAACTTTTAAGAATTTCACTAATTTATTTCCAGAAAGAAAAGGTAGGAACAGGCACTTTTTCTGGGCCAAAGGATTCATAATAATCTTTTAAAATGTCTCCTACTCTAAGCCATCTTTTACCATCAATGGTACCTTCAAGGGGAAACCATGGAAAAAATTCTTCGATGTATGAAAAGAAAAATATTAAGTCATTTTTCTTAACACGTGCCCCCCATGTATTTAAGGATTCCTTGTGGCCTGACAAAAACAAATCATGTGACGAAACTGCTTGTCCCATGGTGGGTCACTCACTGTGCGTCATCCCCACTCTCCTCCTGGATCTGTCTCTCAGTGGTGTCTGCTGAGGCAATCGCGAGCTCCACTTGTCCAAATCTTCCAGGAGGACAGGGTTCCCCCTCAGTCAAAGGCTCGAGCCCCAGTCCTTGGGCTCCAGTTGTCCTGGCCTGCTGGACACATCAACGTGGGTAGCAAACCTAGATGGGGAGGAATGAAGGGACAAGAGACACGAGAGATGACAGCAAGACAAAAGTTCTGATCAAGCTGCAAACTTTTATTGTTCACACAGAGGGATTTATATGCTGGAGATTTGAAAGCTCTCTTATCAGCAGTTCCTGGATGTCTTCACAAGGTGAGATAACCTCAGGATATTTCAGGAAGACAGATGGCCACAGGATGTCTCAGGAACATAGATGACTACAGGATGTCTCCCAGACAGGATGTCTCCCTGGGGGCTGTTTCTTGTAAGTGTCAGGCTATTCTTTGAAGGAGAATTCCTTCTACCCCTTACAGTCAGGGATTCAGTATTTCAAATGGAAAATTGGAGAAAGAATCCAATGTGTATGCAAATATGTGCTACCCAAAAATCTTCCCACTCTCATCCAGAACAATGCCTTGACATTACCTTCACCCCAAGTAAGACACAATTAGAGGAGAAGAGTTAGAAAATCTGTGAATACACATCAAGAATGGAAAATGCTCAGGAGTTCACAACCTTAGAGGTGGTAGAGGAGTTTCCAAATGTAAGGGAGAGGGTAAAACTCCACAAACATGGAGCTCTGCTAGACTAAAGACTTTTTGAGAAACTGCCTCTGAGGTTGGGCACTTGAAATATATGTTGTTGTCAGGAGCTTTAGCTCCCTTTGTAGTGAGACCATCAAGCTGGGTCTGCATGTATGTGACCTGGAGGACATGGTTTCTTATTTTCCAAAGGACATGAGGCAGCAGTGCTGAATTCTCTCTTTGTAGGTAAACTGTTGTCACTGAGTGCTAAGTGTCTTCCAGTTTGGAAGCCATTTGCTCATCCTCCACTTTTTGTTGTGTTTCTTGCAGCTGCACTGGGAGTTTGGTATTTGCTTCATGAAATACGAAGAGTTCAACTGGGACACAGTACTGGAGGGAGTTCTGTCACATGTGATGGGTAAGGGTCTGCGGAAGAATGCACCAACCAGGCTTCTATCCCACATAGCTTGCCCCCTTCACCATAGCAATCTGATTCTAAACATTGCACTGAAACCTCTCCATATAACAACATACCTGTACATACAAGGGTCTGGGGGCTGCACCATGTCAGTCACAAACCATTTGAAAGCCAATGGCAGATCCACATCACCCAACCACAAATGTTTTAACACACACCTTCACACCACTTCTCTAGGCCGACTACTCAGCAGGGTCCAAATTACTGCCATCTCTGTTCTACACCATTTTCATGAAACCCAATCAAACAGGCACTGTCTGGTATACTCGTGATCATCAATAGAACATCCAAAGATTCTACAGTGCGAAGTGGTCATGGGAATTTCAAAAATTTCATGGTAATTATCAGACATTTTTCAAGGATGAAGTTGGAGGCACTGTGGGTTTCAATTCATTCAGGAACCATTAAATGGAGAGGAAGCTCATTTCATTAAAAATTCTGGAGAATTCTAACAGGCAAGGCTTCCCAAAGACAGGCAAAAAGGTCACATAAAGCCAGGCGTTTGAGGTCTACAATGTGTGGTCCATGTGTGTTTTGACTTGCAACTATGGCTGCCAATTCTTTAAGAATAAAATTATGTGATATTCTTCCTGAGATTCCCAGTGCTCTGTGGAAAGCCACCCTGGGCCTAGATCTCAGTTTCCAAGGGCAACTCTCATGTGTGGCATCCTAAAATCCCAACACAATACATGGCAATACTTCTTTGAGGTCCATTCCAAAACTCAGTCTCTAAGGGGAATCACACCAGTGTTCAAGACCAGGTGGACCCATCATCTTTTCCAACAGCCACAAAAATGACCACAATTAAAACCAAAACACTTCCACATGGCCCTCATCTTCTTTCATATTGACACTCATCATAACCTCAGGCTGTAGTTTTTCATGAGGGGCACAGCCAAGGACAGTATCCAAAATAAGGTCCCTTGCCCACATTTGCCTAAAGTCAATGTGGCTGGGAAACCCTTCTAGTGAACCAGGAGTGATCAAAGAGGCCTGCCCTTAATACTGCTCTGATTCTCCATTTTGAGGCCTAATGAATGTGGGGTTTAGATTCTTTATGTTAATTGGAGTCATGAGAAACCTATGAACGTATGATCTAGTCTCTGCAGGGCTTTGAAGAACTCATTGGACCCAAAGGATCCCTATTCTCATAGATGGACGTCAGGAACCTTACAGAGGAAGGTGAGAGACTTCATCCACAATGACTGCTCTTTTGGCTCTTTTGGTTTTGGATGCAAACGTGGGATGCTTCTTTAGATCCATCAGGTGCTAAGAATCTAAGCCATAGCCTCACACAGGGCCAAGAGGCTGATTCAGACACATCCCTTTCCAAAGCAATTAAGCAAGGAGCCACAGATGATGCCCATTCATTTCCATTTGAAAACTCTTTTCTTCAGGCTTCCCAAAGGGGTGGCCTGAGGCAAAAAACTTCCTGACATTCAGAGCAACAGAACAATAGGTAATTAAAAGTACCAAAGCAGGGTTTCTTCACTGAGACTTGTCAGAAGCCAGTGGTGAGCCACTATCTGTTTTCTCATACAAGCCCCCTCTTCAGAGCTTTCCTGGCATATGGCCATTCTCACATCTGTAGGTACCAAGATAGGCTGACTCTGTCCTTGGTAATTCAAAACTAGTGACACCACTGGGAGTGGGACTGGGACTGGCTCTGTGTGCCTGGCTTCCTGGATGCCAATTTCCATCACTGAGGAAGTGAGGTGAGGTCACTTCCTTCAGGATCTGAATGAGGTCACTGCCTTGGCAACCACTTTGTCCTAACAGTTGCTTCCAAGGGTCCCATGAGATGGAGGCTTCCCCTACTTAATGTGACAATTTCACAAGTTAAAATGGTATATCAACAATTGGCACCCGGGAACAGCTCTCCATACAGGCCTGATTTGGTCCATCTTCTCTACATTAAGAAGAGAGAAGCTGATTAAGACACAACCCTACATCCTGACCAGGTTGTTTGCCATGGAAGATGACTTGTGGTCTCTCAGGTCCTTCATAGCTGCCTACATATTCTCCAGGGATACTTTCAGCATGGACCTTTGAAGTTCTCAGCAGGTAGAGGATCCCTACATTTCAGTATTATACGACCACCTCTGTCCCTGCTCTTCTGTAAAGTAAGATTGAGGGAACACTGTATGTTTAGGGTTAATAACAGGTTCAATTTGGATTAGGAATCATTTTCTGGATGAATAATGGTATTGGCAACCTGCGAAATTTATAAGAATATAGAGGTGAACTGTGTGTATGAAAATAGAAATCCAAGTAAGATTGGAAGCCCAGAAGTGCATTGGGCCCTTGATTGTGATACTGAGCATTGAATTACATTCTGCACAGATGTCTCAGATAAATTGATATACAATGGCATAGGACATTGTACCTTGGGTGATTGAATGTAGAAGCGAACATCCAGTCAAAAAGGGATAGTCAGTAGGAATAGGAAGATAGTAGGTAGGTATAGGAAGAAGGGTGAGTGTATGATTTGGAACAAAATTTCTTTAGCAACAGGGTTTCTGATAGAAAATGAATTTAAATGTCAGCACATGTGAAGAGTCTGTCACAATGATGAAGTGGGAAAAATATGTAGGTAAGCAGATATCAATAGAGACATTATGAAATCAGGGTTGAGTTTGAATATCCAATCTTAGGAAGAAACAAATATGTAGTCATCAATAGGATTGACATTTGAGAGCATAAGTAATCTTGGACATGGATGATTTTAGTAATCCATGTTAATTTTCCATTTTGGCTTTGGTACAATCATAAATGTGAACTTTGAATTTAGTGTCCAGAATATTTCTGTGAATAAATGTATATGTAGATCAGGTGACATGAGTATTTCTTCCACCATTTCTGGGAGCAATATTGACTGACTACTTCTGATTGATAGGTACAGATTCTTTATGTGAATTGGAATCATGAGAAACCCAAGCACCTCTTCAGGGATTGAAGAACTCATATGACCCAAAGGATCCCTATTCTCAATTGATGGAGGTCAGGAATCTAACAGAGGAAGGGAAGATACTTCATCCAAAATGACTGAACTTTTTGCCATTTTGGTTTTGGATGCACACATGGGATCTTTCTTTAGATCCATCAGGTGCTGAGAATCTAAGTCACAGCCTCACACAGGGCCAAGAGGCTGATTCAGACACATCCCTTTCCAAAGAAATTTAGCAAAGAGCCATAGGTGATGCCCATTCATTTCCATTTGAAAACTGTTTTCTTCAGGCTTTACAAAGGGTTAGCCTGAGGTAAAGAAGTTCCTGAGATTCAGGGCAACAGAAAAATAGGTAAGCAAAAGGCCCAAAGCAGGGTTTCTGCACTGAGACTTTTCTGGTCACACTGTCCCTGCTCTTCTGTAAAGTTAGATTGAGGGAACAGTGTATGGTTAGGGTTAATAACACGTTCGATTTGGGTTAGGAATCATTCTGCTGGATGAATATTCGTACTGGGAATCTGCAATAATTACAAGAATATATAGGTAAAATAAAAGTATGAAAACAGAAATCTAGGCAAGATTTGAAGCTCAGATGGGCATTGGGCCCTTGAGTGGGTTACTTAGCTTTGAATTATGTTCTGCACGATGTCTCAGATAAATCGATATACAATGACATAGGACCTTGCACCTTGAATGATTGAAAGTTGAAGAGAACATCCAGTCACAAAGGGAAAGTCCGTAGGTTTAGGACGATAGTCTCTAGGTTTAGAAACAACAATGAGTATAGGATTTGGACCAAACGTTCTTTAGCAATTGGTTTTCAATAAGAGAGTGAATGTAAATATCAGCACATGTGAAGAGTCAGACACAATGATGAAATGGGGAAAATATGTAGGAAAGCAGATATCAATAGAGACATTAACAAATCAGGCAATGTATAAAGTGAGGGATAGGATTAGACATTTTCAACAGGGTTGAGTTTGAATATATAATCTTAGAAAGAAACAAATACATAGGATTTATCAATAGGATTTACATTTTAGAGCATTAAGCAACCGGGACATGGATATTTTTAGTAATCCATGCTCACTTTCCTTTTAGGCTTTGCTACAATCATAAGAGTGACTTTTGCTTTCTGTGTCCAGAATATTACTGTGTTAAAATTTATATGTAGATCAGGTGACATGAGCATTTCTTCCACCATTACTGGGAGCAATATTTTGAAGACGTATAAATATTGGGGGAACAAAGTGGAGTACCTTGTGTCAATGGATACAGAAATAATGTATGAATAGACGATACTGTGAATAAATAATATAACTGGTTCCAACTTTAAATAGTGGATTGATTTGATATCTGAAAATATACTGGAAATCTTAAACTGATATTCATACATTCACTACAACGAGGTATACATCTAACGGTAATATTAGGGTTATGGTTTATCATGAAGAGTGTGTGAGTTTTGCTTCAAATATGATTATGAAAATCAAAAATAATGTGTTTGGAAAGAAGTCTCATGACAAGACCAGTCAAGAACACTGGAGGAATATATGTGTTCTGAAGCAGGAGGTGATTGAAATTGAAACAAATGCCTATAAATTTGTGAACTTGTGGATGAAAGATATATCATATGATGTGCATAAACTGAAGAAATAGTTTAAAAAATGAACTGAAAAATGAACCGCAAAATACACATCATGTCCCATAGGAAAATGCTTGCATTGGTGTTGAACTTGGTTTTACTGTAGAAATATTAGGATTTGTGTGCACCATTCACTGAAGTTAGTCTTCAGTACTAGGAAACAAATCTGTATTTAAGGTGGATAAATATTTCTGAGAATAATCTTGTGAAAAGTTGATCATAAATCCACATACATAAATATGAATGATTTTAAGGAGTGTATAATAAGATTCATATATTTCATATTTTGAAAAATTTGGAGAGTATATATATATATATATATATATATATATATATATATATATATATATAAATATATATATATACACACACACACACACACACACACACACACAGACATTTAAACTAGCAATATATTTGCCAATTGAAATTCATCATGAAATATGTAACATCCACAGGTGCAAAAATATTGATTTCACTGAAAATGGATCTATATATAATGTTGTTCTAATAACAAGCTCACCGATAGGTTGAATTCTCAATTCCAACAGTGTTTAAGAGGAGTGATCTCTTCTCATAACTTGTATATGCCTAGTCAGCAACCTCACAAAAATGTACGTTTGATAACAGGTAGGATTCTATATGTGCATATAAAAATACATGTGCTGAATAGTCTACAGAGAAAGGAGACACCAATTTGTTGAGAGCCACAGCTTAAGGGGCCCCATCAAACTTCCAGTTACCAGCAACATTCCCCTGCGAGATGATTATTGGCTCACAGCGGCCCCAGCAACATCTAGCTGATTGGCTCCTCTGTGGTGATGCACAATGGAGATGCTCATTGAGCTTTTTCCCCGCTCTTTCCGACTGCCAGCTGATGATTGGCTCACAGCAGCCCCAGCAACATCAAGCTGATTGGCTCCTCTGCGATGATGCACATTGGTCAGTTTCCCTGCCCTTTCAGACCACAGAGCTGCTCATTGTGGGACTTTTTTGGCTCCACCCACCTGACCCAGCCATATGGCCTCAAGAGCAGGAGGATTGTGGGAGGTGGAGAGGCTTGTGGGTGTGACAGAAACTTTGCAAGGAAGCCAGTGGTGGCAGTTGGGCTCTGAGGGTTTTTCCTAAGGAGCTGTTTTGCTTGGCGTGTGTGGTTCTAAAAATAAACTTTGTTTCTTTTGAAAAGTCGCTCTTGAATCGTGCCCAGCCAGACTGCAGCATTTGGTGGCTCGCACGGGGAGCCACTGAGGGTAAGTGATAAGGTAAACTGCTAGCCCCTGAGGGAAGGGCGCGAGGATCGGTAGCCATTTTAAGATTCCTCTTTTGTTTTGCTTCACTTTTGTTGCCTGTCCATGGAGATGAGTGAGATGGATGAAAAACCGCTCACATCTGAGAAAAAAATTAGTTACTTCTGAGGAACAGATAGGGAGAAAGGACGGATGCACATGTCAGTAGGATATAAAGGCTATAATGACTTTTTGTTGTTCCCTTTTTATTTTATTCTGTCTCGGTTTTGTTTGGCATCGTCTTGTTGGGTTGTATTATAGTAGAAATACAGGATCAGAAATTAGTAAAAAAACAAACTGAAAGAGTGTTAAGTAAATTGTTAGAGGAAGGAGGCACCTCAGTAAAGTCAAGAACAGTCAGGGCATACGTTGATACAATACAAAAATGTAGCCCATGGATTTTTAAGGAGTTGTTAAATATACCATAATGGAACCATCATGGTGAAGATTTAAAAGGGGGGAAAAGAACAGCCCAGGGACTCTGACAGTTGGCACATTGCCATTGAGGACGTTAATATCTGGTTTGCTTAGTCCAAAGACTTCAGATCAGACAAAGATAGAGGAACAAAGCTTAGGTCAGAAAAAGCCATCAGGGGCAAAGTTACAAAAGGAGACTGCTACTAACAACTTTCAATCACTAGAGGGCGTAAGTGTCCAACCAACAGCACCTCCTCTACAGGAGACTGTTACTAACACCTTTCTATCACCAGAGTATGTAAATGTCCAAATAACAAGGCCACCTCCATATGCTGGGAGGCCCCCAAACCCCGAAGTTGATAGTTCGGTTCCTGAGACAGGATCTCAAGTATTAACATGCCCTGTATTTGAGGTAGGAGGGCAGCGAATTCACCATGCTTTAAATTTCAAAATAGTGAAGCAGCTAAAAGGGGCTGTAACAACCTATGGTCCTCAAGTACCCTTCATTGTAAGCTTGGTCGAATCCATTAACAACTTGAATATGATGCCAGTAGATTGGGCTAATATGTGTAAAGCTGTGCTAAATGGAGGTCAATACCTTTTATGGAAGGTTGCCAATGAGGAATTTTGCAAGGAGACGGCTAGGTGAAATGCAGAAGCTGGTTATCCTCAGAGAAATCTAGATATGTTGTTAGGAAAGGGACCTCATGAGGACCAGCAGCAACAAATTGCATATGATCCTGGCGTATACGCACAAATTGCTGCAGAGGCGGTTAGGGCATGGAAGACTTTACAAGGTCATGGAGGTTTACAAGGTCAATTATCTAAGGTAATACAAGGAGCTAATGAATCTTACACTGAATTTGTAGATAGGCTTATTCAAACAGCTACCAGAGTTTTGGGGAATACAGAACAAGCAATTCCATTAATAAAAAATGGCTTATGACCAAGCGAATCGTAGGTGCAGAGATATCACTAGACCATGGAAACATGAAGATTTAAACACATATATTAAATTATGAAAAGACATTAATGAATAAGAGGAAGTCATGGCAGCTGCAGTAAAACAGGCTTTAGATGCCAGAGACATCGATGAACAAGGGCAATTTGTGGCAGCTGCATTAAACAGGCTTTAGATGCAAGGCCAGGAACATGCTACAATTGTGAACAAACAGGACATTTTAAAAGGAATTGCTCCATAGGAAGAGGGTTTAACAAAAATAGGTACCAAAGGAGTAGAATACTGGGTATTTGCCCACGATGCCGTAGAGGGAGACATTGGGCTAATGAATGCCGTTCTCAAACCACCATAGAGGGTACTTCATTATCAAAAACGAACAAGGACTAGCTGTTTATCCACGATATCATGGAGAAAGGCACCGGGCTCCATTGCCAAAAAATGGACAGGGGAGCCCAATGCTCTGGGGCCCAAAACCACAAATATACGGAGCACTGGAGGAACCCAGCAACCCCATCAGTGTAGTGCCCAGGACACATTGTGCATCAGACGCCTCATCAGACAAATCAGAGGGAGCGCAGGGTTAGACATCTGCACCTCCGTCAGATCAGTACTAACTGTAGAGATGGGGGTTCAAATCATTCACACATGGTGAAAGGACCTCTTCTCAAAGGAACAGTAGGCTTATTATTGGGACGCAGCTCTTCTAATCTAAAAGGACTTATGATAAGTCCTTGGGTAATTGATCCCGATTATGAAGGTGAAATAAAATTTATAGCCTGTTCTCCAAAGGACATATCAGTAATTTCACCAGGAGATAGAATAGCACAGTTACTAATAATACTCAGTCTGCATGATAAATTTTCCAGTCGTGCTGTAGAAAGAGGTTCCAAGGGATTAGGCTCCACAGGTGTAGATTTGGTTATGCTTTCTTTAAATTTAGATTCTCGCCCCAGGCTAAAACTAAATATTCAAGGACATGAATTTAATGGGCTACTTGATACAGGTGCAGATGTTAGCATTGTCTCTCATCAAGAATGGCCAAAACATTGGCCATTACAACAATACACTCAAACTCTTTGAGACCTAGGAGTGGCAACTAATCCCCATTGAAGTGCAATGGTATTGGATTGGAAGGATCCTGAAGAATGTGAAGGAACTATACAGCCATATGTATTGGATAATCTTCCCGTAAATTTATGGGGATGAGATGTCCTAGATCAATTAGGTTTGACATTAACAAATAACATCAATCAAAATGTACCCACTATTATGGCTAGAGAAGGTTTTAGGAAAGGAAAAAGATTAGAAAAACAAGAACAAGGTATAGCAGCACCAATACAAATAGACCAAGCAACAGACAGACATGGGTTGGATTTTCAGAAAGGGCCACTGAGACAATAAAAATTACTTGGAAATCAGAAAGACCAGTATGGCTTCTTCAGTGGACCCTGACTAAAGAAAAGATACAAGCAGCCCAGTTCCTGGTCAAACAACAATTAGCGGAAGAACATACACAACCTTCTGTATCTCCCCATTATACTTTCATTTCTGTCATCAAAAAGAAATCTGGTAAATGGAGATTATTGCAAGATTTAAGAGCCATTAATAATGAGATGGTTATTTTGGGACCTGCTCAATCAAGGATTCCTCAATTGTCTGCTTTGCCAAAAACTTGGTATGTTTTAGTTATACATATTAAAGATTTTTTTTTTTTCATTTCCAATTCTTCTTGAGGATAGTCCAAGTTTTGCATTTACTATCCCTGCACTGAATCATGAAGGTCCTGATCAGAGGTATGAGTGGAAAGTACTCCCTCAAGGGATGGCTAACAGCCCAACTATTTGTCATATTCATGTTAACAAAGTAATCCAGCCACTTAGAAATCAAAATCCTGAACTACAAATATTTCACAATATGGATGATGTGTTATTAGCACACAAGTTAAAAACCCATTGCTAGAATGTTATGCCACACTTACAAACTTATTAAAAAATTATAATCTAGGGATATCAATTGATAAAGTACAATTAAATTTTCCAATTAATTATTTAGGAGTTCTATTATCCTCAACCATGGTCAGTCCACTAAAAATTCAAATACGAGTAGATCAACTCAAATCAATTAATGACTTTCAGAAGTTATTAGGAGACATTAATTGGATAAGGCCTTATCTAGGTATACCAACAGGAGAGTTGGGACCTATATTTGATATCCTAAAAGGTCCATCTGATCCAAATTCACCCAGAATGTTAACGCCTGAAGCAATAAAGGCATTAAAAATCATTGAAACATATATGGGAAATATGCATTTGGATAGATTTGATAAAATAATGCCTTTATTATTTATTGTGCTACCAACAAAAAATATTCCTACAGGAGTATTTTGGCAAGAAGGTCCATTATTATGGATACATTTATCTTATTCTTCTAACACTATTATTACTAGGTATCCTGAGGCTGAGGGACAATTAATACTCATAGGAATAAAAGCAGCAAAGGTAGTGTTTGGAATTTCTCCCAATAAAATTATTACTCCATACACCTTGAATCAAATTGATGAATTAGCTGATGAGTTAAATACTTGGGCAATAATCATGTGTAAATCTAATGTTTTATTTGATAACCACTTACCATCTAATCTTTTATTGTCTTTTGGGTCATTGCATCCTGTAATTTTTCCAAAAATTACAAGAAAACTCCTATCATGAATGCTCCAAATATATTCACTGATGGGTCAAATAATGGTACAGCAGCAATAGTTACACCTGATCAAATTTTTACATTTTTAGCACCCCAAAAATCAGCTCAAAAGGTAGAGCTTAATGCAGTATTATAAGCTTTTGTGATGTTTAAAGATTCTGTGTTTAATTTATTTTGCAATAGTCAGTATATAGTTAATGCTATAGTATCTCTTGAAGATGCTGGTAGGATTTCCCCTTCCTCTACTGTTTTCTCTTTCCTTTCCAGTATACAAAGTCTAATCTGGGACAGAAAAGATCCATTCTTAATAGGACATATCTGGGCACATACAGGATTGCCTGGAGCCCTTAGTTTGGGCAATGATTTAGCAGGTAAAACTACACATGACATACATACATATTTTCTGTACACTAGAAGAAGCTATAAATTTTCATAAAAAGTTCATTATCAATGCTAATACTTTACAAAAGCATTTTAAAATAACTAAGGAACAAGCTAGACAAATAATAAAACAATGTCAAAATTGTGTGACCATTTTACCACATTTTAATCTTAGAATCAATCGTAGAGGATTGATACCTTACCATATATGGCAGATGGATGTCACACACTTGCCAGAATTTGGAAAATTAAAATATTTGCATGTTACAGTTGATACTTCTTCTGGATTTTTGATGGGCTCCCTTCATGGGGGAAAAAAACTAAAGATGTTATAGCTCATTGCTTACAAAATTTTGCCACTGTGGTCATTCCAAAGCAGTTAAAAACTGATAATGCCCCTGGTTATACTTCTACCTCTTTTAAACCATTTTGCTCATCATTTGGCATTACTCATATATCAGGAAACCCATACAATCCACAGGGACAAGCCATAGTTGAAAGAGCACATCACACTATTAAAATGTACTCATTAAAGTAAGAAGACAGAATTGGGAAGCGATATATATTCCCCAAAGATAAACTTAAAATAACCCTTTTTACTCTAAACTTTTTAAATTTGGATTTTCAGGACTTAGTGCTGCAGAAAGGCATAAGTGTCTAAAAAATGTGTATAAGCCCGAGGTACTTTGGAAGGATATTCTAACAGGACAATGGAAAGGTCCTGACCCATTAATTTTCTGGAGTTGGAGGTCTGTTTGTGGGTTTCCACAGGAAGAAAAGCAGCCGATTTGGATTCCAGAGAGATTAACTAAAATCCCGACCCAGTGATTGCCTGGAGTCGGGGGTCTGTTTATGTGTTTCCATAGGGAGAACAGCAGCCGATTTGGATTCCAGAGAGATTAACTGAAGCGATTTCGATAGACCAAAATAAGATGATTTGGCTCAAATCCATAACAGCTGATATCCAAAACTCCAGTTTGGCTATCCTTACATCTGCGACAGAACAGGGATGCTTTTTTCAATATCTATTTTATTATTGCCCTTTCTCAAATCATGAAGTTCTCTTTTGTTTTTTTGAGCTCATACACACCTAGGTTAATGTTTTGCTTATCAGTTCTATTTTTTGACTGTAGAGTTTTTAAACATTGCAATGATGATTTCACATGTAAAATGTTATAAGGCCTTTACTATTATATTATGTGTTGTATGTATTTATTATGTGTGCACACTTGTGTTTTGTGTTATATATTTGAATGTGCGTATGTCCATATATCACATATGATGAGTGCTAATGAAATAATATATCCATTTTTTTTTATTCACGTGAATTAAATTGTTTAATTTAAATTGGGTAAACAACTGTTCAGGATTGTTTTAATATGTGAAAAAATAGGAGGTTAACAGACGTGTTTGTTTACTTTCACTTTTCCTTTTCATTATATTTAATTATTCTCTTCAAGATAACGTAAATTGTTAAGAAAATTGTTTTCTTTTAGTGCCTTCAGGAATTTACAGAATTTTTTCTTTAGCCATTATTGCCAGAATTCCTATCTTCATCCCAGTGCCGGTGAAGACAAAGATAAAATCATTCTACAGATTCTGCAATAGCCATCACTGAACTGCTTGTAGAACTTGCCTGGATTATGTATCACTTGTATGCATTGTGAACTCACTTGTATGCATTGTGAACTATCTGCTGGTGCAGCGAATTGTGGCAGTGTTGGGGTACTTATGCTGATGCTGTCATCAGTGATAGAATTTTTCCAAAAGGAGCCATCAATTGACTTGGTGTATCTTCCTTATTCTCACTTGATAGAGGTCAGGAAACTTACAGAGGGAGGCGAAAGACTTCATCAGCAATGACTGCTCTTTTGGCAATTTTGGTTTTGGATGCACACATGGGATTTTTCTTTAGATCTATCAGGTTCTGAGAATCAAAGCCACAACCTCACACAGGGCCAAGAGGCTGATTCAGACACATCCCTTTCCAAAGTAATTAAGCAAAGAGCCACAGGTGATGCCCATTCATTTCAATTTGAAAACTGTTTTCTTCAGGCTCCACAAAGGGGTGGCCTGAGGCAAAGACATTCCTAACATTCAGGGCAAGGGAACCATAGGTAAGCAAATTGCCCAAAGCAGGGTTTCTCCACTGAGACTTTTCTGGTTACACTGATCTCTGAGGTTTCTGAGATGTTCCCATTCCCTTCAGCTATCCAGTACATGGCTATGTCACAGAGTTTGGAGGTGGTACATATCTTGGACACAAAACCATGAGCCTATTCTGGAGAGAGGCCAGAAATCAGGAGGTGAACAGGAACTTAGGAAGATAGTAGGTGTTGTCTATCCATAAGGCAAGCCGCAGTCCATTCATAAAAAGGGCAGAATAAATGCCTGGAAGCTTCCTACTAGTCAGGACACCTCCATTGATGTATTCGCTTTTCTAATAACTACAACCACGGACACAGTGGATACACAGACATAGAAAAACTCGCCTTCTCAAACGACTTACTAGAAACAGTCGACTCCAAACCAAACAAACCACCTTTGCTACCTATTCTCAGAACATGAGACAAAAGCACGAACTCACACCCACACCCACTAAGGCACCTCATTCCCACAACAAGGTCTGTGACTATCCGGAGTGTCCTCTGACTGGTGGACCATACTATGTTCCCCCAAAATGGCCTGTCCTTTATCAGATCAGGTCCCTTTTGCCAACTCTGTTAAGTTGTCAGGAGCCAGCAATGAGCCACTACCTGCTTCCTCAGGAAAGGCCCCTCTTCAGAGTTCTCCTAGCATTTGGTCATCCTCACATCAGGAGGTACCAAGAAAGACTGACTCTGTCCTTGGAAAATTCAAACAAGTGTGCCCACTGGGAATGGGACTGGCACTGGCTCTGGGTGCCTGGCTTCCTGGATCCCAAGTTCAGAGAGTTCCATCACCAAGGAAGTGAGGTAGGTCACTTCCTTCAGGAACTGAATGAGGTCAATACCTTGGCAACCACTTTGTCCTAACAGTTGTTTACAAGGGTCCCATGAGATGGAGGCTGCCCCTACTTTCTCTGACTCAGTCATAAGTTAGAATGGTATATCAACCACAGGCACCATGGAACAGCTCTCCACACAGGCCTGGTTTTGTCCATCTTCTCTACATTAAGAACAGAGCGACTGATTCAGACACAATACTTCATCCTGACCGGTTTTTTTGCCATGGAAGATGATTTTGTGCTCTCAGGTCCTTCATAGCTGCCTAAGTCTTCTCCAGGGATCATTTCTGCATGGACCTTTGAGGATTTCAGCAGGTGGAAGATCCCCTACATACCTGTATTGTAAGACCAACTCTGTCCCTGCTCTACTGTAAAGATAGATTGATGGAACAGTGTATGCTTAGGGTTAATAACAAGTTTTATTTGGCTTAGGAATCATTCTGTGAAATGAATAATGGTTTGGGAACCTGCGATATTTACAAGAATATATAGGTGAAATATAAGTATGAACACAGAAATCTAGGTAAGATTTGACGCCCAGAAGTGCATTGGGCCCTTGATTGAAATACTCAGCTTTGAATTATATTCTGCACAGATGTCTCAGATAAATTGATATACAATGGCATAGGACCTTGTACCTTGGATGATTGAATGTCAAAAAGAACATCCAGTCAGAAGGATAGTCAGTAGGATTAGGAAGATATTCATAGGTTTAGAAAGCAGAGTGAGTATAGGATTTGAACCAAACGTTCTATAACAGTAGGGTTTCGGGTAGAGAATGAATGTAAATATCAACACATGTGAAGAGCCAGTCACATTGATGAACTCTGAAAAGTATGTAGGAAACCATATATCAATAGCGACATTAGGAAATCAGGCAAAGTATAAAGTACGTGATAGGATCAGGCATTTTCAACAGTGTTGAGGTTGAATATATAATCTTAGGAAGAAACAAATATGTAGTCACCAATAAAATTGACATTTGATAGCATTAGGCAACCTGGACATAGATGTTTTTAGTAATCCATACTCACTTTCCATTTAGGCTTCGGTACAAACATAAGTGTGACCTTTGCATTTTGTGAAAGAAGTCTCATGAAAAGACCAGTCATGAAACCCTGTGGAAAACATGTTTTCTGAATTAGGAAGTGATGAAAAGTAAAAGAAAATGCCTATAAATTTCTGAACTAGTGGATTAAATATATATCCTATCATGTGCATTAACTGAAGAAAAAGAAATGTACCAGTATTGAATAAAAATGAATGACAAAATACACATCACGTCCCATCCCATAGGAATCTACTTGCATTGATATAAAACTGTGTCAGTTACTGCAGAAATATTAGGATTTGTATGCACCATTTACTGTTAGTTTTCAGTAATAGGAATCAAATATGTAGTTCAGGTGGATGAATATTTCTCAGAATAATCTTGTGAAAAGTTGATTATTAATCCACATACATGAATATGAATGAATTTACGGAGTGTATAATAAGACACATATATTTCATATTTTGAAAAATCTGTAGAGTGTGTGTGTATATATATATATATAAACATACACACACACACACACACACACACGCACGCACACAGACATTAAAAAGTAGCAATATATGCCAATTGAAATTCACCACGAAATATATGTCATCCACAGATCCAAATAAATTTGTTTTACTGAACATGGATTCATGTATAATTTTATTGTACTAGGAAGCTCATCAATAGTTTGAATTTTCAGTTTCAACAGCGTTTAGGAGGAGTGATCTCTTCTCACAATTTGTGTCTGCCAAGTCAGCCACCTCACAAGAATGTACGTGTGGTACCAGGTAGGATTCTATATGTGCATATAAAAATACATGTGCTGAATAGGATACAGAGAAAGGTAGACAGGAATTCACATATTTGTTAACTTTAAAAACACATGGAGAACCATTTCAACAAAAAATTGACTAGATTTATAACTCCTACCCTATATAATGCAAAAGGCAATTCCAATGATACACCATTCCTCCTCTGAACTGCTTGTATTTCTATTCTGTTTGGGTTAATTTTCTCCATCATATTAGAATTAGTAGTCAGAGTCTAGTTGGCATGGGTTTGTGTCAGGGATTCCGTATTTTGAATGAAAATTTGGAAAATGATTCCAATGTTTATGCAAATATATGCTACAAAATTATCTTCCCACTCTCATCCATAACAATGCCTTGAGATTACCTTGGCCCCAAGTTAGACACAATTAGAGGAGAAGAGTTAGAAAATCTGTGAATACATATCTGGAATCAAATATGCTCACGAGTTCACAAACTTGGAGGTGGTAGAGGAGATTCCAAAAGTAAGGGACAGGGTAAACCCTCCACAAACATGGAGCTCTGCTGGACTAAAGACTTCTTGAGGAACTGCCTCTGAGGTTGGGCACTTGAAATATATGTTGTAGTCAGGAGATTCAGCTTCCTTTGTAGTGAGACCATCAAATCTGGGTATGCTTCTATGTGACCTGGAATACATGATTTCTTATTTTCCAATAAACATGAGGAAGCTGTATTTAATTTTCTGTTTGTAGGTAAACTGTGGCCACTGGGGGCTAATTGTCTACTCTTGTGGACTCTGAAGCCATTTGGTCATCCTCCAGTTTTCCTGGTGTTGCTTGCTGCTGCACTGGGAGTTTCGTATTTGCTTCACGAATTACAAGGAATTCACCTGGGACAAAGTGCTGGAGGGAGTTCTGTCACCTGTGGTGAGTCAGGGTCTGCAGAAGAATGTACCAACCAGGCTTCTATTCCACATAGCTTGCCTCCTTGACCATAGCAACCGGATTCTGAACATTGGCCTGAAACCTCTCCATATAACAAGATACCTTTACATAGAAGCGTCTGCTGGATGCATCATGTCAGTCACAAGCCAATTGGAAGCCAATGGCAGATCCACATGGCCCCACCACAGATGTTTTTTTATCACACACCTGCCCATCACTGCACTAGGCCCACTACTCAGCAGGTTCCAACTTCCTGGAATCTCTGTTATACACCATTTTCATGAAACTCAGTCAATCAAGTCACTGTCCTGCATAATCATGTTCAGCAACAGGACAACCAAAGTTTCTCCAGTGCCATATGGTCATGGGAATTTCAAAAATTTCATGGTATTTATCTAGCAATTTTTCAAGGATGAAGTTGGCAGCATGTGGGTTTCAATTCATTCAGGGACCATTAAATGTTGTGGAAGTTCATTTCAAATGAAGTTCTGGAGAACTCTCACAGGCAAGGTTTCCCAAAGATTGGCCAAAGGGTCACATAAATCCAGGCCCATTGAGGTCTACAATGTAACATCCATGTGTGTTTTGACTCTCAACTAAGACTGCCAAGTCGTTAAGAATAAAATCATGTGATATCAAGCCTGAGATTCCCAGTGGTCTCTGGAAAGCCACCCTGGGCCTAGATCTCAGTTTCCAAGGGTGACTCTCATGCTTGGCCTTCTAAAATCCCAACTCAATTCATGGCAATACTTCTCTAAGTTCAGTTCCTGTACTCAGTCTCTAAGGGAATCACACCAGAGTTCAAACTCAGGTGGACTCAGTCATCCCTTTCAACTGCCACAAAAATAACCACAAGTAATACCAAAACACTCCCACATGGCCCTCACCTTCTTCCATATAGACACTCATCATAACCTCTGACTGTAGATTTCCATGAGGAATGCAGCCCAAGACAGTGTCCAAAATACGCTTTCTTGTCCCTCATTTACCTAAATTCTGAGTGACCTGGACACCCTTCCTGTGAACCAGGAGTGATCAAATAGGCCTGCCGTTAATACTGATCCACTTCTCAAATTTGAGACCTACTGACTGTGGGGTTTAGATTCTTTATGTGAATTGGAGTCATGAGAAAACCCAACCACCTATGTGCTAGCCTCTGCAGGGAATTGAAGAACTCATTTGACCTAAAGGATCCCTATTCTCACTTGATTGATGTCAGAAACCTTACAGAGGAAGGCGAAAGACTTCATCCACAATGACTGCTCTTTTGCTATTTTGGTTTTGGATGCACACATGGGATCTTTCTTTAGATCCATCAGTTGCTGAGAATCTAAGCTACAGCCTAACACAGGGCCAAGACGCTGATTCAGACACATCTCTTTGCAAAGCAATTAAGCAAAGAGCCACAGCTGATGCCCATTCTTTTTTATTTGAAAAAGGTTTTCTTCAGACTTCACAAAGCGTTTTCCTTAGGCAAAGACCTTCCTGACATTCAGGGAAACAGAACAATAGGTAAGCAAAAGGCCCAAAGCAGGGTTTCTCCAATGAGACTTTACAGGTCACACTGGTATGTGAGTTTTCTGAGATGCTCGCCATTCACTTCAGTTATTCAGTACATGGCCATGTCACAGAGCATGGAGGTGGTACATATCTTGGATACAAAACCATAAGCCTATTATGGAGAGTGACAAGATTTCAGGAAGAAAACAGGAACTTAGGAAGATCGTAGGTGTTGCCCATCATTATGGCAAGCCGCATTCTATTTATAAATTGGGCAGCATGAATGCTGGTAAACTTTCTAAAAGACAGGACACATACATTGATGCTTTCTCTTTTCTAATATCTACAATCACGGACACAGTGGGATACAGCGACACAGAAACACTCGCATTGTCAAATGACTTACTAGAAACAATTCCCCCCAAACCAAACAAACCTCATTTCCTACCTCTTCTCAGAACATGAGCCAAAACCACAAACCCACACCCACACCCACAAAGGCACCTCCTTCCTCCAAGTAGGTTGTGACTATTTGGAGTGTCCTCTGACTGTGGGCCATTCTAGGTTCCCCCAAAATGGCCTGTCCTGTCTCAGATTTTGTGTCCTTTGCCAAGTCTCTGAAGTTGTCAGGAGCCAGCAGTGAGCCACTACCTGTTTTCTCAGGAAAGGCCCCTCTTCAGAGTTTTCCTGCCATTTGGCCATCCTAACATCAATAGGTACCAAGAAAGACTGACTCTGTCCTTGGGAAATTCAAAAAGTAAAACCACTGAGACTGGGACTGGGGCTGTCAATGTTTGACTGGCTTCCTGGATCGCAAGTTCACAGAGTTCCATCACCAAGAAAGTGAGGTGAGGTCACTTCCGTCAGGAACTGAATGAGTTCACTGCCTTGGCAACCAATCTGTCCTAAGAGTTGCTTCCAAGCTTCCCATGAGATGGAGGCTGCCCCTGCTTCCTGTGACCCTTTCACAAGTTAGAATGGTATATCACCCATAGGCACCCAGGAGCAGCTCTCCACACAGGTATCATTTGGTCCATCTTCTCTACATTAAGAATGGAGAGGCTGATTCAGACAGAACCCTTCACCCTGACCAGGTTGTTTTCCATGGAAGATGACTTTTGCACTCTCAGGTCCTTCAGAGTTGCCTACATCTTCTCCAGAGATTATATCTGCATGGACCTTTGAGGTTATCAGCAGGTGGAAGATTCCCTATATTCCTGTATTGTAACACCAACTCTGTCCCTGCTCTTCTGTAACGTTAGATTGAGGGAACCATGTATGGTTAGGGTTAATAACATGTTTGATTTGGGTTAGGAATCATTATGCTGAATAAATAATGGTCTTGGGAACCTGCAATATGTATAAAAATATATAGGTGAAATATATGTATAAAAACAGAAATCTAAGTAACATTTGAAGCCCAGAAGGGCACTGGGCCCTTGATTGGGATACTTAGCTTTGAAAAAATTGATATACAATGGCATAGGAGCTTGAACTTTGGATCATAGAATGTAGAAGAGAACATCCAGTCAAAAAGGATAGTCGGTAGTGAAAGGTTAATAAAATAGGTACTTGTCACTTACTGTATTTCTGTATGCTTAACAAAACACTGTTGAAATCTTGAGAACTGTTTGCTAATCTTGTTCCCAGAATGTGCTGTCCCCAACTGCCAAAGTGTAGAATGTACTCCCTCACCCGGTTGCATGCAAACCGACCACTCGCCCTGACCCATCAGTATACTTCCCTCCCTGCCCTCTCCAAGGAAAATATATATGTTCTGCTTAAACTGTTCTCAGGGCTCTCTGCTCTATTCAAGTGAGCTCCGAGCCCCAGCATGCTGGACCCAGAATAAACCCTTTGCTGTTGGATAAGACAGTCGGTTAGTGGTCTCTTCCTTCCATGCTCACCCAACCTTTACATATGGAGATTCCACCGAGTTTTGGCAGCGGCGGACAAAAGACCCTAACGGGTTCCTCTTGGGTTAAGTAAGGCGCCTCTTTCTTGTTTCAGTGTTAAGGTTAGTGCTGGGCAAAATGGCTGTCGATGAAGAGCGTGAGTTCTCTCCGATGGTGGCTGACAGACGTGTCACAGAGCCACAGGCCACGTCCCTCCGGAACTTCCCAAAGACTCGGGAAATCGAGGAACAATAGTCTCCTCGACTCAAAAATATTTTGTATCTGATTCGGAATTGCCAGCCCATTGGGTTTTGATGGCTACTCAGTCCTGGTCTCAGTTTTGGATGTCCATTGAATGTCTTTATTGTCTTGTCTTGTCTGTGTCGTGTGTCTTGCATTCACTCTTTGTGTATCTTTCATTATGGGACACAGCACTTCAATGCCCCTGTCCCTGACCCTTGATCACTGGACCAAAGTCCGCTTAAGGGCTCAGAATCTTTCTTTTTTAGTTAAACGCTGGACCTTTCAGAATCTCTGTGCCTCAGAATGGCCCACCTTTGAATTTGGATGGCCCCTAGAAGGATCTTTCTACTTCCCACTAATTTAAGAAGTCAGAGATATTGTCTTTCACCCGGGCACACATAGCCATCCGGATCAACAGCCATATATCTTAACTTTGCTGGACCTCTGCAAATCTCCTCCTCAATGGGTGAAGCCTTTCTTTGTCCCTTCCCCTGCTCCTACTCCTTCCCCCATGATCTCTCAAACCCTCTGCTCCTCCTCCTCCTCCAATCTTTGTAATCCCTGAGTCACAAGATTTGACTCTTCTGGACTCTCTTCCCCCTTATTATACCCTGCCTTCGTCCCCCAACCACCAACACCCTCTAAGTGATTCCCCTGCAGCTGACTCAGCCTCTCTACCACTGGAGGAATCTAAGCTGGCCCAGCGCCCTCCAGATAACTTCCCCGCAGCACACACAGCCCCTCCTCCGCAGGAGGAAGCTAGCCCAGCTAAGGAAACTTGATGGTGGTGAATGATTGAAAACCCTGGAACTCCTGTGAATCTCCCACTATGTCTCTACAGACCATTGATTGACGAAGGCCATGGGGGGAAAATGCAAGCCTACAAATATTGGCCTTTCTCCTCTTCCGACCTATATAACTGGAAATATAACAATTCCCCTTTTTCCGAGGACCCCACAGGGCTCACAGGTCTGGTTGAGTCATTGATATTTTCACATTTGCCTACTTGGGATGACTGTCAACAATTCCTAGGGACTCTCTTCACGACAGAGGAACAAAAGAGAATCTTCCTGGAAGCTATAAAAAAATGTCCTCCGACCAGATTGGAGAGTGATACATCTTCCCAACTTAATCAAAGCTGGTTTTCCTTTGAAACAACCCAACTGGGACACCAACACCATTGAAGTTAGAAAGCATCTGTCCACTTATCGCCAGGTTCTAATAGTGGGCATCCGAGTGGCCTCTAGGCGACCAACTAATTTGGCCAAGTTAATAGAGATTATTCAAAGGCCTGATGAATCTCCCTCTATGTTTCTAGAGAGAATTATGGAGGCAAGTAGGAGATATACTCCTTTCGATCCTCAGGCAGAGGATCAAAAGGCATCTGTCATGATGGCCTTTATTGGGCAAGCTGCCCTGGATATTAAAAGAAAGTTAGAATGCTTAGATGGATTACAAGATATGACTTTGAGAGATTTAGTCAGAGAAGCCAAGAAAATATACCTTAAGAGAGAAACTGAGGAAGAGAATGAAGCAAAGTGAGGATAAAAGAAACAAAAGACAGAATAAGGCGTTGACTAAGGTCCTGGTCACAACAACAAAAGGACCAGAAATTAAGAAACAGGGAGACAGGAAGGGATACCTGGTCCCATGCCAGAGGCCACCCCTGGCCTCAGATCAATGTACCTACTGTACAAAAAAAAGGACACTGGGCCAAAGAGTGCACTAGAGAGGGACAGCCACGCCAGTCAGCCATTCTGACTCTGGAGGATGACTATGAAAGTCGGGGCTCAGATCTCCTCCCCGAGTTCAGGGTAACTTTTGAAGTGGAGGGGACCCCAGTAATCTTTGAAGTGGATAAAGGGGCAATATACTCATCCCTAGTGTCACATTGGGCCCTCTATCAAATAAAAGGTCTCTAGTTCAAGGGGCTAATGACAGTAAATATCGGGCTTGGACAACTAAGAGGATCATGGACCTGGGGAAAGGAAAAATCCATCACTCCTTCCTAGCAATCCCAGAATTCCTAGCCCCATTGATGGGCAGAGATCTGCTCACCAAGTACCGGGCCAAAATAACTTTTAACCCTGAAGGCCCCCAAGTGGAATTTCTAAATCCTTCACTAAAAACTCCTATAGTCACAGCTCTAAATATGTCAGTAGAAAATGCACATCAACTCACTCACCTTGGTTCAAAGAAACTGCAGGTATTTCTGAAGTATCAAGAACAGAGTTTTCCACTAACTGACTCACAGCAAAAAGAAATAACTAAATGGGTAAAAAAAGCCTGTCGAGTCCATCAATTGGTAAATGCTTACCCTTCCAAGCTTCCTGCAGGAAAGCACCTACGAGGAACCAGACCAGGACAATTCTGGGCAGTTGACTTTACTGAAATTAAGCCAGCAAGGTATGGACATAAATATCTTCTAGTCTTTGTAGATACATTTTTAGGATGGATTGAAGCCTTCCCCACTAAAAGAAAAAAAAAAAGAAACAGTGCAAATGGTGGTCAAGCAGATCCTGAAAGACATTTTTCAAAGATACGGCCTGCCAAAGGTAATACGGTCTGATAATGCACCGGCGTTCGTGGCCCAAGTAAGTCAGGGGTTAGCCAGGAACCTGGGGATTCATTGGAAGTTTTATTGTGCTTACAGACCCTAGAGTTCAGGACAGGTAGAAAGAATGAATAGAACCATTAAAGAGACCTCAACAAAATTAAGCTTAGAGACCAGCATAAATGATTGGACTATGCTCATGCCTTATACAATGTTTCGTGCAAGAAATACGCCCTCTGTTTCTTTGAGTAACCACACCCCCTGTGAATATCTAGGGTGCCTCTCCTCCAGTAATGGACCAAAGCCCAACTCTAAGACCTAAAGATCCCTTTCACACCCCCTTGCTTGACAGACTTAAAGCTCTTGAAAGATCTCAGTGATACCTGTGGAAAAAGCTGGCCACTGCCTACCAAACTGGGGACGAGGGGACTCCACATCGATATCAAGTAAGAGATTCATCTACGTAAGATGATATCAGGTGTCATCCCTGGAACCCCACTGGAAAGGACCATACCAGGTGGTACTTATAACATCTACAGTGGTAAAGGTAGACGGAATCACTTCCTGGATCCATGCCTCTCATCTCAAGCCTGCGCCCTGTGCACACTCTGGCTGGAAACTGGAAAAGACTGGTAACACTTTCAAATTGCATATTCACCATGTGGATAAGCCTATAGACTCTCCCCTCGGCCACAAGTAGTCCTAACCCTCATCAGCCCGTTCAGCAGCGTTGGCTGATCACAAATTCTACTGGAAAAGAAGTATAATCTATCTCGCATACAGCCCACTTAGGGACCTGGTGACCATCTCTCCACCCAGACATTTGTCAGCTGGATATAGTTCTTTCCTAATGGGATATCCCTGATGAAGAGGATCCCACTAAAATTCCATTAAATCCCTTCCTTACCATAGATAATGGAAACAAACATTATGGATGTAGGGACACACGAGCCAGATGCAGGTTGGCTAGCCTAGATTACTGTGTTTACCCGGCCGACTGTCAAAGCCATAAACAGCCATGGCTGTGTGGGGGAAAAGCCGACTTCTTCTGTAAGTCATGGGGATGTGAGCATACAGGGGCTGCCTGATGGAACCCAAACTCCGCATTAAATTCAGTACACAGCATTGGCCATATTACGAATTAGAAAACAAAAACTGATGGCAACCAGAGGGGACTCTAGATCCTCAAATCCTGTGTGACCTTTTTAACATCTGCTAGTGCTCAAAAGGGTAAAAGGAGATTCCACTATGTAGAGGCCTTTTCCCTTCTTCGCTCACATCCTGAACTATGCTTATCCAATAGATCCTCACCTTCAGCCTTCTGCTCCAGAGTCTCTGCTGTCACTCCCACCTCAGCAACCTGATTTCTCCACTACAATTATTAGATCAAAAACCCAAATCTCTGCTGGTTCTCAGACCATTGCCCCCTTGCTGACGTAGCAGGTACTGAGGTACCCCTCCACCCACTCACTCCTCTCTTCTCCTGTCAGTGCCCGCACCGGGTCCCACCAGGTCCTCTTACCAACTAACCCAAAGCTCAAACCAGCTGAGGAGAGCCCTCAGACCCATATCCAAGATGTAATGAAAATGGCCTTTAAAGTTGCTTTGTCATCACTGAAAACAGTTTACTAAGAATTTAAAGTCCCTCACATGTGTTTTGGGATACGCACAACCATCTTCTTCTTTGCTCTACCTGTTCTACTGCTCAAATATTTGTTGCTAGAAAAATTCCAAACCACTTTCCAATTATTTTTTTACATCTCTCTTTTCTCATTCTCAGATACTCTGAGCTGCTCTCAGCCCCACCTTCTCCGTCTTTCCCCTCTGTACCAGGCCCACAGAAAAGTCTTTAACTGACCTTCTCCAGAAGTCTTCACCATGGCTGACTTTAGGACTTTCAGCAAAAGAGTCCCTATAAAAAAGTTCAATGTAGTTAAACTTCCTATTTTCATGTTGCCCTGTTCTACTTGGCCACTGGCTAAAAAAATTAGCACTCCTAATCAAGACACCCCCTTACTAGTTTTTCACAAAAATATGTGAACAAGGCCTCTGGCCTTGACATGGGGCTTCACAGAGATGGCTACATTTCTAAGTTAACGAAGTTAGCAACTGGGCTCCGTGGTAACAGCTGTCAATGGGAAAATAAGAAAGGGAAGAAAAAGCTCTTTCCCTCCCAGGTGTCCTTGAAAAGTTAACTTGCCCAGAACCGAGGAAAAAACAGAAACAAAACTGCTTTTTTCAACTTCTGCAGACTGTGAACTTCTGAGCCCCTTCCATTACATGTTGGGTACAAAATTCTGAAACTACCTTAACTTGGGTTTCAGAGGATTACTTGATTACAACAGAATCAATGCCCTCTGAATCTCGTTGCCACCAAATAGGACTGTTTCCCTGTCTTCAGTGCTATCTTAGGTGAGTTGCCTTGTCCGTCCCTACTACAGCATGATTCTATATACTTAAACATTGTTAATGTTTTCATGAAATGGTCAACAGATGTGATTAATTGTGTAATCGTGCAGATGTTTCCCAGAGTGCTCTATCACAATGCAGGTTCATTTGAAGATCAAATAGGGGGGCATTCAACCCGGTTCCACTGAAAATATATATCCCTCAACTCAGCCATCTTATTAGGAATAGAAATTGCTGCACTGGTGGCCATGGGAACCACTGCCTTTGTCCATGGGACTCAACAAATGACCCAACAAATGACAGCAATAGACCAAAACTAAGATATTTGAAACCTCCATCAGAGCTTTGCATGAGTCTTTTACCTCTCTCTCTGAAGTTGTTTTTCAGACCACTCGAGGGTTGGACCTCCTTGTCATGAGAGAAGGGGCCTCTGTGCTGCATTGAGAGAAGAAAGTTGTTTGTATGCCGAGCATTCTGGAGTTGTAATAAAATCTAAGAGTAAATTAAAAAGATTCCTTGAAAAGCATCAAAGAGACAGAGAGGCCCAAAAAAGGTGGTTTGAGTCTTGGTTCACACAGTCTTCCTGGTTAACTACGTTTTTATCAACCCTGGCCGGTCCAATAATAATCCTCATATTATTGCTAACTATTAAACCCTGTTTTCTCAACCGTGTAATTTCTTTTCTCCAGGCTCAAATTGGACGAGTTAAACTTATGGTAATACCCCACTAGTATACATAGAATGTGACACCCCCCAATGATCATTTTTATGATTAAAAGTAGCCAGAAGAAGAAGTGGGGAATAAAAGGTTAATAAAATAGGTACTTGTCACTTCCTGTTTTTCTGTATGCTTAACAAAACACTGTTGAAATCTTGAGAAATGCTTGCAAATCTTGTTCCCAGTATGTGCTGTCCCCAACTGCCCAACTGCAGAATGTGCTCCCTCACGCAGTTGTACGCAAATCGCCCACTCGCCCTGATCCATCAATAAACGTCCCTCCCTGCCCTCTCCAGGTAAAGTATATAAGCTCTACTTAAGCGATTCTCAGGGCTATCTGCTCTATTCAAGTGAGCTCTGAGCACCAGCATGCTGGACACTCAATAAACCCTTTGCTGTTGCATGAGATAGTCTGTTGGTGGTTTCCTCCTGTGAAGCTCGCCCGACATTTACTATAATGATTGAAAGTAGAAGAGAACATCCAGTCAAAAAGGGATTGTTGATAGAAATAGGAAGATAGTACGTTTAGGAAGAAGTGTGAGTATAGGATTTGGAACAAAAGTTCGTTAGCTACAGGGTTTCGGTTACAGAGTGATTGTTAAAGTCAGCACAGGTGAAGAGTCAGTCACAATGATGAACTGGGGAAAACATGAAGTAAAGCAGATATAAATAGAGACATTACAAAATAAGGCAAACGTGAGTGATAGGATTAGACATTTTGAACAGGGTTGAGTTTGAATACATAATTTAGGAAGAAACAAATATGTAGTCACCAATAGGATTGACATTTGAGAGCATTAGGCAAATTTCAGGTGGATGAATATTTCTGAGAATAATCTTGTGAATAGTTGATTATAAATCCACATACATGAACATGAATGAATTTAGGGAGTGTACATAAGACACATATATTTCATATTTAGAAAAATCTGGAGAGTACACACAGACAAAAAAAGTAGCAATATATGTCAATCAAAATTCATCATAAAATATATATCATCCACAGATCCAAAAATATTCATTTTACTGAACATGGATTTATGTATAATGTTGTTCAACTAGGAAGCTCACCCATTGTTTCAATATTCAGTACCAACAGGGTTTAGTAGGAGTGATCTCGTCTCACAATTTGTATCTGCCAAGTAAGCCAAATCACAAGAACAAACGTGTGGTACCAGGTAGGATTGTATATGTCCATATTAAAATACACATGCTGAATAGGCTACAGAGAAAGGGAGACAGGAATTCACATGATTGTTAACTTTAAAAATACATGGAGAACTATTTCAAAATAGATAAATAAAAATAAAAAAAAAACAAACAATTGACTAGATTTATAACTCCTACTCTGTATCATGCAGAAGGGAAGTCCAACTATACACCGTGCCTCATCTGAACTACTTGTATTTCTATTCTGTTTGGGTTATTTTTCTCCATCATATTAGGATTAGTAGTCAGAGTCTGGTAGGGTATGGGTTAGTGTCAGCGATTCAGTATTTTGAAAGGAAAACAGGAAATTGAATCCAATGTGTATGCAAACATATGCTACAGAAAAATCTTTCCACTCTCATCCAGAACAATGCCTTGACATTACCTTCGCCTCAAGAAAAACACAATTAGAGGAGAAGAGTTAAAAAATTTGTGAATACCTATCTGGATTGGAAAATGCTCCCGATTTCACATCATTGGAGTTGGTAGAGGAGTTTCTAAAAGTAATGGACAGGGTAAACACTCCACAAACCTCGAGCTCTGCTGGCCTAAAGATTTTTGAGGATCTGCCTCTGAGGTTGAGCACTTGAAATATATGCTGTTGTCAGGAGCTTTAGCTTACTTTGTAGTGAGACCATCAAAGCTGGGTCTGCATCTATGTGATCTGGATGACATAGTTACTTACTTTCCAATGAAATGAGGCAACAGTGCTGAATTCTCTCTTTGTAGGTAAACTGTGGCCTCTGAGGGCTAATTGTCTCTTCGTGTGTACTGTGAAGCCATTTGGCCATCCTCTAATTTTCGTGGTGTTTTTGCTGCTGCTCTGGGAGTTTGGTATTTGCTTCACAAAATACGAGTTCAAATGGGACACAGTACTGGAGGAGTTCTGTCCGGTGTGGGGGGAAGGGTCTGGAGGAGAATGCACCAAACAATATTTTATCCCACGTAGCTTTCCCCCTTGACAATAGCAACATGATTCAGAAAATTGCCCTGAAACCTCTCCATATAACAAGATTCTTTTACATATAAGGGTCTGCTGGCTACACCATGTCAGTCACAAGCCATTTGGAATCCAATGGTAGATCCTCATGGCCCTACCACTGATGTTTTATCAAACACCTGCACACCACTGCTCTGGGCCACTACTCAGCAGGATCCAACTTACTGGCATCTCTGTTCTAAACCATTTTCATGAAACCCAGTAAATCAAGGTACTGTCTGGTATACTCATGATCAGCAACAAGACATCCAAAAGTTTTCCAGTGCCACCTGGTCATGGGAATTTCAAAAATTTCATGGTATTTATCTAACCATTTTTCAAAGATGAAGTTGGAGTCACTGTGGGTTTCAATTCATTCAGGAATCATTAAATGGTGAGGAAGCTCATTTCAATGAAAGCTCTAAAGAACTCTCACAGGCAAGGCTTCTGAAAGAGTGCCCAAAGAGGCCACATAAAGCCAGGCCCATTGAGGTCTACAAGGTGAGGCCCATGTGTGTTTTGACTCTCAACTCAGCCTGCCAAGTCTTTAATAATAAAATCATGTTATATCCTGGCGGAGATTCCCAGTGCTCTGTGGAAAGCCACCCTGGGCCTAGATCTCAGTTTCCAATGGCGACTCTCATGCATGGCCTACTAAAATTCCAACAAAATTCATGGCAATATTTCTCTGACTTTAGTTCCACAACTCAGTCTCTAAGGGGAATCACACCAGAGTTCAAGCCCAGGTGGACACAGTCATGTTTTCCAACCGACACACAAATGACCAAAATTATAACCAAAACACCTCCACATGACACTAATCCTCTTCCATGTAGAGACTCATTCTCACCTCTGGCTGAAGGTTTCTATGAGGGGCGCAGCCAAAGACAGTTTCCAAAATAAGCTCGCTTGCCCCTCATTTGCCTAAAGTCAGGGTGGCCTGGACACCCTTCCTGTGAACCAGGAGTGACAAAATAAGCATGCCTTTAATACTGCTCTGTTTCTCCAATTTGAGCCCTACTGATTTTCAGATATAGATTCTTTATTTCATTTGGAGTCATGTGAAAACCCAAGCACCACTGCAGGGCTTGGAAGAACTCATTTCATCCAAAGAATCCCTATTCTCACTTGATGGAGGTCATGAACCTAACAGAGGAAGGCAAGTGACTTCATCCACAATGACTGATCTTTTTGCAATTATGGTTTTGGATGGACACAAGCGATCATTCTTTAGATCCATCAGGAGCTGAGAATCTAAGTCACAGCCACACATAAGACCAAAAGGCTAATTCAGCCACATCCCTTACCAAAGCAATTAAGCAAAGAGCCACAGATGATGCTCATTCATTTCCATTTCAAAACTGTTTTTCTCAGGCTTCACAGAGGGGTGGCCTGAGGCAAAGGCCTTCCAGACACTCAGGGCAACAGAAAAATAGTTAAGCAAAAGATCCAAAGTAGGGTCTCTCCTCTGAGACTTTCCTGGTCACACTGATATTTGACATTCAGGGCAACAGAACAATAGTTAAGCAAAAGATCCAAAGTAGGGTCTCTCCACTGAGACTTTCCTGGTCACACTGATATCTGAGTTTTCTGAGAATCTCGCCATTCTCTTAAGCTATCCAGTACATGGCCATGTCACAGGGCTTGGAGGTGGTACATATCTTGGAAACAAAACCATGAGCCAATTCTGGAGAATGGCCAGAATTCAGGAAGAAAACAGGAACTTAGGTAGATAGCAGGTGTTGACCATGGATAAGACAGGTTGCATTCCATTCATTAATTGGCCAGGATGAATTATGGGAAGATTTATACTAGACTAGACATATATTAATGCATTATCTTTTCAAATGTCTACAACAACGGACACAGTGAAATACACAGACATAGGAACACTAGTCTGGTCAAACGACTTACTAGAAATAGTCCACTGCAAACGAAAAAACCGACTTTCCTACCTATTCTCAGAACATGAGACAGAACCACAAACACACACCCACTCCCACAAAGGCACCTCCTTCCCTCAAGTAGGTCTGTGACTATCCAAAGTGTTCTCTGACTTGTGGGCCATACTATCTTCTCCCAAAATGGCCTGTCCTCTATCAGATCTGGTTTCCTTGGCCAACTCTGTGAAGGTGTCAGGAAAAAGTGGTGAGCCACTACCTGCTTTCTCAGGAAAGGTCCCTCTTCAGAGCTCTCCTCCATTTGTCCTTCCTCACATCAGTAGGTACCAAAAAGACTGACTCTGTCCTTGTTAAATCCAACCAAGTGAGCCCACTGATACTGGGACTGGGACTGCTTCTGGGTGCCTGACTTCTTGGATACCAAGTTCAGAGAGTTCCATCACCAAGGAAATGAGGTATGTCACTTTCTTTGGAACTGAATGAGGTCACTGCCTTGGCAAACACTTTGTCCTAAGAGTTGCTTCCAAGGGTCCCATGAGATGGAGCCGGCCTCTACTTCTTGTGACACTTTCACTAGTTAGAATGGTATATCAACCAGAGGAACCTGGGAACAGCTCTTCACCCAGACCTGGTTTTGTTCATCTTCTCTACAATAAGAAGAGAGAGGCTGATTCAGACACATCCCTTCATCCTGACCAGGTTGTTTGCCATGGAAGATGGCTTTTGCTCTCTCAGGTCCTTTATACCTGCCTAAATCTTCTCCAGGTATCATTTCTGAATGGACCTTTGAGGTTCTCGCAGGTGGAAGGTACCCTAATTTCCTGTATTGTAAGAACAACTCTTTCCCTGCTCTTCTGTAAAATGAGATTGAGGGAACAGTGTATGTTTCGGGTTAATAACAGGTTCGATTTCAGTTAGGAATCATTCTGTGCGATGAATAATGGTATTGGGTACCTACGATATTTATAAGAATATAGAGTTGAAATAAATGTACAAAAACAGAAATCTAAGTAAGATTTGAAGGCCAGAAATCATTCAGCCCTTGACTGGGATACTTAGCTTTTAATTATGTTCTGCAAAGATGTCTCAGATAATTCAATAATAAATGGCATAGGACCTTGTACCTTGGATGATTGAATGTAGAAGAGAACATCCAGTCAAAAAGGGATAGTAGGTAGGATTAAGAAGATAGTCGGTAGGTTTAGGAAGAAGAGTGAGTATAGGATTTGGATCAAAAGTTCTTTCCTAATAGGGTTTTGGTTAGAGGGTGAATGTTAATGTCAGCACATATGAAGAGTGAGTCACTATGATGAGCTTGGGAAAATATGTAGAAAAGCAGATATCAATAGAGACATTATGAAATCATGCAAAGTATAAAATGCGTGATAGGATTAGACATTTTCTACAAGGTTGAGTTTCAATATATAATCTTATGAAGAAACAAATATGTCGTCACCAATAGGATTGACATTTGAGAGCATTAGGCAACCTGGACATGGATGTTTTAGTAATCCATGTACAATTTCCCTTTTGGCTTTGGTACAGTCTTAAGTGTGACCTTCACATTTTTAGTTCCGAATATTGCTGTGATAAAATGTTTATGTAGATCAGGTGACATGAGTATTTCTACCACCTTTTCTGGGAGCAATATATTGAAGACATAAAATTAGTTTTGGGGGTACAAAGAGGTGTACCCTGTGTCTATGAATATAAAGATAAAGCATGAATAGACCATAATGTGAATAAATAATATTAGTTGTTCCAAATTTAAATTATGTATTGAACTGATATCTGAAAAATTACAGGAAATCTTATATTGATATACAATCATTCATTCCAACCAATTATACATCAAATGGTAATATTAGTGTTTTGGTTTATCATGAAGAGTGTGTGAGTTTTGCTTCAATAGTGATTATGGAAATTGAAAATAATGTGTTTGGAAAGAATTCTCATGAAATGACCAGTCAAGAAACCCTGACAATACATGTGTTCTGAAGCAAGAAGTGATTAAAGTTGAAACAAATGCCTATAAATTTGTGAACTTGTGGATGAAATGTATATCCTATGATGTGCAAACCCTGAAGAAATAGTAATGTACCAATGTTGAATACAAATGAACGTCAAATTACATATCATGTGCCATAGGAATCTACTTGCATTGATGTTAGACTGGGTTAGTTACTGTAGAATTATTAGGATTTGTATGCACCATTCACTGAAGTTAGTTTTCAGTACTAGGAAACAAATATGTATTTCAGTTAAATGAATATGTCTGAGAATAATCTTGTGAAAAGTTGATTATAAATCCAAGTACATGAACATGAATGAATTAAGAGAGTGTATATAAGACACATATTTCATATTTTGAAAAATCTACAGAGTGTATGTATATATACAAAAAAAAAACACAAATAGACATTAAAAAGTAGCAATATATATGCCAAACAAAATTCATCATTAAATATATATCATCCACAGATGCAAAAATATTTATTTTACTGAACATGAGCTTATGTATAATGTTGTTCTACTAGGAAGCTTGTAGGTTGAATTTTCAGTTCCAACAGCGTTTAAGAGGAGTGAACTCTTCTCACAATTTGTATCTGCCAAGTCAGCCACCTCCCAAAAATGTACATGTGATACCTGGTAGGATTCTATATATGTATATAAATATACATGGGTGAAATGGCTACAGAGAATTGGAAACAAGAATTCACATATCTGTCAACTTTAAAAACACATGTAGAACTATTTCAATTAAAAATTGACTAGATTTATAACTCCTACCTTATATAATGCAAAAGGCAAGTCCAAATATACAACATGCCTCCTCTGAACTGCTTGTATTTATATTTGTTTGGGTTATTTTTCTCCTTTTTATTAGGTTGAGTAGTCTGAGCCTAATAGGTTCGGGTTAGTGTCAGGGATTCACTATTTCAATAGGAAAATTGAAAAATGAATCCAATGTGTATGCAAATATGTGCTGCATAAATATCCTTCCACTCTCATCCAGAGCAATGCCTTGTCAATACCTTTGCCCCAATTAAGACACAATTGGAGGAGAAGAGTTAGAAAATCAGTGAATACATATCTGGAATGGAAATGCTCAGGAGTTCACAATCTTGGAGGTGGTAGAGGAGTTTCCAAAAGTAAGGGACTGGGTTAACACTCCACAAACATGGAGCTCTTCTGGCCTAAAAACTTTTTGAGAAACTTTCTGTGAGGTTGGGCACTTGAAAAATATGTTGTTGTCAGGAGATTTGACTTCTTTGCGTGAGACCATCAAAGCTGGGTCTGCATTTATGTGACCTGGAGGACATGGCTTCTTATATTCCAATAAAGATGAGCAGCAGTGCTGCATTATCTCTTTGTAGGTAAACTGTGACCACTGGGGACTAAGTTTCTCCCCATGTGGACTGTGAAGCCATTTGGTCCTGGTCCACTTTTTGTTGCGTTTTTGTTACTGCACTCGGAGTTTGGTATTTGCTTCATGACATACAAGGAGCTAAACTGGGACACAATGCTGGAGGGAGTTCTGTCACGTGTGGTGTGCCAGGGTATGCAGGAGAATGCACCAACCAGGCTTCTATCCCTCATAGCTTGCCCCATTGCCCCCTTGTCCATATCAACCTAATTCTGAACATTGCCCTGAAACCTCTCCATATAACAAGATGCCTTTACATATAAGAGTCTGCTGGCTGCACCATGTAAGTAACATGCCATTTGGAATACAATGGTAGATCCTCATGACCCTACCACTGGTGATTTATCACACACCTGCCCAAAACTGCTCTAGGCCCACTACTCAGCAGGCTCTAACTTACTGGCATCTCTGTACTACACCATTTTCATGAAACCCAGTCAATCAAGGCACTGTCTGGTATACTCTTGATCAGCAATAGGACATCCAAAGGTTCTCCAGTGCCACCTGGTCATGGGAATTTCAAAATTTTCATGGTATTTATCTAGCCATTTTTCAAGGATGAAGTTGGAGGCACTGTGGCTTTCAATTCATTCAGTAACCATTAAATGTTGAGGAAGCTCAATTCAATAAAAGCTCTGGAGAACTCTCACAGGGAAGGCTTCTGAAAGAGTGCCAAAATGGTCACATGATGCCAGGCCCATTAATGTCTACAATGTGAGGCCTATGTATTTTTCGACTCTCAAATATGGCTGCCATGTCTTTGAGAATAAAATCAGGTGATATCCTGGCAGAGATTCCCAGTGCTCTGTGGAAAGCCACCCTGGCCCTAGATCTCAGTTTACAAGGGCGACTCACATGCGTGGCCTCCTAAAATCCAAACAAAATTCATGGCAATACTTCTCTGAGTTCAGTTTCACAACTCAGTCTCTAAGGGGAATCACACCAAAGTTCAAGCCCAAGTGGACCCAGTCATTTCTTCCAATCGCCAAACAAATGGCCAAAATTAAAACCAAAACATTCCCACATGGCCCTCATCTTCTTCCATATAGTCACTCATCGTAACCTCTGGCTGGAGTTTTCCATCAGGGGCACAGCCCAAGACTGTGTCCAAAAAAAGCTCGCTTGCCCCTCATTTGCCTAAAGTCAGGGTGGCCTTGACAGCCCTCCTGTGAACCAGAAGTGATCAAATAAGCCTGCCGTTAATACTGCTCTGTTTCTACAATTTGAGGCCTACTGACTTTCAGGTATAGATTCTATATGTGATTTGGAGTCATGCGAAAACCCAAGCACCTCATCAGGGCTTTGAAGAACTCATTTGACCCAAATAATCCCTATTCACACTTGATGGAGGTCAGGAACCTAACAGAGGAAGACGAGAGACTTCATCCACAATGACTGATTTTTTGCCATTATAGTTTTGGACGCACACATGGGATCATTCTTTATATCCATCATGTGCTGAGAATCACAGCCACAAAGAAGGCCAAGAGGCTAATTCAGCCACATCCATTTCCAAAGCAATTAAGCAAAGAGCCATAGGTGATGCCCATTCATTTCCATTTCAAAACTATATTCTTCAGGCTTCACAACGGGGTGCCCTGAAGCAAAGACCTTCCAGATATTCAGTGTAACAAAACAGTACTTAAGCAAAAGGTCCAAAGCAGGGTCTCTCCACTGAGAGTTTCTTGGTCACACTGATATCTGAGTTTTCTGAGATGCTCGCCATTCTTTTCAGCTATCCAGTACATGACCATGTCACAGAGCTTGGAGGTGGTACATATCGTGGACACAAAACCATGAGCCTATTCTGGAGACTGGCCAGAATACAGGAAGAAAACATTAACTTGTGAAGATAACAGGTGTTTCCCTTCGATAAGACAAGCTGCAGTTCATTCATATATTGGGCAGGATGAATTTTGGGAATATTTATACTTTAAAGGACACATTCATTAATGCATTTTCTTTTCTAATGTTTACAACAACGGACACAGTGGAATACACAGACATGGAAATACTTGCCTTGTCAAACGACTTACTAGAACAGTCCACTGAAAACCACAAACAAAAAAAAACAACAACAAAAAACGCCTTTCCTACCTATTCTCAGAACATGAGACAGAACCACAAACCCATACCCACTCCCACAAAGGCAGCTCCTTCCCCCAAGTATGTCTGTGATTAGAAGGAGTGTCCTATGACTGGTGAGCCATACTATGTTCTCCCAAAATGGCCTGTCCTCTTTCAGATCTGGTTTCCATGGCCAACTCTGTGAAGTTGTCAGGAAAAAGTGGTGAGCCACTACCTGCTTTCTCAGGAAAGGTCCCTCTTCAGAGCTCTTCTGGCATTTGGCCATCCTCACATCAGTAGGTACCAAGAAATATTGATTTTGTCCTTGGAAAATCCAAACAAGTGAGTCCACTGGGACTGGAACTGGGACTGCCTCTGGGTGCCTGGCTTCTTGGATACCAAGTTCAGAGAGTTCCATCACCAAATAATGAGGTATGTCACTTTCTTTGGAACTGAATGAGGTCACTGCCTTGGCAACCACTTTTCCCTAACAGTTGCTTCCAAGGGTCCCATGAGATGGAGCCGGCCCCTACTTCCTGTGACACTTTCACAAGTTAGAATGAAATATCAACGATAGGCACCCAGGAACAGCTCTACACACAGGTCTGGTTTTGTCAGTCTTCTCTACAATAAGAAGAGAGAGGCTGATTAAGACACATCCCTTCATCCTGACCAGGTGTTTTGCCATGGAAGATGAGTTTTGCTCACTCAGGTCCTTTATACCTGCCTACAACTTGTCCAGGTATCATTTCTGCATGGACCTTTGAGGTTCTCAGCAGGTGGACTGTCCCCTTCTTTCCTGTATTGTAAGAACAACTCTGTCCCTGCTCTTCTGTAAAATGAGATTGAGGGAACAGTGTATGTTTAGGGTTAATAACAGGTTCGATTTGTGTTAGGAATCATTCTGTGTGATGAATAATAGTGTTGGGGACCTTCGATATTTACAAGAATATGGAGGTTAAATATAAGTATGAGTACAGAAATCTAGGTATGATTTGAAGCCCAGAAGGGCATTGAGCCCTTGATTGGGATAATTAGCTTTGAATTATGTTCTGCAAAGATGTCTCAGTTAATTCAATACACAATGGCATAGGACTTTATACCTTGGATGATTGAATGTAGAAGAGAACATCCAGTCAAAAAGGGATAGTCAGTAAAATTATGAAGCTTGTCGGTAGGTTTAGGAAGAAGAGTGAGTATTTGATTTGGACAAAAGTTCTTTAACAATAGGGTTTCGGTTAGAGAGTGAATGTAAATGTCAGCACATATGAAGAGTCAGTCACTATGATGAGCTGGGAAAAAATGTAGAAAATCAGATATCAATAGAGACATTATGAAATCAGGCAAAGTATAAAGTGAGTGATAGGATTAGACATTTTCAACAGGGTTGAGTTTGAATACATAATCTTTGGAAGAAAAAAATATGTAGTCACCAATAGGATTGACAGTTAAGAGCATTAGGCAACCTGGACATAGATGTTTTTAGTAATCCATGTTCACTTTTCATTTAGTCCTTCGTGCAATCATAACCGTGACCATTACATTATTTGTCCAGAATATTACTGTGAAAAAATGTATATGTAGATCAGGTGACATGAGTATTTCATCCACCATTTCTGGAAACAATATATTGAAGACGTAAAATTAGTATTGGGGGTACAAAGAGGTGCACCCTGTGTCTATGAATATAGAGATAAAGCATGAATAGACAATACTGTGAATAAATAATATAACTTGTTCCAACATTAAATAATGGATTGAACTGATATCTGGAAAATTACAGGAAATCTTATATTGATATACAATCATTCATTCCCACCAATTATACATCTAATGGTAATATTAGTGTTTTGGTATATCATGAACAGTGTGTGAGTTTTGCTTCAAAAGTGATTATGGAAATCGAAAATAATATGTTTGGAAAGAAGTCTCATGAAAAGACCAGTCAGGAAACCTGGAGGAATGCATATATTGTAAAGCAGGAAGCGATTGAAATTCAATCAAATGCCTATAAATTTGCTAATTTGTGGATGAAATATATATCCTATGATGTGCATAAACTCATGAAATAGTAATGTACCATTGTTGAATAAAAATGAACGTCAAAATACACATCATGTCCCATAGGAATCTACTGGCATTGATTTTAAACTGTAGAAATATTAGGATTCTCGTGCATTATTCACCTAATTTAGTTATCTCTTTTTTAAAATTTTTATATATGGTTGTTCAAAACATTACATAGTTCTTGATAAATAATATTTCACACTTTGATTTATGTGGGTTATGAACTCCCATTTTTGCCCCGTATACAGATTGCAGAATCACATCAGTTACACATACATTGATTCATATATTGCCATACTAGTGTCTGTTGTATTCTGCTGCCTTTCCTATCCTCTACTATTCCCCCTCCCCTCCAGTCTCCTCCCCTCTTCTCTCTCTACCCCCTATACAGTAATAAATTTCTCCCCCTTGTATTATTTTTCCCTTTCCCCTCACTTCCTCTTGTATGTAATTTTGTATAAGCCTGAGTTTCTCCTTCCATTTTCATGCAGTTTCCCTTCTCTCTCCCTTTCCCTTCCACCTCTCATCCCTGTTTAATGTTAATCTTCTTCTCATGCTCCTCGTCCCTACTCTGTTCTTAGTTACTCTCCTTATATCAAAGAAGACATTTGGCATTTGTTTTTTAGGGATTGGCTAGCTTCACTTAGCATAATCTGTTCTAATGCCATCCATTTCCCTGGAAATTCTATGATTCTGTCATTTTTTAATGCCGAGTAATACTCCATTGTGTATAAATGCCACATTTTTTTCATTCATTCTTCTATTGAAGGGCATCTAGGTTGGTGCCACAGTATTGCTATTGTGAATTATGCTGCTATGAACATCAATGTAGCAGTGTCCCTGTAGCATGCTCTTTTTAGGTCTTTAGGTTTTAGACCGAGAAGGGGAATAACTGGGTCAAATGGTGGTTCCGTTCCCAGCTTTCCAAGAAATCTCCATACTGCTTTCCTATTTGCCTGCACCAATTTGCAGTCCCACCAGAAATATACAAGTGTACCTGTTTCCCCAGATCCTCGCCAGCACTTGTTATTGTTTGACTTCATAATGGCTGCCAATCTTACTGGAATGAGATGGTATCTTAGGGTGGTTTTGATTCACATTTCTCTGACTGCTGGAGATGGTGACCATTTTTTCATGTACTTGTTGATTGATTGTATGTCCTCCTCTGAGAAGTGTCTGTTCAGGTTCTTGGCCCATTTGTTGTTTGGGTTATTTGTTATCTTATTGACTAATTTTTTGAGTTCTTTGTATACTCTGGATATTAGTGCTCTATCTGAAGTGTTAGGAGGAAAGATTTGTTCCCAGGATGTGGGCTCCCTATTTTCCTCTCTTACTGTTTCTTTTGCTGAGAAAAAACCTTTTTAGTTTGAGTAAGTCCCATGTGTTGATTCTAGTTATTAACGCTTGTGCTATGGGTGTCCTATTGAGGAATTTGGAGGCGACCCCACAGTATGTAGATAGTAGCCAACTTTGTCTTCTATCAGACACCATGTCTCTGATTTGATATCAAGCTCCTTGATCCATTTTGAGTTAACTTTTGTGCATGGCGAGAGAAAGGGATTCAGTTTCTTTTTGTTACATATGGATTTCCAGGTTTCCCAGCACCATTTGTTGAAGATGCTATCATTCATCCATTACATGCTTTTAGCCCCTTTATCAAATGTAAGATAGTTGTATTTTTTGGATTGGTTTCTGTGTCCTTTATTCTGTACCATTGGTCCACCCACCTGTTTTGGTACCAGTACCATGCTATTTTTGTTACTATTGTTCTGCAGTATAGTTTGAAGTCTGGTATCGCTATACCGACTGATTCACACTTCCTGCTTAGTGTTGTTTTTGCTATTCTGGGTCTTTTATTTTTCCATATGAATTTCATGATTGCTTTCTCTATTTCTACAAGAAATGCCGTTGGGTTTTGATTGGCATTGCATTAAACCTATAGAGAACTTTTAGTAATATCGCCATTTTGATGATGTTAGTTCTGTCTATCTATGAACAGGGTACATTTTTACATCTTCTAATATCTTCCTCTATTTTTCTCTTTAGGTTTCTGTAGTTTTCCTTGTATAAAACTTGCACCTCTTTTGTTAGGTTGATTCCCAATTATTTTTTTTTTTTTTTTAGTGTATTGTGAATGGAGTGGTTGTCCTCATTTCCGTTTCAGAGGATTTGTCACTGATATTCAGGAATGTCTTTGATTTATGAGTGTTGATTTTATATCCTGCCACTTTGCTGAATTCATTTATTTGCTCTATTAGTTTCTTTGTAGACCCTTTTGGGTCTACTAGGAATAGAATCATGTCATCTGCAATAGTGATAATTTAAGTTCTTCTTTTCCTATTTATATGCCTTTAATTTCTTTCATCTCTCTAATTGCTCTGGCCAGTGTTTCGAGAACTATGTTGAACAGAAGTGGTGAAAGAGGGCATACCTGTCTTGTTCCAGATTTTAGGGGGAATGCCTTCAATTTTTCTCCATTCAGAAGTATGCTAGCCTGAGACTTAGCATAGATTGCTTTTACAATATTGAGGTATGTTCCTGTTATCCCTAGTTTTTCTAGAATTTTGAACATAAAGGGATGCTGTACTTTGTCGAATGCTTTTTCTGCATCTATAGAGATGATCATATGGTTCTTATTTTTAAGTCTATTGATGTGATGAATAACATTTATTGATTTCTGTATATTGAACCAGCCTTGCATCCCACGGATGAATCCTACTTGATCATGGTGCACAATTTTTTTGATATGCTTTTGTATCTGATTTGCAAGAATTTAATTGAGGATTTTTGCCTCTAGGCTCATTAGAGATATTGGTCTGTAGTTTTCATTCTTTGAAGTGTCTTTGTCTGGTGTAGGAATCAGAGTGATGTTGACCTCATAGAATGAATTTGGAAGTTCTCCCTCTTTTTCAATTTCCTGAAATAGCTTGAAAAGTATTGGTATTAGTTCCCCTTTAAAGGTTTTGTAAAACTCTGCTGTATACCCATCAGGTCCTGGGCTTTTCTTACTTGGTAGTGTTTTGATGGTTTTTTCTATTTCCTCAATTGATATTGGTCTGTTTAGGTTGTCTATATCCTCCTGACTCAATCTGGGCAGATCATATGACTTAAGAAATTTATCGATGCCTTCACTGTCTTCTATTTTATTAGAGTACAAAGATTCAAAATAATTTCGGATTATCTTCTGTATATCTGAAATATCTGTTATGATATTGTCTTTTTCATCCTGTATGCTAGTAATTTGAGTTCTCTCTCTTTTTGTCTTCGTTAGCATGGCTAAGGGTCTGTAGATTTTTTTTATTTTTTCAAAGAACCAAATGGGTTGATGTGTCTGCTGTTCTTGCAGGCCGCTAGTCCTGTTCCGCCGGTCAGTTGCAGGTCTGCCTACCTTGCGGGAGCGGGTGGTGGCTCTGCTTTGGCCCTACTGCAATTGGGGTGTCGTGACTACCATGCTGGCAGATCGCTGGGCCTGTTCCGGGTGCGGGCAAAGACTCTGCTCTGCCCCTACTCCAATTGGGTTGACGTGACTACCACGCCGGTGGGCCGTTGTGCTTGTACTGGGCGCGGGAGAAAGCTCTGCTCTGCCACTACTCCAATTGGGGTGTCCTGTCTACCATGGTGGCAGGCCGCTGGGCCTGTTCCGAAGGTCAGTCACAGGTCTGCTTTTGTGGCGGGCGCGGGGGGCCGCCTGCTTGGCCCCTACTACAATTTGGGTGACGTGACTACCACACCAGCTGGTGGCTGGGCCTGATCCGGGCGCAGGCAGTGGCACTGCTCTTTCCCTACTCCATTTGGGGTGACGTGGGTACCACGACTGCGGGCCTGATGAATCTTCCTCTATGTTTCTAGAGAGAATTACGGAGGCATATAGGAGATATACTCGTTTCGATCCTCATGCAGAGGATCAAAAATCATCTGTCACAATGGCCTTTTTTGGGCATGCTGCCTTGGATATTTAAAGAAAGTTACAATGCTTAGATGGATTACAAGATATGACTTTGAGAGATTTAGTCAGAGAAGCTGAGAAAGTATACTATAAGAGAGAAACTGAGGAAGACAAGGGAGCAAAAGGAGGATAAAAGAAACAAAAGACAGACTAAGGAGTTGACTAAGGTCCCGGTCACAATAACAAAAAGGCCAGAAATTAAGAAACAGGGAGACAGGAAGTGATACCTGGTCCCATGCCAGAGGCCACCCCTGACCTCAGATCAATGTGCCTACTGTAAAGAAAGAGGACACTGGGTTCAAGAGTGCCCTAGAAAGAGGCAGCCACGCCAGCCAGCCATTCTGACTCTTCAGCATGACTACGAAAGTCGGGGCTCAGATCCCCTCCCTGAGCTCAGCGTATCTTTTGAAGTAGAGGAGACACCAGTAAACTTTGAAGTGGATACAGGGTCAATAAACTCAGCCCTTAAGGCCCCATTGGGCCCTCTATCAAATAAAAGGTCTCTAGTTCAAGGGGCTAATGGCAGTAAATATCGGACTTGTATAACTAAGAGGATCATGGACCTGGGGAAAGGAAAAATCCATCACTCCTTTTTAGTAATCCCAGAATGCCTGGCAGACTTTTGCTGTACGTCATGGGGATGTGAGCATACAGGGGCTGCCTGATGGAACACAAACTCCTCATCAAATTCAGTACACAGCATTGGCCATATTACCAATTAGATAACCAAAACCGATGGCCCCCAGAGGGGTCTCTTGATCCTCAAATTCTGCGTGACCATTTTTTTTAAAGAGAGAGGTGAGAGAGAGAGAGACAGAGAGAATTTTTAATATTTATTTTTTAGTTTTTTGCTGGACACGACATCTTTGTTTGTATGTGGTGCTGAGGATCGAACCCGGGCCGCACGCATGCCAAGCGAGCGTGCTACAATTGAGCCACATCCCCAGCCCTGTGTGACCTTTTTAACTTCTGCAAGTGCTCAAAAGGGTGAAAGGAGATTCCCCTATGGGCAGGCCTTTTCCATCCTTCACTCATATCCTGAACTATGCTTATCCAATCAATCCTCACCTTCAGCCTTGTGCTCCAGAGTCTCTGCTGTAACTCTCACCTCAGCAACCTGATTTCTCCCCTCCAATTATTAGATCAAAAACCCAAATCGCTGCTGGTTCTCAGACCATCGCCATCTTGCTGAAGTAGCAGGTACTCAGGTTCCCATCCACCGACTCACTCCTCTCTTCTCCTGTCCGTGCCCGCCCCGGGTCCCACCAGGTCCCCTTACCAGCTAACACAAAGCTGAAACTAGCTGAGGAGAGCCCTCAGACTCCTATCAAAGATGTAATGAAAATGGCCTTTAAAGTTGCTTTGTCATCACTGAAAACAGTTTACTAAAAATTTAAAGTCCCTCACATGCATTTTGGGATACTCACTCTTGTCTTCCCCTCTGCTCTACCTGTTCTACAGCTCAAGTTTTTGTTGCTAGAAAAATCCCAAACCCCTTTCCCATTATTCTTTTACATCTCTCCTTCCTTATTCTCAGATCCTCGGAGCTGCTGTCAGCCCCACCTTCCCTGTCTTCCCCTTCTGTACCAGGCCTACAGAAAATTCTTAACTGACTTTCTACAGAAGTCTTCACCATGGCTGACTTTAGGACTTTCAGCAAAAGAGTCCCTATAAAAGAGTTCAATGTAGATAAACTTCCTCTTTTAGTGTTGCCTTGTTCTACTTGGCCACTGGCTAAAAAAATAAGCACTTCTATGCTAGACACCCCATTATTTGTTTTCCACAAAATATATGAACAAGGCCTCTGGCCATGAGCTGGGGCTTTACAGAGATGGCTATATTTCTAAGATAAAGAAGTTACCATCAGGGCTCCATGGTAACAGCTGTCAGGGGCGAAAAATAAGAAAGGTAGGAAAAAGCTCTTTCCCTCCCAGATGTCCTTGAAAAGTTAACTTGCCCAGAACTGAGGTAAAAACAGAAACAACAACGGCTTTTTTGAACTTCTGAAGACTGTGAACTTCTGAGCCCCTTCCCTTACATGTTGGGTACAAAATTCTGAAACTACCTAAACTTGAGTTTCAGGAGAATAATTGATTACAACAGAAGCAATGCCCTCTGAATCTGGTTGCAACCAAATAGGACGGTTTCCCTGTCTTCGTTGCTATCTTAGGTGCCTTGCCTTGTCCGTCCCTACAACAGCATAATTGTATATAATTAAACATTGTTTATGTTTTAAAGAAATTGTCAACAGATGTGATTAATTGTGTAATGATGCAGATGTTTCCCAGAGTGCTCTGTCATGATGAAATGAAATAGAGGGGCATACAACCCGTTTCCACTGGGAACATATATCCCTCACTTTAGCCATCCTATTCGGAATAGGAGTTGCTTCAGGGGGGGGCACAGGAACCACTGCCCTCGTCCATGGGACACAACAAATGACCCAATTAGAAGAAGCAATAGACCAAAACTAAGATATTAGATACCTCCATCAGAGCTTTGCATGAATTTTTAACCTCTCTCTCTGAAGTTGTTTTACAGAACAGGCAAATGACACAAAACACACACACACACACACAGAAAAAAAAATAGCAAAATATATGTCAATCAAAATTTTCATAAAATATATATCATAAAAAGATCCAAAAATATTCATTTTACTGAACGTGGATTTATGTATAATGTTGTTCAACTAGCAAGCTCACCCATTGGTTGAATATTCAGTTCCAACACGGTTAAGTAGGAGTGATCTCTTCTCACAATTTGTATCTGCCAACTCATCCACCTCCCAAGAATGTATGTGTGGTACCAGGTATGATTCTATATATCCATATAAAAATATATGTGCTGAATAGGCTACAGAGAAAGGGAGACAGGAATTCACAATTTTTTAACTTTAAAAACACATGGAGAACTATTTCAACAAAAAATTGACTAGATTTAACTCCTACTCTGTATCATGCAAAAGGCAAGTCCAAATATACAATATTCCTCCTCTAAACTGCTTGTATTTCTATTCATGGCAATACTTCTCTGAGTTCAGTTCCAGAACGCAGTCTCTAAGGGAAATCCCAACAGAGTTCAAGCCCAGGTGGACCAAGATATTTCTTACAACCACCACACAAATGACCACAATTAAAAACAAAACACTCAAACATGGTCCTCATCTTCTTCCATATAGTCACTCATCGTAACCTCTGTCTGGAGGTTTCCATGAAGGGCTCACCCAAAGACAGTGTCCAAATAAACTCCCTTGCCCCTCATTTGCCTAAAGTCATGTTGGCCTGGACACCCTTTCTGTGAACCAGGAGTGATCAAATAAGCCTCCCGTTAATACTGCTCTGTTTCTCCAATTTGAGGCCTACTGACTTTCAAGTATAGATTCTTTATGTGATTTGGAGTCATACGAAAACCTAAGCACCTCTGCAGTGATTTGAAGAACGCATTTGACCCAAGGAATACCTATTCTCACTTGATGGAGGTCAGGATCCTAACAGAGGAAGACGAGAGACTTCATCCACAATGACTGATCTTTTGGCAATTATGGTTTTGGATGAACACATGGGATCATTTTTAGATCCATCAGTTGCTGAGAATCAAAGTCACAGCCACATACAAGGCCAAGAGTCTAATTAAGACACATCCCTTTCCAAAGCAACTAAGAAAGAGCCACAAGTGATGCCCATTCATTTCCATTTGAAAACTGTTTCCTTCAGGCTTCACAAAGGGGTGGCCTGAGGCAAAGACCTTCCTGATATTCAGGGCAACAGAACAATAGGTAAGCAAAAGGCCAAAAGCAGGGTATATCCACTGAGACTTTCCTGGTCACACTGATATCTGAGTTTTCTGAGATGCTGGCCATTCCCTTCAGCTATCCTGTACATGGCCATGTCACAGACCTTGGAGTTGTTGCATATCTTGGACACAAAACCATGAGCCTATTCTGGAGAGTGGCCAGAATTCAGAAGAAAACAGGGACTTAGGAAGGTAATAGGTATTGCTCATCCATAAGGCAAGCCGCACTCCATTCATAAATTAGGCAGGATGCATAATGGGAAGCTTTCTACTAGACAGGACACATCCATTGTTGCATTCTCTTTTCTCATGTCTACAACCACGGACACAGTGGGATACACAGACATAGAAACACTCATTTTGTCAAACGACTTACTAGAAACAGTTCACTCCAAATCAAACAAACCGCCTTCTCTACCTATTCTCAGAATATGAGACAAAACAACAAACCCACACTCACAAAGGCACCTCCTTCCCTCAAGTAGGTCTGTGACTCTCCAGAGTTAACTCTGACTGGTGGGCCATATTATGTTCCCCCGAAATGGCGTGTCCTCTATCAGATCTGCTTTCCTTGACCAACTCTGTAAAGTTGTCAGGAAAAAGTGGCGAGCCACTACCTGCTTTCTCAGGAAAAGTACCTCTTCAGTGCTCTCCTGGTATTTAGCTATACTCACATCATTAGGTACCGAGAAAGACTGACTCTGTCCTTGGAAAATCCAATCAAGTGAGCCCACAGGGACTTGGACTGGGATTACCTCTCGGTGTCTTGGTTCTTGGATAGCAAGTTCAGAGAGTTCCATCACCAAGGAAATTAGATATGTCACTTTCTTTGGAACTGAATGAGGCCACTGCCTTGGCACCCCTTTTCCCTAACAGTTGCTTCCAAGGGTCCCATGAGATGGAGGCTGCCCCTACTTCCTGTGACACTTTCACAAGTTAGAATGGTATATCAACCATAGGCACCCGTGAACAGCTTTCCACACAGGCCTGATTTGGTCCATCTTCTCTACAATAAGAAGAGAGAGGCTGATTAAGACACATCCCTTCATCCTGACCAGGTTGTTTGCCATGGAAGATGACTTTTGCTCTCTCAGGTCCTTCATAGCTGCCTATAATTTTTCCGGGTATCATTTCTGTATGGACCTTTGAGGTTTTCAGCAGGTGGAAGGTCCCCTACTTTCCTGTATTGTAAGAACAACTCCGTCCCTGTTCTTCTGTAAAATGAGATTGAGGGAACAGTGTATGTTTAGGGTTAATAACAGGTTCAATTTGGGTTAGGAATCATTCTGTGCGATGAATAATGGTATTGGCAACCTGTGAGATTTACAAGAATGTAGAGGTGAAATATAAGTATGAAAATAAAAATCTAGGTATAATTTGAAACCCAGAAGGGCATTGGGCCCTTGATTGGGATACTTAGCTTGAATTATGTTCTCTAAAGATGTCTCAGATAATTCAATATACAATGGCATAGGACCTTGTACCTTGGATGATTGAACGTAGAAGAGAACATCCAGTCAAAAAGGGATAGTCAGTAGGTTTAGAAAGATTGTCGGTAGGTTTAGGAAGAAGAGTGATTATAGGATTTAGACCAAAAGTTCTTTAGCAATATGGTTTCGGTTAGAGAGTGAATGTAAATGTCAGCACATATGAAGAGTCAGTCACTATGATAAACTGGGAAAATATGTAGAAATGCAGATATCAATAGAGACATTATTGCATCAGGCAAAATATAAAGTGAGTGATAGGATTAGACATTTTCAACAGGGTTGAGTTTGAATATATAATCTTAGGAAGAAACAAATATGTTGTCACCAATAGGATTGACATTTGAGAGCATTAGGCAGCATGGACACGGATGTTTCTATTAATCCATGTTCACTTTCCTTTTAGGCTTTGGTACATTCATAAGTGTGACCTTTACATTTTTTTTTCAGAATATTACTGTGATAAAATGTATATGTAGATCAGGTGACATAAGTATTTCTTCCACCATTTCTGGTAGCAATATATTGAAGACGTAAAATTAATATTGGGGGTCCAAAGAGGTGTACACTGTGTCTATGAATATAAAGATAAAGCATGAATAGAACATACTGTGAATAAATAATATACCTTGTTCCAACTATAAATAATGGATTGAACTGATATCTGAAAAATTACAGGAAATGTTATATTGATATACAATCATTCTTTCCAAAATGGTATACATATAATGGTAATATTAGTGTTTTGGTTTATCACGAAGGGTGTGAGTTTTACTTCACCAGTGATTATGGAAATCGAAAATAACTTGTTTGGAAAGAAGCGTCATGAAAAGACGAGTTCAGAAACCCTGATAATACTTGTGTTCTGAAACAGGAATTGATTAAAGTTGAAACAAATGCCTGTAAATTTGTGAACTTGTGGATGAAATATATATCGTATGATGTGCAAAAACTGAAGAAATAATAATGTACCAGTGTTGAATACAAATGAACCTCAAATTACATATCATGTCCCATAGGAATCTACTTGCATTGGTGGTAAACTGGGTCAGTTACTGTAAAATTATTAGAATTTGTAGGCACCATTCACTGAAGTTTGTTTTCAGTACTAGGAAACAAATATGTATTTCAGGTGGATGAATATTTCGGAAAATAATCTTGTGAAAAGTTGATTATAAATCCATATACATGAACATGAATGAATTTAGAAAGTGTATATAAGACACATATATTTTATATATTGAAAAATCTGAATAGTGTGTGTGTATATATACACACACACACACACACACACACACACACACACACACACAAACTACACACAGACATTAAAAAGCAGCAATATATATGAAAATCAAAATTCATCAGTAAATATATATCATCCACAGATGCAAAAATAATTATTTTACTGAACATGAGTATATGTATAATGTTGTTCTACTAGAAAGCTCCCCTATAGTTTGAATCTTCATTTCTAACAGCGTTTAAGAGGAGTGATCTCTTCTCACAATTTGAATCTGCCAAGTGAGAAACCTCACAAAAATGTACGTGGGATTCCTGGTAGGATTCTATATGTGCATATAAATATACATGTGTGAATTGGCTACAGAGAAAGGGAAACAGGATTTCACACATTTGTTATCTTTAAAAAAACATGGAGAACTATTTCAAATAAAAATTGACTAGATTTATAACTCCTACCTTATATAATGCAAAAGGCAAGTCAAACTATACAAGATGCCTCCTCTGAACTGCTTGAATTTCTATTCTGTTTGGGTTATTTTTCTCCATTATATTAGGATGAGTTGTCTGATTCTAGTAGGTATGGGTTAGTGTCAGGGATTCAGTATTTCAAAAGGAAAATTGGAAAATGAATTCAATGTGTAAGCAAATATGTGCTTCACAAATATCTGTTAAGGTCTGATATCCTCTCACTCTCATCCAGAAAAATGCCTTGACATTACCTTCACCCCAGGTAAAACATAATTAGAGGAGAAGAGTTAGAAAATCAGTGAATACATATCTGGAATGGAAAATGCTCAAGAGTTCATAACCATGGAGGTGGTAGAGGAGTTTCCAAAAGTAAGGGACAGGGTAAACACAACACAAACAGGGAGCTCTGAGAGCCTAAAAACTTTTTGAGAAACTGCCTCTGAGTTTGGGCACTTGAAATATATGTTGTTGTCAGGAGATTTGGCTTCTTCAGTAGTGAGACCATCAAAGCTGGTTCTGCATCTATGTGACCTGAAGGACTTGGTTTCTTATTTTCCAATGAACATGAGGCAGCAATGCTGAATCCTCTCTTTGTAGGTAAACTGTGACCACTGAGGACTAAGTGTCTCTCCGTGTTGACTGCGAAGCCATTTGGTCCTCCTACACTTTTTGTGGTGTTTTTCCTGCTGCACTGGGAGTTTGGTATTTGCTTCACGAAATACCAGGAGCTCAACTGGGACATATTGCTGGAGGGAGTTCTGTCACGTGTGTTGGGTCAGGGTCTGCAGGAGAATGCACCAACCAGGCTTCTATCCCTCCTAGCTTGGCCCATTGCCCCCTCGTCCATATCAACCTGATTCAGAACATTGCCCTGAAACCTCACCATATAACAAGATGCCTTTACATATAAGGGAATGCTGGCTGCACCATGTCAGTCACAAGCCATTTGGAATCCAATGGAAGATCCTCATGGCCCTACCACTGATGTTTCATCACACACCTGCCCACCACTGCTCTAGGCCCACTACTCAGCAGGCTCCAACTTACTGGCATCTCTGTTCTACACCATTTTCATGAAACCCAGTCAATCAAGGCATTGTCTGGTATACTCATGATCAGCAACAGGACACCCAAATGTTCTCCAGTGCCACCTGGTTGTGGGAACTTCCAAAAATTCATGGTATTTATCAAGCCATTTTTCAAGGATGAAGTTGGAGAAACTCTGGGTTTCAATTCATTCAGGAACCACTAAATGTTGAGGAAGCTAATTTAAATGAAAACTCTGGAGAACTCTCACAGGCAAGGCTTCCCAAAGAGTGGGGAAAAGGACACATGAAGCCAGGCACATTGAGGTGTAAAATGTGAGGTCCATGTGTGTTTTGACTCTCAACTATGGCTGCAAGTTTTTCACAATTATATCATGTGATATCCTGGCTGAGATTCCCAGTGCTCTGTGGAAAGCCAGATCTCAGTTTCCAAGGGCAACTCTCATGCGTGGCCTCCTAAAATCCCAAAACAATTCATGGCAATACTTCTCTGAGGTGAGTTCCAGAACTCAGTCTCTAGGGGGAATCACACCAGAGTTCAAGCCCAGGTGGACCCAGACATTTCTTCCAACCGCCACACAAATGACCACAATTAAAACCAAAACACTCCCACATGGCCCTCATCTTCTTCCATATAGTCACTCATCATGACCTCTGGCTGGAGGTTTCCATGAGGGGTGCAGCCATTGGTAGTGTCCAAAATAAGCTCACTTGCCCCTCATTTGCCTAAAGTCAGGGTGGCCTGGACACTCTTAATATGAACCAGGAGTGGTCAAATAAGCCTGCCGTTCATGCTGCTCTGTTTCTCCAATTTGAGGCCTACTGACTTTCAGGTATGGAATATTTATGTGAAATAGAGTCATAAGAAAAGCCAAGCACCTCGGCAGAAATTTCAAGAACTCATTTGACCCAAAGGATCAGTATTCTCACTTGATGGATGTCAGGAACCTAACAGAAGAAGGCGAGAGACTTCATCCACAATGACTGATCTTTTGGCCATTTTGGTTTTGGATGCGCACATGCGATCATTCTTTGGATCCATCATGTGCTGAGAATAAAAATCACAGCCACATACAAGGCCAAGAGGCTAATTCAGAAACATCCCTTTCCAAAGCAATTAAGCAAAGAGCCACAGGTGATGCCTATTCATTTCAAATTTAAAACTGTTTTCTTCAGGCTTCACAAAGGGGTGGCCTGAGGCAAAGACCTTCCTGACATTCAGGGCAACAGAACATAAGGTAAGCAAAAGGCCCAAAGCAGGGTTTCTCCACTGAGACTTTCCTGGTCACACTGATATCTGAGTTTTCTGAGATGATCTCCATTCTCTTCAGCTATCCAGTATATTGCCATGTCACAGAGCTTGGAGGTGGTACATATCTTGGACACAAATCCCTGAGCCTATCTGGAGACTGGCCAGAATTCAGGAAGAAAACAGGAACTTAGGATGATAGCAGGTGTTGCCCATCGATAAGACAAGGTGCAGTCCATTCATAAATTGAGCAGGATGAATTATGGTAAGATTTATACTAGACAGGACACATCCATTAATGCATTCTCTTTTCTAATGTCTACAAAAATGGACATAGTCGGATACACAAACATAGAAACACTCACCTTGTCAAATGACTTACTCGAAACAGTCCACTTCAATCCAAACAAACCGCCATTCCTACCTTTTGTTAGAACATGAGACAAAACCACAAACCCACACCCACTCCCACAATGGCACCTCCTTCCCCCAAGTAGATCTGTGACTATCTGGAGTGTCCTCTAACTGCTCGGCCATACTATATTCCTTCAAAATAGTCTGTCCTCTCTCAGGTCTGGTTTCCTTGGCTAACTCTGTGAAGTTGTCAGGAAAAAGTGGTGAGCCACTACTGGCTTTCTCAGAAAAGGTACCTCTTCAGTGCTCTCCTGGCATTTGGCCATCCTCACATTAGTAGGTACCAAGAAATACTGACTCTGTCCTTGGTAAATCCAAACAAGTGAGACCACTGTGACTGGGAATGGGATAGCGTCTGGGTGCCTGGCCACTAGGATACAAAGATCATAGAGTTCCATCACCAAGGAAATGAGGTATGTCACTTTCTTTGGAATTGAATGAATGAGGTCACTGCCTTGGCAACCAGTTTGTCCTAACACTTGCTTCCAAGGGTCCCATGAGATGGAGGCTGCTCCTACTTCCTGGAACACTTGCACAAGTTAGAATGGTATATCAACCATAGGCACCTGGGAACAGCTCTCCACACAGGTCTGGTTTAGTCCATCTTCTCTAACATAAGTAGAGAGAGGCTGATTCAGACACATCCCTTTATCCTGACCAGGTTGTTTGCCATGGAATAGAACTTTTGCTCTCTCAGGTCTTTCATACCTCCCTACAACTTCTCCAGGTATCATTTCTGCATGGAACTTTGAGGTTTTCAGCAGGTGGAAGGTCCCCTAATTCCCTGTATTTTAAGAACAACTCTGTCGCTGCTCTTCTGTAAAATGAGATTGAGGGAACAGTGTATGTTTAGGGTTAATAACAGGTTCAATTTGGGTTAGGAATCATTCTGTGCGATGAATAATGGTATTGGGAACTTGCGATAATTACAAGAACATAGAGGTGAAATATAAGTATGGAAACAGAAATCTAGGTATGATTTGAAGCACAGGACCTTGTACCTTGGTAGATTTAATGTAGAAGAGAACATCCAGTCAAAAATGGATAGTCGGTAGGATTAGGAAGATAGTCGGTAGGTTTAGGAAGAAGAGTGAGTATAGTATTTGGACCAAAAGTTCTTTAGCAATAGGGTTTCGGTTAGAGAATGAATGAAAATGTCAGCACATATGAAGAGTCAGTCACAATGATGAACTGGGGAAAATAAGTAGGAAAGCAGGTATCAATAGAGACATTATGAAATCAGGCAAAGTATAAAGTGAGTTATAGGATTAGACATTTTCAACAGGGTTTAATTTGAATATATAATCATTGGAAGAAACAAATATGTTGTCACCAATAGGATTGACATTTGAGAGCATTAAGCAACCTTCACATGGATGTTTTTAGTTAAACATTTTCACTTTTCTTTTAGGCTTCGGTACAATCATAAGTGTGACCTTTACATTTTTTGTTCATAATTTTACTGTGATAAAATATATATGTGGATCAGGTGACATGAGTATTTCTTCCACCATTTCTGGGAGCAATATTTTGAAGACATATACATTAGTGTTAGGGGTACACAGAGGTGTACCCTGTGTCTATGAATATAGAGATAATGCATGAATAGACCATCCTGTGAATAAATAATATAACTGGTTCCACTTTAAATAATGAATTGAATTGATATCTAAAAATATATAAGAAATCTTATATTGATATATATATATATATATATATATATATATATATATATATATATATACACACACACACACGCACACGCACAGACATTAAAAAGTAGCAATATAGGAGATCCAACATGGTGGCGGACATGGAGAAATCAAGTATCTGACCTCATTAGCTGCGCAGGCATAGGGAGTCGTAAACTGTCTAAATGCTGTTTGTTCAGAATCACTAGGCAATGCTGACCTGACGTGGATCTGGTGCGAACAGTCTGGGCCCCTGAGAAAACACACAGAGACCGGATCGGCTGCATAGAAGCTCAGATTTGCCTGCTTCTTGTGACTCAGAACTAACGTTCCCTCTGAAATAACTGGTCGGCCCTTCTGAATTTACAGAGGTAAAAGGCCACTGGATTGAAATGGGGCTTTGGAGACACAGTCAGGACCCATCCATTGCATTGGTCACCTGGCAAAAGGAACGAATGGTCACCATTTGCATGGGATACCACCGTGGAAGAGAACTGATGTCATGGGCAGAGGAGATAACTTCATTGAAACCAGTACGACAGGTGTGTAATTCTCTATGCATCTCTCTCCACACAGCGGGGAAACATTAAGGGCCCCTCCCAGCTCTCCCTTAAGGGGCCCTCCCAGGTCTCCCGTGAGAAAGATGGCCAGACCGAGGGAATCATGTGTGCTGTGGGACTTGTGGCGTGGAATTCCTGGCTACCGCTCCTACCAGTGCTGACAACTGAGGTCTCTTACACCAGCTAATGTGGGCATGGATACCAGAGAGCAAGCAAATTCGCTGGGGGTTCCCAGCCCCAAGCTCTACAAACTTAGGGTCTGAGGGAGGCAAACAGGGAGAGAGTGCCAAGCGTTGATGAAACAGGGCTACCAGGAGCAGAGACCTGACGTGTAGCAAGTATTGTGTTGAGAGTCACAGTTGAGCGGAGCCTGGCTTGAGGAAACACTAGAGAAGGTCCTAGGCACTCAGGATTAGAGACCCGCCCAGTCTGGGAGGAAGAGCTGCTGCACAGTGATTGGTACCCACCTATTGAGAGGAGAAGCTTGGCCCAGTGAGCACAGCTCCACCTACTGGAAGAGAAGTTAATTGAACTCTATGACTGCATGTATTATTTTTATTATTATTTTATTTTTATTTTTTTTCTTTCATTTAAATTTTTTGTGTTGTTCTTTAACTTATTTTAATGTTTTTATTTTTTAATTTTACTATTATTATTATTTTAAATTTTAATTTTCATTTTTTAATTATCATTATTATTTTTAAAAAAAATTTATTTCTTTCTTTATTTTCTATTTTTTTCTTTTGTCTTTTCATTTCTTTTCAATTTTCGTATTCCCCCATCCTTGAATTCTACCTGCCTATTCTCATTCTCTTTAGTGACTTCTTCCCATCCCTTCTAATATGTTTCCTCCCAAGCTTCAAATAAATTTATAAGAATAAGAAGTAACTCAGCACTCAAACAGAACAAGAAGTAACATGAGCAGCATCAAAAAGCAAGAAAGAAAAGGAGTACAAACAATGAAGGATAACCTAAATATTCAGGAGGACCTAGAATTATCAGAAAAATGGTCATATAAAGAACTCAAGGAATACCTTAGACAGATGAAATGGAACCTTAAAGAGGATACGAGAGAGCAAATAAATACAATGAAAGAACACATTGAAAATGAATTACATAAACAGATAAAAGAAGAAGTTAATCTTCTTTATCAGGAGATAGAGATAATAAATATTCAAAGAATAATTCTAGAAATGAAGGAAACGATAAACCAAATTAAAAACTCAATTGAGAGTATCACTAACCGAGTGGAGCAAGTAGAAGACAGAATGTCACATAATGAAGACAAAATATATCATCTTGAAAAGAGTCTAGCCAACACAGAAAGGCTGGTAAAAAATCACGAGAAAAACATCCAAGAGATATGGTATAACATAAAAAAAACAAACTTATGAGTCATCTGGATAGAGGAAGGTACAGAGATTCAAACCATGGGAATGAGTAACCTGTTGAATGAAATAATTACAGAAAATTTTCCAGAAATAAAAAAGGAAATGGATATACAAATTGAAGATGCTTACAGGACACAGAGCACACAAAATCACAGTAGACCAACGCCAAGACACATTGTTATGAAGCTATCCAATATACAGAACAAAGAGAAAACATTAAAAGCTTCAAGAGAAAGGAGGAAGATTACATTCAGGGGTAAACCAATAAGGTTAGCAACCTATTTTTCATCACAGACACTGAAAGTGAGAGGATCCTGGAACAACGTATTTCAAACATTGAAAGACAATCGATGCCAAACAAGAATTCTGTATCCAGCAAAATTCAGCTTCAGGTACGACAACGAAATAAAAATCTTTCATGATAAACAAAAGCTAAAAGAATTTGCAGCCAGAAAACCACCAATGCAAATTGTCTTGAGCAAAACACTACACAAGAAAGAAATGAAAAACAACAACCAAAACCATCAGTGGGAAGTGCCTCAGTAATGACAGAGGGCGGGGGAAATGCTAATCATGGAGAAACAAAGTAAATTTAAAAAAGCGATAAATATTCAAACATGGCTGGGAGTAGAAACCATATATCAATAGTAACTCTAAACATTAATGGCTTAAACTCTCCAATAAAGCAACATAGGCTTGTAACTTGGATTCAAAAAACAAATCCAACAATATGTTGCCTCCAGGAGACATATCTGAATGGAAAAGACATACACAGGCTGAAGGTGAAAGGTTGGGAAAAAATATACCATGCACACGGTCCTCATAAGCAAGCAGTGGTGGCCATCCTCAAATCGAATTAAATCGACTTCAAGACTAATTTAATCAAAAGGGATAATGAAGGAAATTATATACTGTTAAAAGGAACCATTCACCAACAAGACATAAAAATTATCAATATTTACGCACCATTAAATGGTGCTGTGACGTTCATAAAACAAATTCTCCTCAAGTTCAAGAATCAAATAGCCCACAACACAATAATTATGGGTGACTTCAACACACCTCTCTCACCATTGGACAGATCCTCCAAATAAAAGTTGAATAAAGAAACTATAGAACTCAATATCACAATCAATATCCTAGACTTAACTGACATATATAGAATATATCAACCATCATCAAGTGGATATAATATTTTTTAGCAGCACATGGATCCTTCTAAAAAATAGACCATATATTATGCCATAGAGCAACCTTCAGTAAATATAAAGGGTGGACTTAATACCATGAATTTTATTGGATTATAATGGAATGAATCTGGAAACCAATGAAAAAGAAGGAAGGAAAAATCCTACATCACATTGAAAATGAACAACATGTTACTGAATGATTAATGTGTTACAGAAGACATAAATGAGAAAATCAAAAAATTCTTCAAGATAAATGAAAATACAGACACAACATATCGGAGTCTATGGGACACAATGAAAGGTGTTTTAAGAGGGAAATTCACCACCTTGACGTCATTCCTCAAAAATAGGAAAGAACAACAAATAAATGAGCTCACACTTCATCTCAAAGCCCTAGAAAAGGAAGAGCAAAACAACAGCAAATGTAGCAGAAGGCAAGAAATAACTGAAATCAGAGTGGAAAACAACAAAATTGAAACAAAAGAAACTATTGAAAAAATTACAAAACTAAAGCTTGGTTCTGCAAAAAATAAATAAGAAGGATAGACCCTTAGCATCCCTTTATGTTCAAAACATTTGAAAAACTAGAGATAACAGGAATTTACCTCGACATTGTAAAAGCTATCTATGTTAAGCCTCAGGCTAGCATTATTCTGAATGGAGAAAAATTGAAGCATTCCCTCTAAAATCTGGAACAAGACAGAGATGTCCTCTACCACCACTTCTATTCAATATAGTTCTCGAAACACTGGCCAGAGCAATTACACAGATGAAAGAAATAAAAGGCATGAAAATAGGAAAAGAATAACTTAAATTATCACTACTTGCAGCTGATATGATTCAATATATAGAAGACCCAAAAGGGTCTACAAAAAAAACTACTAGAAGTAAGAAATGATTTCAGCAATGTGGCAGGATATAAAATCAACATTCATAAGTCAAAGGCATTTCTCTATATCAGTGACAAAACTTCTGAAACGGAAATGAGAAAAAAAAAAACACTCCATTCACAATATCCTCAAAAAATAAAACTAAAATCCTTGGGAATCAACCTTACAAAAGAGGTGAAAGATTTATACAATGCAAACTACAGAACCCTAAAAAGAGAAGTAGAATAAGATCTTAGAAGATGGAAAAATATACACTGTTCATGGATAGGGAGAACTAACATCATCAAAATGGTGATATTCCCAAAAGTTCTCTATAGGTTTAATGTAATGCCAATCAAAATCCTAACGGCATTTCTTGTAGAAATAGAGAAAGCAATCATGAAATTCATATGGAATAATAAAAGATCCAGAATAGCAAAAGCAATTCTAACCAGGATGTGTGAATCAGGCGGTATAGCGATACCAGATTTCAAACTAAATTTCAGAGCAATAGTAACAATGACAGCATGGTACTGGTACCAAAACAGGCGGGTGGACCAATGGTACAGAATGGAGGACACAGAGATTAATCCACAATGCTACAACAATCTTCTATTTGATAAAGGAGCTAAAAGCATGCAATGGAGGAAGGATAGCATCTTCAACAAATGGTGCTGGAAAAACTGGAAATCCATATGTAACAAAATGAAACTGAATCCCTTTCTCTTGCATGCACAAAAGTTCACTCAAAATGGATCAAGGGCCTTGATATCAAATCAGAGACATGGCGTCTGATAGAAGAAAAAGTTGGCTACGATCTACATACTGTGGGGTCGGGCTTCAAATTCCTCAATAGGACATCCATAGCACAAGAGTTAATAACAAGAGTTAATAACTAGAATCAACACATGGGACTTACTCAAAGCAAAAAGTTTTTTCTCAGCAAAAGAAACAATAAGAGAGGTAAATAGGGAGCCTAAATTCTGGGAACAAATCTTTACTCCTCACACTTCAGATAGAGCCCTAATATCCAGAGTATACAAAGAACTCAAAAAATTAAACAATAAGATAACAAATAACCCAATCAACAAATGGGCCGAGGACCTCAACAGACATCTCAGAGGAGGACATATAATCAACAAGTACATGAAAAAATGCTCACAATCTCCAGTAGTCAGAGAAAGGTGAATCAAAACCACCCTAAGATACCATCTCACTCCAGTAAGATTGGCAGCCATTATGAAGTCAAATAACAAGTGTTGGTGAGAATGTGGGGAAACAGGTACACTTGTACATTGCTGGTGAGACTGCAAATTGGTGCATCCAATTTGGAAAGCAGTATGGAGATTTCTTGGAAAGCTGGGAATGAAACCACCATTTGACCCAGCTATTCCCCTTCTCGGTCAATTCCCTAAAGACCTAAAAAGAGCATGCTGCAGGGACACTGCTACATCGATGTACATAGCAGCACAATTCACAATAGCAAGACTGTGGAACCAACCTATATGCCCTTCAATAGATGAATGGATAAAAAAATATGGCATTTATACAGAATGTAGTATTACTCTGCATTAAAAAATGACAAAATCATAGAATTTGCAGGGAAATGGATGGCACTAGAGCAGATTATGCTAAGTGAAGCTACCCAATCCCTTCAAAACAAATGCCAAATGTCTTCTTTGATATAAGGAGATTAACTAAGAACAGAATAGGTATGAAGAGGATGAGAAGAAGATTAACATTAAAACAGGGATGAGAGGTGGGAGGGAAAGGGAGAGAGAAGGGATATTGCATGGAAATGGAAGGAGACCCTCAGGGTTATACAAAATTACATACAAGAAGAAAGGGAAAAATAATACAAGGGGGAGAAATTTATTACTCTAGAGGGGGTAGAGAGAGAAGAGGGGAGGAGAGGGGAGGGGAGGGGGGATAGTAGAGGATAGGTAAGGCAGCAGAATACAACAGACACTAGTATGGCAATATGTGAATCAATGCATGTGTAACTGATGTGATTCTGCAATCTGTATATGGAGTAAAAATGGGAGTTCATAATCCACTTGAATCAAAGTGACAAATATGATGTATCAAGAACTATGTAATGTTTTGAACAAGCATAAATAAAAATTAAAAAAAAAAAGAAAACTAACTTCGGTGAGTGATGCACGCGAATCCTAATATTTTTACAGTAACTGACCCAGTTTAACATCAATGCAAGTAGATTCCAATGGTACATGATGTGTACTTTGACGTTCATTTTTATTCAACACTGGTACATACTATTTCCTCAGTTTATGCACATCACAGGATATATATTTCATCGACAATTTAGCAAATTTATAGGCATTTGTTTCACTTTCAATCACTTCCTGCTTCAGAACACATGGATTCCTCCATATTTCTTGACTGGTAATTTCATGAGACTTCTTTCCAAACACATTATTTTCGATTTCCATAATCACTTTTTAAGCAAAACTCACACACACTTCATGATAAACAATAACCCAAAGATGACAATTAGATATATAACTGGTTGGAATTATTGATTGTATGTCAATATATGATTTCTTATATATTTTCAGATAACAATTCAATCCATTATTTAAAGTGGAACCAGTTATATTATTTATTTACAGTATGTTCTATTCATGCATTATCTCTATATTCATAGACACAGGGTACAGAACTTTGTACCCCCAATACTAATTTATATGTCTTAAAATATTGCTCACAGAAATGGTGGAAAAAATACTCATGTCACATGATCTACATATATATTTTATCACAATAATTTTCTGGGCACAAAATGCAAAGGTCACACTTATGATTGCACCAAATCCTACATGGAAGTTGAATATGGATTACTAAAAACATCCATTTCCAGTTTGCATAATGCTTTCAAATGTCATTTCTATTGGTGACTACATATTTGTTTCTTCCTAAAATTATGTATTCAATCTCGATCCTGTTGAAAAATGTGTAAACCTATCATTCACTTTACAATTGCCTGATTTTGTAATGTCTCTATTGATATCTTCTTTCCTATATTTTCCGCAGTTCATCATTGTGACTGACTCTTCGCATGTGCTGACATTTACATTCACTGTGTAAATGAAACCGTATTGCTAAAGAACATTTGATCCAAATTTTATACTCACTCTTCTTCCTAAACCTACCGACTCTCTTCCTAATCCTACCGACTATCCAAATTTGAGTGGATGTTCTCTTCTACAATCAATCTTCCAAGGTACAAGGTCCTATGCCATTGATTATCAATTTATCTGAGACAAACGTGCAGAACATAATTAAAAGCTAAGTATCCCAATAAAGGGCCTCATTCCCTTCTGGGCTACAAATCTTACCTAGATTTCTGTTTTTATACTTATATTTCACCTCTATAGTTTTATAAATATCGCAGGTTCCCAATACCATTATTCATCAATCAGAATGATTCCGAACCCAAATTGAACATGTTATTAACCCTAACCATACACTGTTCCCTCAATCTAACTTTACAAAAGAGAAGGGACAGGGTTCGTCTTGCAATACAGCAATGTAGGGGATCTGCCACCTACTGAGAACCTCAAAGGTCCATGCATATTTGATCCCTGGAGAAGATGTAGGCAGCTATGAAAGACCTGAAAGACCAAAACAACCTGGCAAACAACCTGGTCAGGATGAAGGGTTGTGTCTGAGTAAGCCTCTCTCTTCTTAATGTAGAGAAGATGGACCAAATGAGGCCTATGAGGAGAGCTGTTCCCGCAAACTGGTGCGGCCAATTTGGAAAGCAGTATGGAGATTCCTGGGAAAGCTTGGAATGGAACCACAATTTGACCCAGCTATTGCCCTTCTTGGACTATTTCCTGAAGACCTTAAAATAGTGTAACTCTGGGATACTGCCACATCGATGTTCTTAGCAGTACAATTCACAATTGCTGCACTGTGGACCCAACCTAGATGCCCTTCAATAGATGAATGGATAACAAATGTGGCATTTATACACCATGGAGTATTACGCAGCACTAAAATATGACAAAATCATGGAATTTTCAGGGAAATGGATGGTAATAGAGCAGATTATGCTTAGTGAAACTAGCCAATCCCTAAAAAACAAATACCAAATGTCTTCTTGGATATAATGACAGCAACTAAGAACAGAGCAGGGAGGAAGAGCAGGAAGAAAAGATTTACATTAACAGAGACATGAGGTGGGAGGGAAAGGGAGAGAAAAGGGAAATTGCATGGTAATGAAGGGAGACCCTCATTGTTATACAAAATTACATAAAACAGGTTGTGAAGGGAATGGGAAAATAAACAAGGAGAGAAATTAATTACAGTAGATGGGGTAGAGAGAGAAGATGGGAGGGGGAAAGAGGGGGGATCATAGAGTATAGGAAAGGTAGCAGAATACAACATTAACTAATAGGGCATTATGTAAAAATGTGGATATGTAACCAATGTGATTCTGCAATCTTTATTTGGGGTAAAAATGGGAGTTCATAACCCACTTGAATCTAATGTATGAAATATGATATGTCAAGAGCTTTGTAACGTTTTGAACAACCAAAAAAAGAAAAAAAGTAGCAATATATATGCCAATCGAAATTCATCATGAAATATATATAATCCACAGATGCAAAGATATTCATTTTACTGAACATGGATTTATGTATAATGTTATTGAACTAGGAAGCTCACCCATAGGTTGAATTTTCAGTTTGAACAGCGTTTAGGAGTAGTGATCTCTTCTCACAATTTGTATCTGCCAATTCAGCCACCTCACAAGTATGTACGTGTGATACCAGGTAGGATTCTCTATGTGCATATAAAAATACATGTGCTACAGAGAAAGGGAGACAGGATTCCCATATTTGTTAACTTTAAAAACACATGTAGAATTATTTCAACAAAAAATTGACTAGATTTATACCTCCTATACTATATAATGCAAAAGGCAATTCCAACTACACACCATGCCTCCTCTGAATGGCTTGTATTTCTATTCTGCTTGGGTTATGTTTCACCATCATATTAGGATTATTAGTCAGAGTCTAGTAGGGCATGGGTTAGTGCCAGGAATTCAGTATTTCAAATGGAAAATTGGAAAATGAATCCAATGTGTATGCAAATATGTGATATACAATAATCTTCCCACTCTCATCCAGAACAATGCTTTGACATTACCTTTGCCCCAAGTAAGACACAATTAGAGGAGAAGAGTTAGACATTCTGTGAATACTTATCTGGAATGGAAAATGCTCAGGAGTTCACAACCTTGGAGGTGGTAGAGGAGTTTCCAAAAGGAAGGGACAGGGGTGATCACTCAACCTGATCTTTCATTAATATTGGGAGCCATCTTGCCACAAAGCCATGGAAAGATAATTTTTGCTTTACTATAAATTACTGCAAATTCTGAACCTGCTTGGAATGCCTGCCCATGCCTTGAACTCACCCATGCCTGTCTTACTGACCAGATCACAGCCCTCTCTGAAACCTTACTGAAACCTCATAAATATTGGCCTTCCCTGGCCAGACAATGACCCTCTCTGAGGCTCTAATGGTCCTCATAATTTCTGATGCTGGGGCCAGCAAATAAAAAATGTAAACTACAATTAGTGTGATGCTTGTCAAAGTTCTGTTTTCTGATACTCCCTTTTTGTGTAACTTTTTGGGCTATAAAGCTGGGGTGTAGGAAAGGTGGGGATGCTGTCTTTTTCCCGCCGTTTTGAGAAGGAGAGTCAGCCTAGCCGGTTGAACTAATAAGCTTGCCTTAATTTGATTTTAATTGGAGTCAGTGGTATTTTCTTGCATCCTGGTCTAACATTTTGGACTTCCCCAGTGAGATGACGTGACCAGATCATAAGACCAGACTGCTGGAAATTCTGACGCTGACCTTTCCTCCAGGGCTCAGGGCTGGAGAGTCAAGTTCCAAAGCCTTGGAGTGAGCATTCGGTCCAGGGAGAACTGCAGTGAACCATCGCACTAAAACTATTATCAAGCACCTGGTGGAGGAGGCCTCCATAGGTAGGTGGTGCCTTTATAACATCTGATATCCGGTTAAGGGAGATGTCTTCTGATGACAGAGAGGTGGCCTGGGGAGGCTCACATGTACTCCTGTCCAGGACAGTAACAAGAATTGTTCTGTCCTCTGTTCTGTTCTGTATGGAATTTCTCTGAAAGGGTAGAAAGGTGCAGCCAGGCACGCAGGAGCTCCTACCCCGGAGCTTCAGCAAGACATTTCATTGCTCCTCTGTTTTTCTGTATCTTCACCAGGTTTCTGTTTCTTTGTGTTTTGTTCTGTGTTCTATATGTTTTTTTGTTTGTTTGTTTTTGTGCATTTTGTTGTGTGATTTCTGTGGTAAAAACTTAAAGATATTGGACGTAAAAATGGGTAATAAAGCAAGTAAGCCTTACACCCTTTGGACTGTGTTCTAAAAAACTGTGTTGAAGTTTACCACCCTTTGTTAAGCAGGATGAGAGAAGCCCCTAGCTGGCAGCCTGGAACTCACCCACTGCAGAGGGCAATGCCTGCTGGCCACCAAAGAACAGAGTATCTCCCAGGTTAACAATGGAAACTCCTTTAAAACCCCTTGTTGCTCCAGTTCAAGAGAGTCACAACCTTTGGGCAGAGTCCCCTGTGTTTCTGCTTTGTTAGCAAAGCAGTAAACCTCCCTTTTTATTTTTCTCAAACCCTGTCCTCATTATTAAATAGGTATTAATTCGCTTCAAGGTCAGAAACCGAAATTTAAGTTACAAATTTTGATAACCCCCCGACCCTGGAACTTTTTGAGAGCTGACAACTGAAATGTTAAGAGATGGAGCGAGATTGGGGTGGAACCAAACCAGAGGAGCTAATCCTATAAGTAAAAGGAGGGACTGAGGGACTCCCAGGATCTACCAAAGCCCTGTTGCTTCAGTGAATTCCTTCCTTCGTTCCCTGCACTGTAAGGATTATGCCAAGTCTGTCTTCTTAAAAAAAAGAAAAAGAAAAAGGAGACACTAAATGCAGTAAAGTCACCATGGAAACCCTTGATATTACATTTCAGGTTGCCGTCTGTGAAAACATCTGATCCCCTTGTGAGGACATCTATCCTGCCACTGGTGTAGGAGATTTTTCTCTTATCTGCTCTGTTTTTAAGGCTTCTGTCTGTCAGCCATAGTCTGGAGCTCCTTTCTGTCTGTCTTGTGTCTTTGTTTCTGGCCCTTTAAGACATGTGCAATAATGTGCTAATATTATAAATTGTTTCTTGGGAATGATATTAGTTCAATGTGTGTCTAAATGATGATGTTTTATTGTAACAATCTGGTATCTGGATGGGTTTTTGTAGCATTGCTCAATCTTGCAGTTAAAAGTCGGGTTTAGGTAATTGTTTAGTTTATGATTTCAGATAATTCATGCCAGATAACTTAAATGCTTAGGATGGAAAACTAAAGCACTCTACTTCCAAGTTGGCAAGTAACTTCCCAAACATTCAGTTTTATTTTTCACCAATTTTGAATTGGGTAGACTGAGAAAATATCACAGTGTGTACCAGTGCATTAATTTGGACAAGGATAGTAAATCATATTATGGTATCTGTTGACAAAACAAGATGTAAAGATATAAAATTTTGTGAATTTCATCTTAAAATTGTATCATAATTTTCAACATCCGAACCTCAAAATTATGGTTAAAATGCCTTAGGCCTGAGGTGTCTGCTCAGAATAGCAGTTTTACCCTGCTCCTTTCAGACCTCAGCAAAGACTTTTGTTGAAATGCAAATGAAAGAAGCCTGCAAGCTCAGTAGGAGACTGATCTGAGGCCTAAGGCAGGAAAAAAGGTAAATTGTATGGTATTTACTAATTACTGGCCAGTCTTTTTTTCTAGGACTCTTATTTTTTTCCTTAGATTCTGTATTCTTTTTTTGAGCTCATGATTTTGATCCTACAGACCTAGGTTAATGTTTTTCTGATCAGCTCTATCTTTGACCAACAGTGGAGTTTTTGAAACATTGCAATGGAGATTTCAACTGCAAAAAGCTACAAGGCCTTTACTATTATTATGTGTGCACACGTTTGTTAGTGTTGTATGTCTATATATACATATATCCGTATATCATATATATGTTATACAAATTAACACATATAAGGAGCACTCATAAAAAAAGCACTCATATAAATAAATTTTAAAACGTGGATCCAAAGATCTTAAATTCACATGATTTAATTGGTACAATTTAAATTGGATAAACAGATAAAAATAAATGTCTTTAAATTTAACCTTACAAGTTTTTCTAGGTGTTCAAAAATCTAATAAAATATTAATGCCGACAAAAGGTCTAATATGCCTTGGTTATAAAACTTTTTCTTCAACAAAAAATGGTACACTGTTCAATACATTTGTCTAATATTTTGATAAATAAGTAAAGTAAATTTGATATGGGATTACTCATTCATGAGTACTTTTGTTAGATATCTGATTGATTTACTAAGGTCTGTATAAGTTTGTCCTAAAGTCTGTATAAGATTGTAAAAATCAGTCATGTGTTAAAGAGACAAAAATTTCTCAAAACATAAGTTTACCCATAACATTGTGGTTATTAAGTTTTATTTTTCTAGAGCAAGCAACCATAAAAATTAAACAACTGATTAAATAAGAACTGTTATTTTAGAGCACTGTACTGCCATTTCTTTAAAAGCTAAACTTGGTTAATGTAGAAACATCAATGCAATTGTGATGCTATTAATGTGCTCATATCTTCCAGGTATACAAGTCTGTAAGGTAGAAACTTTAAAAGAGCATTATATCAAGGTGGTGTTCTGAAGTTGTATGGTAAAAAACATATATATATGATTTATTTACCTGTTGTCAATAAGATATGTAAACTTTTATGTTACTTTTTATATTGGGGAACAATTTAAATGTATTTTAAGTTAATGAGAGCCTAATCTATGTAAAGGTTAAAAACTTTCAGCCTTTTTTTAATTCATGTTTTAAAAGCTATATCATACGGTGTTAGCTAATGTTCATGTGACCTCAAATAATTTATGTAAACTTTGTAAAATAATATTTAAAAAACAAAGATTAGCTTTAGAATTAAAACACTTAAGATTAATAAAGAGCCCTGCCTTACCTGAGATAAGGCTCTGTGTCCCATCTTATTATGTGAGAATGACTGCGAAAGCAGTAGGTCAGATGTTATTTCATTTAAAGTTATTTTCAAAAGTTTTTTTTTTCCTGTCAACATTACTAGCATCTCAAACAGAGGATATAATGTATAACTCAGCCAAAAATTTTAGGGTAGCTATTACACGAACTAAGTTTGTTTACTGTTGTTAATTTTATTTTGTAATTTCCTTATGGGTGATATAAAGATTCCCTGTTAGTGTTTTACAGCAGTGTTGCTTTAAGAACACAACATTGGTTAATTTAAGATAATTAGCCATCACCTACAAGACAGACAGAATAATACAGATCCCAAATAATAAAAAGATAAATAATTTTAAATTATAGACATTAAAGCCCAGTATTCTTTATATAAGTCTGTTAAAATTTATTTGATGGATGTTTAAGATTAGGATTTAAAATTAAAGTTATATGAAAAGGGACAAGAAAACCAATATTTGGCTCTTGCCCTCTGAGTCAGTCTGTATCCAGGGAACAGCGGACTTCTCTAAAGAGCTTTGCAACTCTGAACCGCATAACCTCCTGATCAGGGAGATTAATGAGACCACTGGAGAACAGAAAGCCAATCAGTGCATTTGCTACGAAGAGGAGAGTCATCAGAGAAGGGAAACATCCCTGATGCTTCCGAGGGAAGCCACATGGTCAAGCAAGACCTGGACCCACCTAGCGCAAATGGCACTAGCAGAACTGAGAAGCTGCTCTCAAGTTTCCCCAGGAATGACTCCCATAAAATCTCAGCTGACTGTTCAGAATAGATAGAAACAAAAGTCAGTTTGACTGCTTCATCTTAAACACTTAGAAAAGACAGTTAAAAACAAATTACAGCCATTTCTGGGCATTTTATATAATAATAGTAATAATAATATTTTAAGGTATACACTTTATGTTAGCCTCCCAAAATAAGTAAGACTGGAGGCTACAAAGAAGGATTCTCAGACAGGAATGCCTGATAACTATAAAAAGAGGCTATCAAGATTATCTGCCAGTGGCAGAAGTTTTTAGTTTAAGGCCTACAGATATTCTTAACCTAAACACATAGGCTTGGTATTTGTTAGTATGATTATCCAGCAATGAGTAAGAGAATTAAAGGTTTCTCTATTAGACACAGAGGTCATACTAGTAAAAATATTTTGCAAGATCAGATGACATTAAATTATTAAACTGAATCTTATGGGGAGGGACAAATGTAACACTAAAAGTTAAATATTAAGTTGACAGTCCTGATAACTGGGGATATTAAAGACTGGTGAGGGAACTTCTATACAGTGACATGTTCCAGCTGCTGCAACATTTATTAAGTACTCATGTTTTTTTGTTTCTCTCATAGAAGAACCCATCCCCAGATGACTTTACTACCTGTTCTTCCCCATCCAGACTTCAAACCTAACTGACTTCTAAAAGGCGAGTAATGTCCCTCAGGCGGTGCCCCCTCACGTCACCCTCTCTCAGCTCAGAAGAAGTCTAAATGAGTGACGCCTCTCTTCTTACAACAATGGAGACAAAAATAAATAGAATATCAATATAAGTAATTAATTAAGTCAGGTAAAATCAGGGAGACCTGTTTTTGGGTGACTTCAAAAAATCGGGAGACTATTACCTGAGGGATTAAAATTCCCACAGTGCTCTTCCTACCCAATCAAATATATGAAAAAAACACATTAGAAAAGGGGGGAATGATTGACCCAACCTGATCTTTTATTAAAATTGGGAGCCATCTTGCCACAAAGCAGTGAAAAGATAATTTTGGCTTAACTATAAATTGCAGCAAGATCTGAACCTGCTTGGAAAGCCTGCCCGTGCCTTGAACTCACCCATGCCTGGCTCTCTGACCAGATAACAGCCCTCTCTGAAACTTTGTTGACACCTCATAAATATTGGCCTTCCTTGGCCAGACGACACTCTCTGAGGCTCTAATGGTCCTCATAAATTCTGATGTTGGGGCCAGCAAACAAAAATGTAAAATACCATTAGTGTGATGCTTGTCAGAATTCTGTTATTTTTAACCCCACTTTTGTGTAACTTTCTGGGCTATAAAGCTGGGCTGCTCTCCTGTTCCCAACGTTTTGGGAGGGAGAGGCAGCCAGGGTGGTGGAAATAATAAGCTTGCTTTAATCTGATTTTAATTGGAGTCAGTGGTCTTTTCTTGCAACCTGGTCTAAAAGGTAAACACTACACAAACCTGGAGCTCTGCCGGACTAAAGACTTCTTGAGAAACTGCCTTTGACGATGGGCACTCGACATATATGTTGTTGTCAGAAGCTTTAGCTTCCATTCAAATGAGACCATCAAAGCTGGGTCTACATCTATGAGACCTGGAGGATATTGTTTCAATTTTTCCAAAGAACATGAGGAAGCAGTGCTGACTTCTCTCTGTAGGTAAACTGTGGCCACTGAAAGCTAAGTGTCTCCGCATGTGGACTGTGAAGCCATTTGGTCATCCTCCACTTTTCATGGTGTTTCTTTCTACTGCACTGGGAGTTTGGTATTTGCCTCATGAAATACAATGACTTCAACTGGTACACAGTGATGTAGGGAGTCCTGTCACGTGTGGTGGGTCAGGGTCTGCAGGAGAATGCACCAACCAGGCTTCTATCCCACATAGCTTGACCCTTTGACCATAGCAACCTGATTCTGAACATTGCCCTGAAACGTCTCCATATAACAAAATGCCTTTTATGGAGAGGTTTCAGACATATAAGTGATTCCTGTCTGTAACATGTCAGCCACAAGTCATTTGGAAGTCAATGGCAGAATCACATGTCCCGACCACAGATGTTTTATCACACAGCTGCACACAACAGCTTTTGGCCCACTACTCAGCAGGCCCCAACATACTGGCATCTCTGTTCTACACCATTTTCATAAAACCCAGTCAATCAAGGCACTGTCTGGTACACTCAGGATCAGCAACTGTACATCCAAAGGTTCTCCAGTGGCAGGTGGCCATGGGAAGTTCAAAAATTTCATGGTATTTATCTAGCCATTTTCAAAGATGAAGTTGGAGAAACTGTGGGTTTCAATTCATTAAGGAACCATTAAATTTAGAGGAAGCACATTTCAATGAATAATCTAGAGAACTCTCACAGGCAAGGGTTCCCAAAGACTGGCCAAAAGGTCACATGAAGCCAGCCCCATTGAGGTCTACAATGTAAGGTCCATGTGTGTTTTGACTCTCAACTATGGCTTCCAAGTCTTTCAGAAAAAAAATCATGTGATATCCTGGCTGAGATTCCCAGTGCTCTGTGGAAAGCCACTCTGGGCTTAGATCTCGGTGTCCAAGGGTGACTCTCATGTGTGGCCTCCTAAAATCCCAACACAATTCATGGCGATACTTCTCTGAAGTCAATTCCATAACGCATTCTCTAAGAGGAATCACACCAGAGTTCAAGCCCAGGTGGACCCAGGCATCTCTTACAACCACCACACAAATGACCACAATTAAAACTAAAACACTCCCACATGCTCCTCATCTTCTTCCACATAGACACTCATCATAAACTCTGGCTGGAGGTTTCCATGAAGGGCACAGCCCAATACACTGTTCAAAATAAGCACCCTTGCCCCTCATTTGCCTAAAGTCAGGGTGGCCTGGACACCCTTGCTGTGAACCAAGAGTGATCAAATAGGCCTGCCCTATATCTGATCTGCTTCTCCAATTTGAGGCCTAATGACTGTCTGGTATAGATTCTTTATGTGAACTGGTATCATAGAAAACCCAAGCCCCTATCGGCTAGCCTCTGCAGGGATTTGAAGAAATGATTTGACCCAAATGATCCCTATTCTCACTTGATTTAGCTCAGGAAGCTTACAGAGGAAAGTGAGAGACTTCATCCACAATGACTGCTCTTTTGGCCATTTTGGTTTTGGATGCACACTTGGAAACTTTCTTTAGATCCATCAGGTGCTGAGAATCTAAGCCACTGCCACCCCACCAGGCCAAGTGGCTGTTTCAGACACATCCTTTTCGAAAGCAATTAAGCAAAGAGCCACAGGTGATGCCCATTCATTTCCATTTGAAAACTTTTTTCTTCAGGCTTCACAAAAGGGTGGCCTGAGGCAAAGACCTTCCTGACATTCAGGGTAATAGAAACATAAGTAAGAAAATGGCCCAAAGCAGGGTTTCTCCACTGAGACATTACTGGTCACACTGATATCTGAGTTTTCTGAGATGCTCGCATTCCCTTCAGCTATCCAGTACATGGTCATGTAACAGAGCTTGGACGTGGTACATATCTTGGAAACAAAACCATGAGGATACTCTGGAGAGTGGCCAGTATTCAGGAAGAAAAGAGGAACTTAGGAAGATAGTAGCTGTTCACCATCCATTAGGCAAGCCGCACTCCATTCTTAAATTGGGTGGGAAGAATGCTGGGAAGCTTTATACTAGACAGGACACAACCATTGATGCATTCACATTTCAAATGTCTACAACCACGGATACAGTGGGATACACAGACATAGAAACACTCGTGTTGTCAAACGACTTTCTAGAAACTATCCAGTCCAAACCTACAAACCGCCATTCCTACCTATTCTCAGAACATGAGACAAAACCACAAACTCACACCGACACCCACAACGGCACCTCCTTCCCCCAAGTATGGCTGTGACTATCCTGAGTGTCCTCTGACTGGTGAGCCATAATATGTTCCCACGAAATGGCCTGTCCAATCTCAGATCTGGTCTTCTTTGCAAACTTTTAGAAGTTGTCAGGAGCCATGGTTGAGCCACTACCTGCTTTCTCAGAAAAAGCCACTCTTCAGAGCTCTCCTGAAATTTGGCCATCATCACATAAGTAGGTACCAAGAAACACTGACTCTGTCTTTGGTAAATTCAAACAATTAAGACCACTGGGACTGAAACTAAGACTTGCTCTGGGTGCATGGCTTCCTGGATCCCAAGTTCAGAAAGTTCCATCACCAAGGAAGTGTGGTAGCTCACTTCCTTCAGGAACTGAATGAGGTCACTGTGATGGAAAACCACTTTGTTCTAACAGTTGCTTCCAAAGGTCCCATGAGATGGAGGCTGCCCCTACTTCCTGTGACACTTTCACAAGTTAGAATGGTATATCAACCATAGGCATCCGGGAACAGCTCTGTACACAGGCCTGGTTTGGTCCATTTAATCTACATTAAGAAGAGAGAGGCTGATTCAGACACATTCCTTCATTCTGACCAGGATGTTTGACATGGAAGTTGACATGGATTTGACTTTTGCTCTCTCAGGTCCTTCATAGGTAAAAAGGTCGGTCAAAAGTCGGAGGAAAAGACCACCAAGAGACTGTCTCATGCCACAGCAAAAGGTTTATTGGGCATCCAGCATGCTGCGGCTCAGAGCTAACTTCAGAGGAGCAAAGAACAAAGAGCCCCAAAAACAACTTGAGCAGAGTTTATTTATATTCTTTAGAGAGGGCAGGGACTTTGCATACATCATAGCCTCCTTTAGCAAATCAACATACCACGGGAAAATCAAATAACAACCCAAAAACATGATTAGCACATTCATTGGCAGGAAGAGGTCGGACAGGGGGTGATTGGTTAGCCCTGAGAAGGGGTATACGTTTAAACTGATTGGTTGAAGCCCTGAGATGTATACGTGATGAGCTGCACGGTTTCTGGGAAGGGGTTGTTTAGCAACTAGGTGGTCAGGGAAGATTTCAACACACATCTAATTGGCAGTTCCGGGAATTGTCTTAACTGCCACAGGAATTTCAGGTTCTGAGTGCAGCTTGGAAACTTTACAAAACCTGGTTCTTTATGTTTCAATTTTAATTTCTTTTATTCTTTCATTTCCCACTCCTTTTTCTTACTACATTTAATCTTAAAAGTAATGAATCATAATTATTGCGGGGTCTCACACTCTATTTCTGCCAGTGGAGCGTATTTCTGTCTGATTACCATGAGTTTTTCCTGCCCAATTTGAGCCTGGAGAAAGGAAACTATGGGGTTAAGCAAACAAGGTCCCAAAGTTAGCAACACCATAAGGATGATCAGGGGTCAAGCTAAGCCTGATAGGAGTGTAGTTAACCAGGGGGACTGGGTAAACCATGACTCAAACCACCCTTGTTGAATCTCCCTTTCTCTCTGGCGCTCTTCAAGGCATTTTCTCAATTTACTCATGGATTCTTTTACAACTCCAGTATGGTCAGCATAAAAACAACATTCTTCTCTCAGTGCAGCACAGAGGCCCCACTCCCTCATGAAGAGGAGGTCTAATCCTCGCCTGTCCTGTAAAACAACTTCAGAGAGAGAGTTTAAGGATTCCTACAGCACTGTGATGGAGGTCTCTAATGTCTTCCAGTCTTGATCTATTGCTGTTTCTAATCAGGCCATTTGTTGTGACCCATGGATCATAGCAGCTGTTCCTGTACCCACTCCTGCAGCAGCTCCTATCCTCAATAGGACGGCTAGAGTAAGGGACACTGGATGCCAGCAAAATCAGGTTGTTTGTCCCCCTAGTAGACCTTAAAATGATTCTGCATCATAATAAACCACCCTGGGGAGTATCTGCACCATTAAACAATAATTTACAAAGCTGTCAAATACATGGGTTGAAATGCAAGGAGTTCTGACTGTGTGGAGTTCAGTGCAATTAAGGTTCCTTTAATTAGTTCCCAGGGGCAGGAGTCAGCTGTACTCTGGACTGGGGAAGTAGGCAAAGATGGAAACTGGGAAGTATGAGATGGTTGAGGGGTTCTGGTAGATCTAGGCATGGGAGGTTTTGGAGGCTTAATTCCTGGCTTCAGGGGATTGGGCCCTATTGCTGTGGGATTTTCTTCCTTTTTAAGCAGGATGGTGAACCAGTGACCAAAGTCATAACGAGGGCCATAAATATAGAATCGCATTTCCCATGTATTTCCCATAGACCATGTTGTTCTGAGGTAGCCCCTTCCTTTGGAAGTGAAAGTTATATTGAGGGGGTAACATAGACTATTCTTTCCACAGCGAGTTTTTGACACAACTTGGATAGCGGCACATTTCTTGGGATCAATCCAGGTGTCATTTTTTCCTATCTGAATGATACTGTCTGCGGAGTTTGGGTTCAACCATATAGCTCCCGTTTGTTCACAACCCCAAGATCTTAAATAAAAGCCACTGGGTCCTCCACAGGTTTGGGCCTGTTTGCGACTTCAGAAATCAGCTGGGCACACATAAAAATCAAGACTGGCTAGTTTACACCTGAGCTGGGGAAGATGATATCCATAATTCATGGGGTAAGGTGGTCTATGTTGCCCTGGTTTGGGTTTGAGTGGGATCTGTGTGAAGTCCTCTATGTCAGGGAGATCCCAGTCAGAGAGGCCTATGGCAAGCTGACAAATGTCCAGGTAGAGAGATGGCCACCAAGTCCATAAGAGGGCTGTATGTGAAATAGACCACACTACTTGCCCAGTAGGATTTATAGCTGCCATTGTTGCTGAACAGGCTGATGGGGATTAGGACTGCTGGTGGTCAGGGGAAGAATCCATAGCCTTACCCACACGACGGACACGCAACTTGAGAGGGTTACCAGTCTGTTCCAGTTTCCAGCCGGAGGCTGGACAGGGAGCAGGCTTGAGATGGGTGGCATGGATCCAGGAAGTGATTCCATCCACTTTCACCACTGTAAGTGTTATAAGCAGCACCTGGTATGGTCCTTTCCAGCGGCGTTCCAGGGATGATACCTGATGCCGTCTCACGTAGACGAAGACTCCCACTTGATATCGATGTGGGGTTCCCTCGTCTCCAGGCTGATAAGCACTGGCCAACTGTTTCCACAGGTATCGCTGGGTGCTGTGTTTGTTCAAGGGCTTTAAGTCTGTCAAGCAAGGGGGTGTGAAAGGAATAATTAAGTCTCAGAGTTGGGGTTAGGTCCCTTACTAAAGGAGGGGCACCATAGAGAATTTCATAAGTGGTGAGTTTACACAAAGAGGCAGAGGGTGTACTTTTTGCATGAAACAGTGCTTAAGGTAGGAGCATAGTCCAATTTTTTTATGCAGGTCTCCAAGCTTAATTTCTTTAAATTCTCTTTGATGGTTCTAATCATTTTTTCTACCTGTCCTGAGCTCTGGCATCTATAAGCACAATGTAACTTCCAATTAATCTTCAGGGTCCTGGTGAATCCCTGACTTACCTGGGCAACAAATGCCGGTCCATTATTGGACCCTATTACCTTAGGCAGGCCGAACCTTGGAAAAATGTCTTCTAGAATCTTTTTGAGCACCGTCTGAGCCGTTTCTTTCTTCATGGGGAAGTCTTCAACCAATCCTGAAAGAGTATCTACAAAGACTAGGGGATATTTAAGTCCATACCTTCCTGCCTTAATTTCAGGAAAAGTCCACTTCCCAAAATTGTCCTGGTCTGGTTCCTCGTAAGCGCTTCCCTGCAGAAAGCTTGGATGGGTAAGCATTAACTAATTGGCAGACTTGACAAGCTCTAGTCACCTGCTAAGCTATTTCTTTCCTCTGTAAGTCAGTCAATAATAAATCCTTTCTTCGGTCCTTTAAGTGTGCCTATAACTTCTTTGAGCTTAAGTGGGTGAGCTAGTGTACGTCTTTGACATAAAGGTGGGCTTTTTGAAATTGTAAACTTGGCTCTGTAGGGTCCCAGAGTTCTGTATCTGTCTCCTCAGATGATAAGTTGCCTGAATGTTCCAGTGTGGCCAAGTCTCCTGAATGTTGATCCCCCTGGTGTGGAAAAAGTTAACAGAGTCACTCCGTTTAGGGCTGCCAATTAAGCTTCCTCATCTGCCCTTCTGTTTTTAACTGCAACGAGGTCGTTTCCCTTCTGGTGCCCTGGACAGTGCACTATAGCTAGTTCCTTAGTGCCCTTCACTGCTGAGAGAAGGTGGAGAATCTCAACTTTGTTCTTTATTTTTTTCCCAGTGGAGGTTAATAGCCCCCTTTGCTGGTAAATAGCCCTGTGCACATTAGCATTGCCAAATGCATAGTGGCTATCAGTGTATATGGTGGCCCTTTTGCCTGTTGCTAGTTCCAATGCTTTCGTAAGGGCAATCAGTTCTGCCATTTGGACTGATGTCTCTTCTGGGAGACCAGAGGATCAGATGACATTAGTTTTGCTAACTACTGCTGCTCCAGCCCACCACATACCATCTTGGAGGAAGCTGCTCTCTTTCGTAAACCATACGACTTCAGGGTGAGGCAGTGGCTGGATCCTTCAAGTCTCGTCCTATACTGGTTTCCTCTGCCAGTATGTGTTGACACTCATGAGCGACAGGTCCTGATGATTCTTCTGGCAGCCAGGTTGAGTGGAGCAGAAGGTCCAAGAGTTATTCTGTCTTTGCTAATCCAGAGGCTCTGGTAGTAGTTTATTCTGGAGTTTGATAGCCACCTATCTGGAGGTTGACAGATGATGCTCTCCAGGGCATGGGGGGCTATAATGGATAGCTTCTGTCCCAACGTTCATTAATGAGCATCTTTTATTAGAAGCGCTGCCGCTGCTATAGCTCTTAAGCAACGGGGCCACCCAGTAGCCACTGGGTCCAGTTTTTTTGATAAGAATGCTACCGGCCTTTTCCAAAGTACCAAAGTCTAAGTGAACACTCCCCATGCTATTCCTTTCTTTTTCTCGATGTAGAGAGTGAAGGGTTTATCTATATCTGGGAGTGCTAAGGCCGGAGCAGATAGCAGCACCTTTTTTTGACATTATCAAAAGCTTGTTGGTGCTCAGGGGTCCAATGGAATTGGGCATTCCACTTTATCAGCGGGTATAAAGGGGCAGCCAGAGAGGCGAACCCAGGAATCCATCACCTGCAAAAGCCAGCAGTCCCAAGAAACTCTCTGAGTTGTCTCTTATTAGATGGGGGTGGTATCTGCACAATGGTTTGTTTTCTGTTCTCAGTTAGCCATCATTTGCCACCCCTAAGAGAATAACCCAGGAAGATTACTTCTTGCTGACAAATTTGGGCCTTTTGGCAGAAGCCCTATATCCAAGCCGAGCAAGCTCGGATAATAGTGCTTGGGTCCCAGACTCATAGTTTTCCTTGGTGTCCGCTGCCAGTAGCAGATCATCCACATATTGGAGTAGTGTGACTTCGGGGTGTGCAGTTCTGAAGTCGTTTCTGTCCCTGTGGAGGGCTTCATCAAAGAGAGTGGGGAGGGGGTTTGAACTCCTGTGGGAGTCTAGTCCAGGTTACTTGGCCAGATGTTCCAGTTTCTGCGTCTATCCACTCGAAAGCAAACAGCAACTGACTGTCCTTATGTAGGGGCAAGCAGAAGTAAGCATCTTTTAAGTCCAGCACAGTGTAGCATTCCAGGTCCAGATTCAGAGTGCTAAGCAAATTATATGGATTGGGTACTGTGGGGTGAATGTCCTGCACTCTGTTGTTGATCTCTCTTAGGTCTTGAACAGGACTGTAGTCCCTAGTTACTGGCTTTCTTACTGGTAGCAGGGGGGTATTCCAGGCTGATTGACAGAGCCTTAGGACCCCAAGGGCCAATTATTTCTGAATATGGTGACTTATCCCATCCTTAGCTTCTTTTCTTAGAGGATATTGTTTAACACTGATTGGAGAGGCAGAGGCTTTTAATTCTACTACTATTGGAGGTTGTTTTATGGCTAGACCTAACCCAGCAGTTTCTGCCCAGGCATTAGGATAATCTTTTATCCATTTCTGTTGTAGTTTGCCTCTTTGATCCGTCCTAGGGGGCACAAAGTGTTGATGTTCATCTTCTACGGAGATAGTCAATTCTGTGACTATGGGAGTTTTTACTGAAGGTTTTAGAACATCCACTTGGGGACCATCAGGGTTAAAGGTTACTCTAGCCCCGAGTTTGGTAAACAGATCCCTGTGCATCAATGGGGCTGGGCATTCTTGGATTACTAGGAAAGAGTGGTGGACTTTTCATTTTACTACTTCCATAATCCTCTTAGTTGTCCAAGCCCGATAAGTAGTGCCATTAGCCCCTTGAACTAGGGACCATTTATTTGATATGGGGCCCAGTGAAGCCTTAAAGGCTGAGTATACTGCTCCTGTATCCACTTCAAAGTTCACTGGAGTCCCCTCCACTTCAAATGTTACCCTGAGCTCGGGGAGGGGATCCGAGTCCTGACATTCCTAGTCCTCTTCTAGAGTCAGCATGGCGGGCTGCCGTGGCTTCTTCTTTTTGGGGCACTCTTTGACTCAGTGTCCTTTTTCTCTACAGTAGGCACATTGATCTGAGGCCAGGGACAGCCTTTGGCGTGGGCCCAAGTATCCCTTTCTGACTCCCTGCTTTTTAATTTCTGGCGTATTTGCTGCTGTGAAGAAAATCTTAGCCAATGCTTTTGTCTGCCTTTTGCTCCTTTCATCCTTTTTTTGTTCCCTTTCCTTCTCTCTCCTCTGTTCCGTGTCCTCCTCAGATTCTCTCTTATAATATACTTATATACTTATAATATATACTTATAATATATATCTTATAATATACTTTCTCAGCTTCTCTGTCTAAATCTCTTAAGGTCGTATTTTGTAACCCATCTAGACATTGTAACTTTCTCTTAATATCTTGGGCAGCCTGCTCAATAAAGGCCATTGTAACAAATGCCTTTTGGTCATCTGCCTGAGGATCAAAAGGAGTATATTTTCTATATGCTTCCATAATTCTCTCCAGAAACATAGAGGGAGACTCATTAGGCCCTTGGATAATCTCTCTTACCTTGGCTAAATTGGTCGGCTCTCAGGTGGCCACTCTGAGACCCGCTATTAGAGCCCGGCGATAAGTGCACAGATGCTTCCTACCTTCAAAGGTGTTGGGGTCCCAGTTGGGTCGGTTCATGGGCCCATAGGGATGGAGAGAGAGCATCACAGGGGCTTCTGAGTTTTCTATTATCCATCGCCGGTTTGTTCTTTTAGGTTGCCCATCTTCCTCCAGGGGAGGAGGGGTTGCTGCTGCTGTGGGGAAGTCCCCTGGAGGGCTTGGGTCTGGCCCAATTGCCTCTAGCAGTGGAGAGGCTGAGTCAGCGGTGGGAGGATCATCAGGAACTGTTTTGGGGGTTGGGGAGGGAGAGTAGACAATAAGGAGGGGGTGGATTGTCCAGTCTTGTGACTCAGGGAGAATGGAAGGAAGAGGGAGAGGAGCGGAAAGTTTGAATGATAGGAATGTGGGGGAAGGAGTATATGGCTGTTGATCTGGGTGGCCACGTGGCCCCGGCTGAATGACAATATCTCTGAATTTTCGGATTAGAGGAAAGTGGAAGGATTCTTCTGGGGCCATCTGAATTCGAGGATGGGCCATTCTGAAGCACAGAGAGTCTGCCAGGTACGGTGTTTTACTGAAAAAGAAAGATTCTGGGCCCTTGAGCGGACATCAGTCCAATGATCAAGGGTCAGGGACAGAGAAGAGGAAGTGCTTTGTCCCATAATGGGAGTTACTCAAACAGGGACAGTGAAGACACAAACACAACACAAAGACAAACAGTAAACGTTTAACATGAGTCCAAGACAAAGATTTGAACTGAGTAACTGGAAAATATTGATGGGTTAGACAATAAAAACAGACAGTAAACTCAACATGAGTTCAGAACAATGACCAAAACTGAGTTACCGGCAAAACCTGATGGGCTGGCAAATCAAATCCTGAAGCAAAACATAACCGAGTTGAGGAAACTACTATTCCTTGAATTCCCTAGTCCTCCGGAGTGTCCCTCAGGGACGTGATCTTGGCTCTGTGACACGTCTGTCACACCATAGGAGAGAGCTAATGCTCTTCACCAACAGCCACTTTGCCACGCCCTAGCCTGAAACCCGAAACCAGAAAGAGGCACCTTACTTACCCCGAGAGGACTCCCTTGAGGTCTTCCATTCACCGCTCCTGGATATCTCACCTGAGGCCTCCAGATGAAAAGGTGCTGCGAACATCAAAGGAAAAGACAACAAAGAGAATTTCTCATGCATCAGCAAAGGGTTTATTGGGGGTCCAGAATGCTAGGCCTCAGAGCTCCCTTCAGAGGAGCAAAGAACAAAGAGCCCCGAGAACAACTTGAGCAGAGTTTATATACATTCTTTAGAGAGCTCAGGGACTTTACATACATCATAGCCTCCTTTAGGAAATCATCATGTACCACGGGAAAATGAAATAACAACTCTAAAACATGATTAGCACATTCATTGGCGGGAAAAGTTGGGGCAGGGGGTGATTGGTCAGCCCTCAGAAGGGGTATACATTTAAACTGATTGGTTGAAGCCCTGAGATGTATACGTGGTGAGATGCACGGCTTCTGGGAAGGGGTTGTTAAGTAACTAGGTGGTCAGGGAAGATTTCAACACACATCTAATGGGCAGTTCCAGGAATTGTCTTAACTGCCACAGGAATTTCAGGTTCTGAGTGCAGCTTGGAAACTTTACAAAACCTGGTTCATTACATTTCGATTTCAATTTCTTTTATTCTTTCAGAACCTTACAGTGGATGGTGAGAGACTTCATTCACAATGACTGCTCTTTTGGCTATATTGGTTTTGGATGCACACATGGGATCATTTTTTTGATCCGTCTGTTGCTGATAATCTAAGCCACAGCCTCACACAGGGCCAAGAGCCTGATTAAGACACATCTCTTTCCAAAGCAATTACTTCTCTGAGGTCAGTTTCAGAACTCAGTCTCTGAGGAGAATCACACCAGTGTTCAAAACCAGGTGGACCCAGTCATCTCTTCCAACTGCCACACAAATGACCACAATTAAACCCAAATCATTCTCACATGGCACTCAACTTCTTACATATATACACTCATTATACCCTTTGGCTAGAGGTTTTCATGAATGGCGCAGCCCAAGAGAGTGTCCAAAATAAGCTCCCTTGCCCCTCATTTGCCTAACCTCAGGGTGGCCTAAACACCCTTCCTGTGAACTAGGATTGATCACATAGTTCTTCCTTTAATACTGCTCTGCTTCTCCAATTTGAGGCCTACTGACTGTCAGGTTTAGATTCCTTATGTGATTTGGAGTAATTAGGAAACCAAAGCAACTTTGCAGCGCTTGAAAGAACTTATTTGACCCAAATGATCCCTATTCTCACTTGGTGGAAGTCAGGAAACTTACAGAGGAAGGCGAGAGACTTTATCCACAATGACTGATCTTTTTGCCATTTTGGTTTTGGATGCACACATTGCATCTTTCTTTAGATCCATCAGGAGCTGATAATCTAAGCCACAGCCTCACACAGAGCCACAAGGCTGATTCAGACACATACTTTTCCAAAGCAGTTAAGCAAAGAGCCACAGGTGATGCCCATTCACTTCCATTTGAAAACTTTTTTCTTCAAAATTCACAAAGGGGTGGCCTGAGGCAAAGACCTTCCTGACTTCAGGGTAACAGAACAATAAGTGAGCAAATCCCAATGCAGGGATTCTCCACTGAGACTTTACTAGTCACAATGATATCTGAGTTTTGTGAGATGCTTGCAATTCCCTTCAGCTATCCAGTACATGGCCATGTCACAGAGCTTGGATGTGGTACATATCTTGGACAAAAAAACATGAGCCTATTCTGGAGAGTGGCCAGAATTCAGGAAGAAAACAGGAACTTAGGAAGATAGTAGGTGTTGCCCATCGAAAAGCAACCAACAGTCCTTTCCTAAAATGGGCAGGATGAATTCTGGGAAGATTTCTACTAGACAGGATACATCCATTGATCTATTCTGTTTTCTAATATGTACAACCAAGGACACAGTGGGATACACAGACACAGACACACTCGCCTTGTCAAAGGACTTTCTAGAAACAGTCCACTCTAAACCAAACAAACCACCTTTCCTACCTATTCTCAGAACATGAGACAAAACCCCAAACTCACACCCACACTCAAAAAGTCACCTCCTTCCCCCAAGTAAGTCTGTGACTATCCAGAGTGTCCTCTGACTGGTGGGCCATACTATGTTCCCCCAAAATGGCCTGTCCTGTCTCAGGTCTGGTCTTCTTGTCCATCTCTGTGAAGTTGTATGGAGCCTGTGCTGACCACTACCTGCTTTCTCATTGAAGGCCCATCTTCAGAGCTCTACTTGCATTTTGTCATCCTCAAACCATTAGGTACCAAGAGAGACAGACTCTCTCCTTGGTAAATCCAAACAAGTAAGTCCACTGGGAATGGGACTGGGACTGGCTCTGTGTGCCTGGCTTCCTGGATCCCAAGTTCAGAGAGTTACATCACCAAAGAAGTGAGGTAGGTCAATTCCAACAGGAAGGGAATGAGGTCACTGCCTTGGCAACCACTTTGTCCTAACACTTCTTTCCAAGGGTCCCTTGAGATGGAGGCTGCCCCTACTTCCTGTGACACTTTCAGAAGTTAGAATGGTATATCAACCGTAGACACCAAGGAGAAGCTCTCCACACAGGGTTGGTTTGGTCCATCTTCTTTATATCAGTAGGAGAGAGGCTGATTCAGACACATCACTTCATCCTGAACAGGTGGTTTGCCATGGAAGATGACTTTTGCTCTCTCAGGTCCTTCATAGCTGCTACATCTTCTCTAGGGATCATTTCTCATCAAACTTTGAGGTTCTCAGCAGGTGAAAGATCCCCTACATTCCTGTATTGTAAGACCAACTCTGTCCCTGCTCTTTTGTGAAGTTAGATTGAGGGAACAGTGTATGGTTAGGGTTAATAACATATTCTATTTGGGTTAGGAAACATTCTGCGGGATGAATAATGGTATTGGGAACCTGCGATATTCACAAGAATATATAGGTGAAATATAAGTATGAAACCTGAAATCTAGGTACGATTTGAAGCCCTGAAGGGCAATGGGCCCTTTAGTGAGATACTTTGCTTTGAATTATGTTCTGAACAGATATCTCAGATAAATCGATGTGCAATGGCAAAGGACCTTGTACCTTGGATGATTAAATGTCCTAGAGAACATCCAGTCAAAAAGGAATAGTCGGCAGGATTAGGAAGGTAGTCAGTAGGTTTAGAAAAAAGAGTGAATATAGGATTTGAACGAAAGTTTCATTAGCAATAGGGTTTTGGGTAGAGAGTGAACGTAAATATGAGCACATATGAAGAGTCAGTCACAATGATGAACTGGGGAAAATATGTAGGAAAGCAGATATCAATAGAGACATTAGGAAATCAGGCAAAGTATAATGTAATAGGGTTAGACATTTTCAACATGGTTGAGGTTGAATATATAATCTTAGGAAGAAAGAAATATGTTGCCTCCAATAGGATTGACATTTGAGAGCATTAGGCAACCTGGACATGGTTGCTTTTAGTAATCAATGCTCACTTTCCATTTTGCTTTGGTGGAAGGTTAATAGGCACTTGTCACTTCCTGTTTTTCTGTATGCTTAACAAACCACTGTTGAAATCTTGAGAACTGTTTGCTAATTTTGTTCCCAGGATGTGCTGTCCCCAACTGCCAAACTGCAGAATATACTCCTTCACCCGGGTGCACGCAAACCGCACACTCGCCCTGACCCATCAATAAATTTCCCTTTCTGCCCTCTCCAAGAAAAGTATATAAGCTCTGTTAAAGCTGTTCTCGGGGCTCTCTGCTCTATTCAAGTGAGCTCTGAGCCCCAGCATGCTGGACCCCCAATAACCTCTTTGCTGTGGCCGAGTGAAAATGCTATACTGTTCTGTACTTAAAAGATGCTTTCTTTTGCTTGCCTCTGCATAAAGATAGTCAGTTGCTGTTTGCTTTCGAGTAGGTAGACCCAGAAACCGGAACGTCTTGTCAACTAACTTGGACTAGACTTCCACAGGGGTTCAAAAACTCCCCCACTCTCTTTGATGAAGCCCTTCACAGACATCTCTACAACTTCAGAACTACGCACCCCAAAGTCATTCTGCTTCAATATGTGGATGTCCAGCTACTGGCAGCCAACACCAAAGAAAACTGTGAGTCTGAGACCCAAGCACTATTATCTGAGCTTGCTCAACTTGGGTAGAGAGCTTTGGACAAAAAGGCCCAAATTTACAAGCAAGAAGTAATCTTCCTTGGGTATTTCCTTAGGCGCGGTAAATGATGGCTCACTGAGCCCAGAAAACAAACCGTTGTGCAGATACCACCCCCATTTAACAGGAGACAACATAGAGAGTTTCTTGGGACTGCTGGCTTTAGCAGGTTATAGACCTGGGTTTGTGTTCTTAGCTGCTCCTTTATACCCGCTGTTAAATGAGAATGCCCAATTCCAATGGACCCTTGAGCACCAGAAAGCTTTTGATAACATCTAAGAACACTGACACTGAACTCCTCAACTTCACTGAGCCCAGCCTGCAATTTCAGAAAGCCCTACACTACATTAAAAATGTACATCAACTCAATCAACTTGGTTCAAAAAAACTGCCGGCATTACTGTAGGATCAAGAACGGAGTTTTAGACTAATTCACTCACAGTGAAAGGAAATAATTGAATGGGTAACAAAAGCCTGTCAGTTCTGTCAATTGGTTAATGCTTACCCTTCCAAGCTTCCTGCAGGAAAGCACCTATGAGGAACCAGACCAGGACAATTCTGGGAAGTGGACATTACTGAAATTAAGCCAGCAAGGTATGGACTTAAATATCTCCTAGTCTTTGTAGATACATTTTCAGGATGGATTGAAGCCTTTCCCACCAAAAAAAAAAAAAAAAAAGAAAAGAAAAGAAAACCAGCACAAATTGTGGTCAAGAAGATCCTGAAAAATATTTATCAAAGACACGTCCTGCCTAATTTAATATGGTCTGATAATTGAACAGCCTTCATGGGCCAGGTAAATCAGGGGTTAGCCAGGACCCTGGGGATTAATTGGAAGTTACATTGTGCTTATAGACCCCAGAGCTCAGGACACGTAAAAAAAATAAATAGAACCATTAAAGAGACCTTAACAAAATTAAGCTTAGAGACCGGCATAAAAGATTAGACTATGCTCCTGCCTTATGCACTGTTTCATGCAAGAAATACTCCCTTTCTTTCTTTGTGTAACCTCACCCCCTATGAAATTCTCTATGGGGCCCTTCCTACACTAAGAGACCTAACCCCGACTCTAAGACCTAAGGATCCCTTCCACACACCCTTGCTTGACATACTTAAATCTCTTGTAAGAACTCAGCTATACCTGTGGAAACAGCTGGCCACTGCCTTCCAACCTGGGGACAAGGGGAATCCACATTGATATCAAGAAAGAGACTTCCTCTACATAAGATGACATCAGGTATCATCCCTGGAACCCCGCTGGAAAGGACCATTCCAGGTGCTACTTATAACACCTACAGCAGTAAAAGTAGAGGGAATCACTTCCTGGATCCATGCCTCTCATCTCAAGCCTGTGCCATGTCCAGACTCTGGCTGAAAACTGGAAAAGACTGTTAACCCTTTCAAATTGCATATTCGCCACGTGGGTAAGGCTATAGACTCTCTCCTTGGCCACCCGTAGTCCTAACGCTCATCAGTCCCTTCAGCAGCGATGGCTGATCACAAATACTACTAGACAAGAAGTATGGTCTATCTTGCATACAGCCCCCTTAGGGACCTGGTGGCCATCTCTCCACCCAGACATTTGTCAGCTGGCTATAGGTCTTTCCTATTAGGATATCCCTGATGAAGAGGATCTCACTAAAATTCCATTAAATCCTTTCCGTACCATAGATAATGGAAACAAACATTATGGTTGTAGGGACAGGCAAGCCAGATGCAGGTTGGCTAGCCTATATTAGTATGTTTGCCCGGCAGACTATCAAAGCCACAAACCGCCACGGCTGTGTGGGGGAAAAGCCGACTTCTTCTGTAAGTCATGGGGATTTGAGCATACAGGGGCTGCCTGGTGGAACCCAAAATCCTCATCAAATTCAGTACACAGCATTGGCCATATTACCACTTAGAAAACCCAAACTGATGGCCAACAGAGGAGTCTCTAGATCCTCAAATTCTGTGTGACCTTTTTAACTTCTGCAAGTGCTCAAAAGGGTGAAAGGAAATTCCCCTATGTGAAGGCCTTTTTCCTCTTTCGCTCACATCCTGAACTATGCTTCTCCAATAGTTCCTCAAACTCAGCCTTCTGCTCCAGACTCTCTGCTGTCAGTCCCACCTCAGCAAACCTGATTTCTCTTCTCCAATTACTAGATCAAAAACCGAAACCTCTGCCGGTTCTCAGAGCATTGCCCCCTTGCTGAGGTAGCAGGTACTGAGGTACCCATCCATCCACTCACTTCTCTCTTTTCCTGTCAGTGCCCACACCGGGTCCCACCAGGTCCTCTTACCACTTAACCCAAAGCTCAAACCAGCTTAGGAGAGCCCTCAGACCCCTATCGAAGATGTAATGAAAATGGCCTTTAAAGTTTCTTTGTCATCACTGAAAACAGGTTACTAAGAATTTAAAGTCCCTCACAGGCTTTTTGGGATACTCACTCCCGTCTTCCTTTCTGCTCTACCGATTCTACTGCTCAATTTATGTTGCTAGGAAAATCCCAAACCCCTTTCCCATTATTCCTTTACATCTCTCCTTCCTTATTCTCAGATCCACGGAGCTGCTCTCACCCCCCGCCTTCCCCGTCTTCCCCCTCTGTACCAGGCCCACAGAAAAATCTTCACTGAACTTCTCCAGAAGTCTTCACCATGGCTGACTTTAGGACTTTCAGCAAAAGAGTCTCTATAAATGAGTTCAGTGTAGATTAACTTCTTCTTTTTCTGTTGCCCTGTTGTACTTGGCTAGTGGCTGGAAAAATCAGCACTCCTAAGCTAGACACCCCCTTAATAGTTTTTCACAGAATATGTTAACAAGGCCTCTGGCCTTGAGCTGGGGCTTCACAGAAATGGCTACATTTCTAAGATAAAAATTTACAAACTGGGCTCCATGGTAACAGTTGGAAGGGGGATAAAAGAAAAGGAAAAAAAAGCTCTCTGCCTCCCAGGTGTCCTTGAAAAGTTAACTTGCCCACAATAAAGAAAAAAACAGAAAAAAAAGCTTCTTTTTGTGAATTTCTGCAGACTGTGAACTTCTGAGTCCCTTCTCTTTCATGTTGGGTACAAAATTCTGAAACTACCTAAACTTGGGGTTCAGGATGTTAATTGATTACAACAGAAGCAATGCCCTCTGAATCCGGTTGCAACCAAATAGGACTGTTTCCCTGTCTTTGGTGCTATCTTAAGTGCCGTGCCTTGTCCGTCCCTACAACAGTATAATTCTATATACTTAAACATTGTTCATGTTTTCATGAAATGGTCAACAGATGTGATTAATTGTGTAATGGTGAAGATGTGTCCCAGATTGCTCTATAATGACCCAGGTTCATTTGAAGTTCAAACACGGGGGCATACAACCCGGTTCCACTGGGAACATATATCCCTCACTTTAGCCATCATATTAGGAATTGGAGTTGCGGCAGTGGTAGTCACAGGAACCACTGCCCTGCTCCATGGTACACAACAAATGACCCAAATAGAAGCAGCAAGAGACCAAAACTTAAAGATAATAGAAACCTGCATCACAGCTTTGCAGGAATCTTTAACGTGTCTCTCTGAAGTTGTTTTACACTCCAGTTGAGAGTTGGACCTCCTCTTCATGAGAGAAGGGGGCCTTTGTGCTGCATTGATGTAAGAATGTTGTTTTGATGCCGACCATAATGAGGTTGTAAAAAAAACCTTTGAGTAAAATAAAAGGATGCCTTGAAAAGCGTCAACGAGAGAGAGAGGCCCAAAAAGGGTGGTTTGAGTCTTGGTTCACACAGTCCCCCTGCTTATCTACGCTTTTATCAACCCTGGCCTGTCCAATAATAATCCTCATATTATTGCTAACTATAAAACCCTGTTTGCTTAACCATGTAATTTCTTTTCTCCAAGCTCAAATTGGATAAGTTAAACTTATGGTAATACCCCACTAGCAGACATAGAATGTGACACGTCCCAATAATCACTTTTATGATTAAAAGTAGCAAGAAGAAGAAGTGGGGAATGAAAGGTTAATAAAAAAGGTACTTGTAACTTCCTGTTTTTCTGTATGCTTAACAAAACACTGTTGAATTATTGAGAACTGTTTGTAATCTTGTTCCCAGATTGTGCTGTCCCCAACTGCCAAATTGCAGAATGTATTCCCTCACCCAGTTTCACACTAACCACCCACTCGCTCTGACCCATCAATAAATTTCCATCCCTGCCCTCTCCAAGGAAAGTATATAAGCTCTGCTTAAGCTGTTCTCAGGGCTCTCTGCTCTATTCATGTGAGCTCTGAGCCCCAGCTTGCTGGACCCCCAATTAACCCCTTGCTGTTGCATGAGACACTATCTTGGTGATCTCTTCCACCGACGCTTGCAGGAACATTACTTGGATGTTTGAATGTAGAAGAGAAAATCCAGTCATAAACGGATAGTCGGTAAGATTAAGAAGATAGTCGGTAGGTTTAGGAAGAAGAGTGAGTATAGGATTTGGAAAACAATATCTTTAGCAATAGGGGTTCGGTTAGAGAGTGAATGTAAATGTCAGCACATGTGAACAGTCACAATAATGAAGTGGGAAAAATATGTAGGAAAGCAGATATCAATAAAGACATTACAAAATCAGGCAAAGTATAAAGTGCGTGATACGATTAGACATTTTCAACAGAATTGAGTTAGAATATATAATCTTAAGAAGAAACAAATATGTAGTCACCAATAGGATTGACATTTGAGAGCATTAGGCAACTTTGACATGGATGTTTTTTGTAATCCATGCTCACTTTCCATTTAGGCTTTGGTACAATCAAAAGTGTGACCTTTACATTTGTCTCCAGAATACTACTGTGATAAAATGTATATGTAGATGTGGTGACATGAGTGTTTCTTCCACCATTTCTGGGAGCAATATTTTGAAGACATATAAATGGGTATTGGGGGTACAAAGAGGTGTACACTGTGTCATTGAATATAGAGATAATGCATGAATAGACCATAAGTGAATAAATAATATAACTGGTTCCACATTAAATAACGGATTGAATAGATATCTGAAAATATATAAGAAATCTTATATTGATATACAATCATTCATTCCAACCAATGATACATCTAATATTAATATTAGGGTTACGGTTTATCATGAAGATATGTTAGTTTTGCTACAAAAGTGATTATGGAAATCGAAAATAATGTGTTTGGAAAGAGTCAGTCATAATGCTGGCAATATGTAAACAAGGCCTCTGGCCTTGAGCTGGGGCTTCACAGAGATGGCTACATTTCTAAGATAAAGAAGTTACCAACTGGGCTCCATGGTAACATCTGGCTGAGAGAAAAAAAAGAGAAGAAAATAGCTCTGCCCCATTCCCGGTATCCTTAAAATGTTAACTTGCCCAGAACAGAGAAAAAAAAAAAAAAACAGAAACAAAAACTGCTTTTTATAAACTTCTGCAGATTGTGAACTTCTGAGCCCCTCCCATCCATGTTGGGTACAAAATTCTGAAACAATTTAAACTTGGGGTGCAGGGGATTAAATGATTACAACAGAAGCAATGCCCTCTAAGTCCGGTTGCAACCAAATAGGACTGTTTCCGTGTCTTCGGTGCTATCTTAGTTGCCTTACCTTGCCTTGTCCATCCCTTTTCTCATGAAAAGACCAGTCGAGAAACATGGAGGAATGCATGTGCTCTGAAGCAGGAAATGATTGATAGTGAAACAAATGCCTATTAATTTTCTAACTTGTGGTTGAAATATATATCCTATGATGTGCATAAATTGAAGAAATAGTAATCTACCAGTGTTGAATAAAAATGAACGTCAAAATACACATCATGTCCGATTGGAATCTACTTGCATTGATGTTAAACTGGGTCAGGTACTGTAGAAATATTAGGATTTGTGTGCACCATTCACTCAAGTTACTTTTCAGTATAGGAAAGAAATATGTTTTTATGGTTAATGAATATTTCTAAGAATAATCTTTGGAAAGTTGATTATAAATTTACGTATATGAATATGAATGAATTTCGTGAGTGTAAAATAAGACACATATTTCATATTTTGAAAAATCTGGAGAGTGTATATATATATATATATATATATATATATATATATATATATATATATATATATGTGTGTGTGTGTGTGTGTGTGTGTGTGTGTGTGTGTGTGTGTGTGTGACTAAAGTCACGGTGGCCTGGAAACCCTTCTTGTGAACCAGGAGTGATCAAATAAGTCTGCCATTAATACTTTTCCACTTCTCCAATTTGAGGCCTTCTGACTTTGGCGTTTAGATTCTTTATGTGAAATGGAGTCAAGAAAAAACTGAAGCACTTATGGATTTGCCTCTGCATGGTTTTGAAGAATTCATTTGACCCAAAGGATCCCTATTCCCCTTGATGGAGGTCAGGAACTTTACAGAGAAAGGCCAGAGACTTCATCTACAATGACTGTAATTTTTGCCATTTTGATTTTGTATGCACACATGGGATTTTTCTTTACATCCATCAGGTGTCGGTAATCTAAGCCACAGCCTCACACAGGGCCAAGAGACTGATTCAGACACATCCCTTTCCAAAGCAGTTAAGCAAAGAGCCACAGGTGATGCCCACTCATTTCCATTTGAAAACTGGTTTTTTCAGGCTTCAGAAAGGGGTGGCGTGAGGCAAAGCCCTTCCTGACATTCAGGGCAAAAGAACAATAGGTAAGCAAAAGGCCCATAGCAGGGTTCCTCCACTGAGACTTTACTGGTCACACTGATATCTGAGTTTTCTGAGATGCTCGCCATTCCCTTCAGCTATCCAGTACATGGCCATATCACAGAGCTTGGAGGTGGTAAATATCTTGGACATAAAACCATGAGCCTATTCTTGAGTGTAGCCAGAATTCAGGAAGAAAATGGGAACTTAGGAAGTTTGTAGGTGTTGCCCTTCGATAATGCAAGCCACAATCCATTCATAAATTGGGCAGGATTGATGCTGGGAAGCTTTCTACTAGACAGGACACATCCATTGATGCATTCTCTTTTCTAATGTCTACAACAACAGACACATTGGGATACACAGACATAGAAACACTTGCCTTGTCAAACGACTTACTAGAAACAGTTCACTCCAAACCAAACAAACCGCCTTTCTTACCTTTTCTCAGAACATGAGATAAAACCACAAACACACAACAAAAACCACAAAGGCAACGCCTTCCCCCAAGTAGGTCTGTGACTATTCGGAGTGTACTCTCACTGGTGAGCCTTACTATGTACCTCCAAAATGGCCTGTCCTGTCTCAGATCTGGTCTCTTTGGCCAACTCTGTGAAATTGTCAGGAGCCCGTGGTGAGCCACTACTTGCTTTCTCTGGAAAGGCCAGTCTTCAAAGCTTTCCTGGCATTTGGCCATCTTCACATCAATAGATACCAAGAAAGACTGACTCTGTCCTTACAAAATCCAAACAAATGAGCCCACTGGGACTGGGACTAGGACTGGCTCTGGGTGCCTGGAATCCTGGATCGCAAGTTCAGAGAGTTCCATCACCAAGGAATAGAGATGAGGTCACTTCCTTCAGGAACTGAATGAGGTCACTGCCTTTGCAACCACTTTTTCCTAACAGTTGCTTCCAAGGGTCCCATGAGATAGATGCTGCCCCTATTTCCCGTGACCCTCTCACCAGTTAGAATACTATATCACCCATTGGCACCCGTGAACAGCTCTGCACACAGGCCTGGATTGGTCCATCTTCTGTACATTAGGAACAGAGACACTCAGTCAGACACAACCCCTCTCCAGACAGGGTTGTTTTCCATGGAAGATGAATTTTGCTCTCTCAGGTCCTTAATAGCTGCCTACATCTTCTCCAGGGATTATTTCTGCATGGACCTTTGAGGTTTTCAGCAGGTGGTATATCCCCTACATTCCTATATTGTAAGACCAACACTTTCCCTGCTCTTTTATAAAGTTAGAATGAGGGAATAGTATATGGTTTGGGTTAATTACATGTTCGATTTGGGTTAGGAATCATTTTGCTGGATGAATAATGGTATTGGAAATCTGTGATATTTATAAAAATATAGAGGTGAAATATATGTATGAAAACAGAAATCTAAGTAATATTTGAAGCCCAGAAACGGATTGGGCCCTTGATTGGGAGACTTAGCTTTGAATTATGTCCTGCACAGATGTCTCAGATAAATCAATACACAATGGCATCGGACCTTGTACCTTGAATGATTGAATGTCGAAGAGAACATCCATTCAAAAAAGGATAGTCAGTAGGATTTGGGAGATAGTTGGTAGATTCAGAAAGAAGAGTGAGTATAGGATTTGGACCAAAAGTTATTTAGCAATTGGGTTTCAGGTAGAGAGTGAATGTAAATGTCAGCACAAATGAACAGTCAAAATGATGAACTGGGAATTTATGAAGGAAAGCCGATATCAATAGAGACATTAGGATATCAGGCAAAGTAAAGTGAGTGATAGGATTAGACATTTTCAACAGGGTTGAGTTTGAATATATAATCTTAGAAAGAAACAAATATGTAGTCAACAATTGGATTGACATTTGAGAGAATTAGGCAACCTGGACATGGATGTTTTTAGAAATCCATGACCACTTTAAATTTAGGCTTTGGTACAATCATAAGTGTGACCTTTGCTTTATTTTCCAGAATATTACTGTGATAAAATGTATATGTAGATCAGGTGACATGAGTATTTCTTCCACCATTTCTGGGAACAATATTTTGAAGACGTATAAATGAGTATTGGGGGTAGAAAGTGGTGTAGTATCTGTCTAAGAATATAGAGATAATGCAAGAATAGACCATACTGTGAATAAATAATATAATTGGTCCGCTTTAAATAATGGATTGAGTTGATATCTGAAAACATACAGAAAATCTAATGTTGATTTAAAATCATTCATTCCAACCAGTTATACTTCTAATGGTAATATTAAGGTGATATTTCATCATGAAGAGTGTGTGAGTTATGCTTCAAAAGTGATTATGGAAATCGAAAATAATGTGTTTAGAAAGAAGTCTTGTTAAAAAACATGGAGGAATACATGTGTTCTGAAGAATGAAGTTATTGAAAGTGAAACAAATGCCAATAAATTTGCTACTTGTGTATGAAATATATATTTTATGATGTGCATAAACTGAAGAAATAGTAATGTACAAGTGTTGACTAAAAATGAACATCAAAATACACATCACGTTCCATAATTATCTACTTGCATTGGTGTTAAACTGGGTCAGTTACTGTAGAAATATTAGGATTCGTATGCACCATTCACAGAAGTTAGTTTTTATTTCTAGGAAACAAATATGTATTTCAGGTGGATGAATATTTCTGAGAATAATCTTTTGAATATTTGATTATAAATCCACATACATGAATACGAATAAATTGAGGGAGTGTACATTGAGACCCATATATTTCATATTTTGAAAAACTTGGAGAGTGTACACACACACACACACACACACAGACACACACACACACAGACATTAAAAAGTAGCAATATATATGGAAATCGAAATTCATCATGAAATGTATATCATCCACTGATCCAAAAATATTCATTATACTGAACATGATTTTAATTATCATGTTGTTCATCTACGAAGCTCACCCATAGGTTGAATTTTCAGTTCCAACTGTGTTTAGGTGGAGTGATCTCTTCTCCCAATTTGTATCTGCAAAGTCAGCCACCTCACAAGAATGTACATGTGATAACAGGTATGATTCAATATGTGCATATGAAATAACATGTGCTGAATTGGCTACAGAGAAAGGCAGAGAGGAATTCATCTATTTGTTAACTTTAAAAACACATGGAGAACTATTTCAACAAAATATTGACTAGATTTATAAGTCCTACCCTGTATAATGCAAAAGGCAAGTCCAGCAATACACTATGTCTCGTCTAAACTGCTTGTATTTCTATTCGGTTTGGGTTATTTTTCTCCATCATATTAGAATTAGTAGTCAGAGTCTAGTAGGGTATGCGTTAGTGTCAGGCATTCAGCATTTTGAATTGAAAATAGGAAAATGAATCCAATGTGTATGTAAATATGTGCTTCACAAAAATCTTCCCACTCTAATCCAGAACAATGCCTTGACTTTACCTTCACTCCAAGTAAAATACAATTAGAGTGGACGAGTTAGAAAATCTTTGAATACATATCTGGAATGTAATATGCTCAAGAGTTCACAACCTTGAAGGTGGTAGAGGAGTTTCCAAAAGTAAGGGACAGGTAAATACTCCACAAAAATGGAGCTCTTCTGGACTAAAGACTTCTGGTGAAACTGCCTCTGAGTTTGGGCACTTGAAATATTTGTTGTTGTCAGGAGTTTTAGCTTTTTTTGTAGAGAGACCATCAATGCTAGGTATGTATCTAAGTGACGTGGAGGACATGGTTTCTTATTTTCTAATGAACATGAGGCAGCAGTGCTGAATTCTCTCTTTGTAGGTAAACTGTGGCCACTGCGGGCAAACTCTTTCCGTGTGGACTGTAAAGCCATCTGGCCATCCTCCACTTGTCGATGTGTTTCTTGCTGCTGCAATGTGAGTTTGGTATTTGCTTCACAAAATACAAGGAGTTAAATTGGGACACAGTGCTAAAGGGAGTTCTGTCACGTGTGGTGTGTCAGGTTCTGCAGGATAATGAACCAACCAGGCTTCAATCCCACATAGCTTGCATCCTTAACCATAGCAATCTGATTCTGAACATTGCCCTGAAAACTCTCCACATAACAAGATGCCTTTACATAGAAGGGTCTGCTGGGTGCACCATGTCAGTCACAAGCCATTTGGAAGCCAATGGCAGATCCACATTGCCCCACCACAGATATTTTATCACACAACTGCACACGACTTTTCTAGGCCCATTTCACATCAGGCTCCAACTTACTGGCATCTCTGTTCTACACCATTTTCATGGTCATGGGAATTTCAAAAATTTCATGGTATTTATCTAGCCATTTTACAAGAATGATGTTGGAGGCACTGTGTGTTTAACTTCATTCAGGAACAATTAAATGGTGAGGAAGCTCATTTCAATGAAAGCTCTGGAGAAATCTCACAGGCAAGGCTTCCAAAGAGTGGCCAAAATTTCACAGGAAGTCAGACCTATTGCTGTCTACAATGTGAGGTACATGTGTGTTTTGACTCTCAACTATGGCTGCCATGTCTTTCAGAATAAAACCATGTGATATCCTGGATTAGATTCCAAGTGCTCTGTGGAAAGCAAACCTGGGCCTAGATCTCGGTTTCCAAGGGCGACTCTCATGCGTGACCAACTAAAATCCCAACATATTTCATGATAACACTTCTCTAAGTGGGCTCTAGAACTCAGTCTCTAAGGGGAATCACACCAGAGTTCAGCCCAGGTATACCCAGTCATATCTTCCAACTACCACACAAATGACCACAATTAAAACCAAACACTCCCACATGGTCCTCATTTTCTTCCATATATACACTCTCATACTACGCTCTGTCTGGAGGTTTCCATGAGTGGCGAAGTCCAAGACAGTGTCCAAAATAAGCTTTCTTGCCCTTCATTGCCTAAAGTCATGGTGGCCTGGACACCCTTCCTGTGAACCAGGTGTGATCAAATAGGCCTGCCCTTAATACACCTCTGCTTCTCCAATTTGAGGCCTACTGACTGTCAGGTATAGATATTTTTATGTGAATTGGAGTCATGAGAAAACCCAAGAACCTATGTGCTAGACTCTCCAGGGCTTTGAAGAACTCATTTGACACAAAGGATGCGTATTCTCACTTGATGGAGTTCAGTAGACTTACAAAGGAAGGCAAGAGACTTCATCCACAGGGACTGCTCTTTTGGCCATTTTGGGTATGGATTCACACACGGAATGATCCATCAGGTGATGATAATCTAAGCCACAACCTCACACAGGTCCAAGAGGCTGATTCAGACACATTATCAGGATCAATCACTTGATTTTTTCCTCTGTCTAACTAGCTAGAGAGACCTTCTCTTTTAATTGAATTTTTATCTCTGTCTGACTAGCTCGAGAGACCTTCTCTTTTACTTGAATATTTCTACTATAACTATAATACAACCCAAGAAGATAAAATTATTACTCCATATACTATGAATCAAATTGATGATTTAGATAATTAGTTAAATACTTGGGCAATAATCATGTGCAAATCTAATGTTTCATTTGATAACCACTTACCATCTAATCCTTTATTGTCTTTTTGGTCATCACATCATGTAATTTTTCCAAAAATGACAAGAAAAACACCTATTATAAATGCTACAAATATATTCACTGATGGGTCAAATAATGGTACAGCAGTAATATTTACACCTGATCAAACTTTTACATTTTTAGTACCCAAACAATTAGCTCAAAATGTAGAGCTTAATGCAGTATTACAAGCTTTTGTGATGCTTAAAGCATCTGTAATTAATTTATTTTCTGATAATCAGTATATAGTTAGTGCTATAGTATCACTTGAAGATGGTAGAAGGATTTCCCCTTCCTCTACTATTTTCTCTTTGCTTTCGACTATACAAAGTCTAATCTGGGACAGGAAAGATCCGTTTTTTATAGGATATTTCAGGACACATACAGGATTGCCTGGAGCCCTTAGTTTGGGCAATTATTTAGCAGATAAAACAACACATGACATTCATACATATTTTCTCTACACTAGAAGAAGCTACAAATTTTCATAAAAAGTTCCATGTCAATGCTAATACTTTACAAAAGCATTTCAAAGTAACTAAGGAACAAGCTCGACAAATAATAAAACAATGTCAAAATTGTGTGACCTTTTTACCACAAGTTAATCTTGGAGTCAATCCTAGAGGATTGATACCTAACCATATTTGGCAGATGAACGTCACAAACTTGCCAGAATTTGGAAAATTAAAATATTTGCATGTTACAGTTGATACTTCTTCTGGATTTTTGATGGGCTCCCTTCTTGCTGGAGAAAAAAACTAAAGATGTTATAGCTCATTGCTTACAAAATTTTGCCACTGTGGGTGTTCCAAAAGAGTTAAAAACAGATAATGCCCCTGCTTATACTTCTACTTCTTTTAAACAATTTTGCTCATCATTTGGCATTACTCATATAACAGGAATCCCATACAATCCACAGGGACAAGGCATAGTTGAAAGAGCACATCAAACTATTAAAACGTACATATTAAAGCAAAAAGAACAAATTGGGAAGGGGTATATATTCCCCAAAGGTAAACTTAAAATAACCCTTTTACTCTAAACTTTTTAAATTTGGGTTCATCAGGGCTTAGTGCTGCAGAAAGGCATATATGTCCAAAAAATGTACATAAGCCCAAGGTACTTTGGAAGGATATTCTAACAGGACAATGGAAAGGTCCTGACCAAGTAATTGTCTGGAGTCCGGGGTCTGTTTTTGTGTTTCCACAGGGAGAACAGTAGCCAATTTGGATTCCAGAGAGATTAACTAAAGAGATTTCTACAGACCAAAAATAAGATGATTTGGCTCAAATCAATAAGAGCTGATATGCAGAACTCCAGTTTGGCTGTTCTTACATCTGTGACAGAACCAGAATGTTTTTTTCAAATCTATTTTATTATTCCCCTTTCTCATATCATGAAGTTTTATTTTGTTTTTTTTAGCTCATACAGAACTAGGTTAATGTTTTGCTGATCAGTTCTATTTTTGGACAATAGAGTTTTTAGACATTGCAATGGAGATTTCACCTGTAAAAAGTCATAAGGCCTTTAATATTATGTCATGTGTTGTATGTATTATGTTATGTGTGCACTTGTGTTTCGTGTTATATGTTTGATTTCACATCTTTTCTGTGTTGACTATATTCTTTTCAAGTTGATATACTTTGTCTTCATTATCTGATGTTCTGACTTCTACTTGATCTAGTCTGTTTGTAATATTCTCATTAGCGCTTTTAATCTGATTTACGGTTTCTTGCATTTCTCTGATTACAACTTGATTATTTTTTAACACCTCTATCTCCTGATAAAGCTCATTCTTTGCGGATTTAATTTGTGTGGTTAGTTCCTCTTCAAAATATACTTTCAATGCTTGGATTTGCTGTCTCATGTCTTCTCTAATATTCCGTTCCATCTGAATTAGGAATGCCTTGATTTCTTTCCCTGTCCATATTTCTGATTCTTCTAGGTCCTCCTGTATATTTAGATTGTCCTGCATTGTTTGTAACCCCTTTTTCCCTTGTTTTTTCATATTGTTCACGTTGCTTTCCAGCTCTTTCTCCAGTTGCTTTGTAACTGCTTTCTCCTATACATTTGTTTTGGCTTTGTATATCTCTGTTGTCTCTCTTTTGTGGTGGAAGATTATGCCTAAAAATTTTGGCCTTTGTTGTACTTTAAAGCTGATTCATTCAATTCATATAAGGCTTCTAGGTTCTGTATGCATATAATGATTTGCTGTTTGTTCTTAGGACTATATGTTTAGGTTGGGTGCTCTGGTGGTACAATGGTTAGTATGTCTCGGCTACTTTAGAAGATTGCTCCACTGAAGGTGGATACTACCAGGCAATTGGATCAGGGTGTTGGTAGTAGCTAGGTATTTAGGAGTCTTATAGACAGCCTCGAGACATTCACCTATTTGCATTTAGACAATTACACACAATGGAAGATGTAATGCTTGGAATGAGAGTTGGGGGGTAGGAGAATGAAGGTGCTCTTAAAAAGAAAAAAAGGAAAGAGGGAGAGATAGATTAGAGGGGAATGAAAAGAACAATAAAACTTGAAATGGGATAGAAAGAGAGAAGGAAAAGGGGGGAAAGGAACAGTGAGAGAAGAAGGAGAGAAAAAAATATCAACAACAGCAACAACAACAACAAAAAAAATAAAGTCTTAGAGATCCACCTTCTTCTCTTCCAGTAGGCGGAGCTGTGCCTTCCAAGCGGAGTGTCTGCTCTCTACCTGCCGATAGCTATCCCTGTAGGGCGTCTTCTGGGGGTCTCTCAGACTTGTCAGTCCAGAGCCATTTCACTTCTCCAGCTCTTAACCCCCTTCCTCCTGTCAGCCTGCCAGCCAGGTCCTGTTCCCCAGAAGTGATTCTCCAGAGATCTAGTTACACTTGCAGCCCCACCGAGTGCCCCTTTTAAGCCTCAGTGCTGTGGTAAACTGGCGGATAAGACCTTAGGGGTCACCACTGGTGATATGGGGGCCTTGGGTTCTGGGCTCCCCTCTGCTTCCCTACGGACACGACCCCTGAGAAGTCAATGAAGTTTCCTGGCTGCTTGTATCAGTATGGGGAGTCACACACCTGCTAAAGTGGATTTTGCTGGGAAGGAATTTCGCCGGCCGAACTCCGATGATGTCACCTCTCTGCTATGGTGGGCCCCAGGCTTCTTGCCGGATTGACCGAGGGGAGGGGTGGGACTGGTCCGGCCCGGTTCACCTCAGCTCCTGGCGCGTAGAGGCTTGGCTAAAGACTTCTTCCTCCCAAGCTGTGTCTCGGCGTCTAGCAGGACCCAGTCACTTTGGCTGCGGGCCGGTGGACGGATCTGCAGCTGTGCCCGTGGTGCGCAGACTGTGGCTGGTGAATCTCGAACTCCGCGTCTAGTGGCAGGGTCCCACTCGTCCGGGTCACACAGACGCTTCAAAAAAATTCTTGTAGCTCCCGGGCAGTCTCCCTTCAGTGGAATTTTGCTAGGAGAATCTCCGTTGGTAGAATCCAAGAGTTATCCTTGCGACTTTATGACCCCATCACTGGGAGTGCATTAAAAGCGCAGCCTCTCTGCCCGCCGCCATGTTGGATCCACCTTTTCTTTTCATTATATTTAATAATTCTCTTCTAGACAATGTAAATTGTTAAGAAAATTGTTTTCTTTTAGTGCCTTTTGGAATGTTACATAATTCTTTCTTTAGGCATTGTTGCCAGAATTTCTATCTTCATCCCAGTGCATGTGAAGTCAAAGATAAAACCAATCTACAGCTTCTGCAATAGCCATCACTGAACTGCTTCCAGAACTTGCCTGGACTATGTATCACTTGTATGCATTGTGAACTCACCTGCCTGCATTGTGAACTATCTGTTGGTGCAGTGACGTGTGGTAGTGTTGGGGTATTTCTCTGATGATGTCATCGGTGGTACAATTTTTTCAAAAAGAGCCATCAATTGCCTTGGTGTATCTTCCTCCCTTCTGCTTGTCATGGTTGTTCAGCTAAAATTAGGGGGCCAACAGAGATGAGGCAAAGAGCCTCACCCGCCTGCTGGTACAAAGACCTCTCCACAGGTGTGGATGTATACTGGACCTGTAGTCAGTGACGGGTAAGATCCAATTACAATGGTACCAATCTAAGACAGGAGGCTGACACCTTGAGGTCAGGTCATTCGATAATGGGTAAGAACCATATGTACTATTGGACAACCTAAGGCAGGAATAGAAATACAAGCAGTTCAGAGGAGGCATGGTGTATAGCTGGACTTACCTTTTGTATGATAAAGGGTAGGTGTTATAAATCAAGTCAATATTAAATTGAAGTAGTTCTCCATGTGTTTTAAAGATAACAAATCCGTGAATTCCTGTCGCCCTTTATCTGTATCCTATTCAGCACATGTATTTTTGTATGCACATATAGAATCCTACCTGGTATCACATGTACACTTTTGTGAGGTGGCTGACTTGGCAGATACAAATTGTCAAAAGAGATCACTCCTCCTGAACGTTGTTGGAACTGAAAATTAAAACTACGGGTGAGCTTTCTAGTTGAACAAGATAATACATAAATCCATGTTCAGTAAAATGAATATTTTTGGATCTGTGAAAGATATATATTTCATAATAAATTTCGATTGGCATATATATCGCTACCTTTTAATGTCTGTGCGTGTGTGTGTGTGTGTGTGTGTGTGTGTATATATATATATATATATATATATATATACACACTCTCCAGATTTTTCAGAATATAAAATATATGTGTCTTATTATACAATCCCTAAATGCATTCATATTCATGTATGTGAATTTATAATCAAATGTTCACAAAATTATTCTCAGAAATATTCATCCACCTCAAATACATATTGTTTCCTAGTACTGAAATCTAAATTCAGTGAATGGTGCATAGAAGTCCTAATTTTTCTACAGTATCTGACCCACTTTAACATCAATGCAAGTAGATTACTATGGTACATGATGTGTATTATGACATTCATTTTTATTCAACAATGTTACATGACTATTTCTTCAGTTTATGCACATCATAGGATATATATTTCATTCACAAGTTTTCAAATTTATAGGCATTTGTTTCACTTTCTATCACTTCCTGCTTCAGTACACATGTATTCCTCCATGTTTTTTGACTGGTCTTTTCATGAGACTACTTTTCATTTTAGATTTCAATAATCGCTTTTGAAGCAAATCTCACACACTCTTCATGACAAACCATAACCTTAATATTACCATTAGATCTATAAATGGTTGTAATGCATGTATGTATATCAATATAAGATTTCCTGTATATTTTCAGATATCAATTCAATCCATAATTGAAAGTTAGAACCAGTTATATTATTTATTCACAGTATGGTCAATTCATTCATTTTATCTATATTTGTAGACACAGGGTAGACCTATTTGTACACCCAATACTAATTTATACATCTTCAAAATATTGACCACAGAATTGGTGGAAGAAATACTCATGTCACCTGATCTACATATACACTTTATCACAGTAATATTCTGGACACAAAATGCAAAGTTCACACTTATGATTGTACCAAAACCTAAATGGAAAGTGAGCATGGATTACTAAAAACATCCAAGTCCAGATTGCCTAATGCTCTCAAATGTTAATCCTATTGGTGCTAAATATTTGTTTTTTTCTAAGATTGTATATTCAACATCTACCATGTTGAAAATATCTAATCCTATCAATCAATTTATACTTTGCCTGATTTCTTCATGTCTCTATTGATATCTGCTTCCCTATATATTTTCCCCAGTTAATCATTGTGACTGACTCATCACATGTTCTGACATTTACATTCATTCTCTACGAGAAACCCTATTGCTAAAGAACTTTTGGACCAAATCCTATACTCACTCTTCTTCCTAAACCTACTGACTATCTTTCCAATCCTACCGACTACCCTTTTTAAGTGGATGTTTTCTTCTACATTCAATCATCCAATTTACAAGTTCTATGCCATTGTTTATCGATTTATCTGAGACATCTGTGCAGAAGGTATTTCAAAGCTAAGTATCCCAATCAAGGACCCAATGCTCTTCTGGGCTTCAAATCTTACCTAGACTTCTGTATTCATACTTATATTTCACCTGTATATTCTTGTAAATATCACAGGTTCCCAATGCCATTATTCATCATGCAGAATGATTCCTAACCCAAATTGAACCTGTTATTACCCTAACCATACACTGTTCCCTCAATCTAACTTTACAGAAAAGCAGGGACAGAGTTGGTCTTACAATCAGGAGTGTAGGGGATCTTCCACCTGCTGAGAACCTCAAAGGTCAATACAGAAATGATCCATGGAGAAGATGTAGGCAGCAATGAAGGACCTGAGGGAGGAAAAGTCAACTTCCATCGCAAACAACCTGGTCAGGGTGAAGGGATGTGTCTGAATCAGCCTCTTTCATCTTAATGTAGAGAAGATGGACCAAACCAAGCCTGTGTGGAGAGCTGTGCCCAGGTGCCTATGGTTGATATACCATTCTAACTTGTGAAAATGTCACAGCAAGTAGGTGCACCCTCCATCTCATGGGACCCTTGGAAGCAACTGTTAGGACAAAGTGGTTGCCAAGGCAGTGACTTCATTCACTTCCTGAAGGAAGTTACCTCACATAACTTCCTTGGTGATGGAACTCTCTAAACTTGGGATTCAGGAAGCCAGGCAACCACAGCCAGTTCCAGTCCCAGTTCCAGTGATCTCACTTGTTTGGGTAAACCAAGGACAGAGTCAGTCTTTCTTGGTACCTAGTTATGTGAGGATGGCCAAATGCTAGGAAAGCTAAGAAGAGGGGCCTTTCCTGAGAAAGAAGGTAGTGGCTCACCAGTGACTTTTGACAACTTCACAGAGTTGGCCAAGGAGACCAGAACTGAGACAGCACAGTGCATTTCGTGGAAATATAGTATGTCCCACCCATCATAGGACACTCCGGATAGTCACAGACCTACTTTGGGAAAGGTGGTGTCTTTTTGAGTGTGGGTGTGAGGTTGTGGTTTTGTCTCATGTTCTGAGAATATGTAGGAAAGGCGATTTGTTTGGTTTGGAGAGGACTGTATCTAGTATGTCCTCTGACAAGGTGAGTGTTTCTATTACTGTGTATCCCACTCTCTCCGTGGTCTTAGTATTAGAAAAAGAATGCATCATGGATGTGTTCTGTCTAGTAGAAAGCTTCCCAGCATTCATACTGCCAATTTATGAATGGACTGCGACTAGCCTTATCAATGGGCAAAACCTACTATCTTTCTAAGTTCCTGTTTTCTTCCTGAATTCCAGACACTCTCCAGAATAGGCTCAAAGTTTTGTGTCCAAGCTATGTAGCACCTCCAAGCTCTGTCACATGGCCATGTACTGGATAGCTGAAGGGAAGTGGAGCATGTCAGAAAACTCAGATATCAGGAAACTCAGATACCAGGAAAGTCTCAGTGGAGAAACCCTGCTTTGGGCCATTTGCTTACCTATTTTTCTGTTGCCCTGAATGTAAGGAAAGTCTTTGGCTCAGGCCACCCCTTTGTGAAGCCTGAAGAAAACAGTATTAAAATGGAAATGAGTGGGCATCACCTGTGGCTCTTCGCTTAATTGCTTTGGAAATGGATGTGTCTGAATCAGCCTCTTGGCGCTCGGTGAAGCTGGGGCTTAGATTGTCAGCACCTGATGGATCTAAAGAAATATCCCTTGTGTGCATCCATAACCAAAATTCAAAAAGATCAGTCATTGTGGATGAAGTCTCTCACCTTTCTCTGTTAGGTTCCTGACCTCCATCAAGTGTGATTATTGACCCTTGAGTAAAATGAGTTTTTCAAAGCCCTGCAGATGTGCTAGTGTTGTCTCATGACTACAAACCACATAAGAATCTATACCTGACAGTCAGTAGGCCTCAAATAGTAGAAGCAGAGCAGTATTAATGGCAGGCCTATTTGATCACTCATGGTTGACAGGAAGAGTGTGCAGGCCACACTTACTTTAGGCAAATGAGGGGCAAGGAAGCTTATATTGGACACTGTCTTGAGCTGCGCCACTTATGGAAACCTCTAGCCAGAAGTTATGATGAATATCTATATGGAAGAAAATGAGGGCCATGTGGGAGTGTTTTGGTTATAATTGTGGTCATTTTTGTGGCAGTTGGAAGAGATGACTGGGTCCACCAGGGCTTCACTCTTGGGTGATTCCCCTTATAGACTGAGTTCTGGAACTGACCTCAGAGTAGTATTGCCATGAATTGAGTTGGGATTTTAGGAGGCCACGCATGAGATTCACCCTTGGAATCTGAAATCTAGTCCCAGGTTGGTTTTCCACAGAGCACTGTGAATCTCAGCCAGGATATCACATGATTTTATTATGAAAAACATGGAAGCCATAGTTGAGAGTCAAAACACACATGGACCTCACATTGTACAGTTCAATGGGTCTGGCTTCATGTGACCTTTTGGCCACTCTTTGGGAAGCCTTTCCTGTGAGTGTTGTCCAGAGATTTCATTGAAATGAACTTCCTCACCATTTAGTGGTTCCTGAATGAATTGAAACCCACAGTGCCTCCAACTTCATCCTTGAAAAATGGCTAGATGAATACCATCAAATTTTTGAAATTCCCATGACCAGGTGGCACTGGAGAAACTTTGGATGTCCTGTTGCTGATCATGAGTATACAATACAGTGCCTTGATTGACTGGGTTTCATGAAAATGTTGAAGAACAGTGATGCCAGTAAGTTGGAGCCTCCTGAGTAGTGGGCCTAGAGTAGTGGTGTGCAGGTGTGTGATAAAACATCTGTGGTGGAGTCATGTGGACCTTCCATTGGCTTCCAAATAGCTTGTGACTGACATAGTGTAGCCAGCAGACCCTTATATGTAAATGCATCCTGTTATATGGAGAGTTTTCAGGGCAATGTTCAGAATCAGGTTGCTATGGTCAAGGGGCCAAGCTATGTGGGATAAAGGCCTGGTTGGTGCATTCTCTTGCAGACCCTGACACACCACACAAGATAGAACTCCCTCTAGCACTTTGTCCCAGTTGAAATCTTTGTATTTCACGAAGCAAATACCAAACTCCCAGTACAGCAGCAAGAAACACCACGAAAATTGGAGGATGATCAAATGGTTTCACAGTCCTCACAGGGAGACACATAGCCCCCAGTGGCCACAGTTTACCTACAAAGAGAGAATTCAGCACTGCTGTCTCATGTTCATTGGAAAATAAGAAACAAGATCCTTCAGGTCACATAGATGCAGATCCAGCTTTAATTGTCTCACCACAAATGAAGATTAAGCTCCTGACAACAACATATATTTCAAGTGCCCAACCTCAGAGGCAGTTTCTCAAGAAGTCTTTAGGCCAGCAAAGCTCCATTTTTGTGGAGGGTTTACCCTGTCCATTACTTTTGTAAACTCCTCTACCACCTCCAAGTTTGTAAACAACTGAGCATATTGCATTCCATATATATATGCACAGATTTTCGAACTCTTCTCCTGTAATTGTGTCTTACTTTTGGCAAAGGTAATGTCAAGACATTGTTCTGGATAAGAGTGGGAAGATTTTTCAAAGCACATAATTACATACACATTGGATACCTTTTCCAATTTTCCATTGGAAATACTGAATCCCTGACACTAACCCTTAGCCTACTAGACTCTGACTACTTATCCTAATATGATGGAGAATAATAATCCAAACAGAATAGAAATACAAGCAGTTCAGAGGAGACATGGTGTATAGTTGAATTTGCCTTTTGCATTATGTAGTGTAGGAGTTATAAATCTAGTCAACTTTTGTAGAAATTGTTCTCCATGTGTTTTTAAAGTTAACAAATATGTGAATTCCTGTCTCCCTTTCTCTGTAGCCTATTTGCACATGTATTTTTATATGCACATATAGAATCCTACAAGGTACAACACGTACATTCTTGTGAGGTGGTTGACTTGGCAGATACACATTGTGAGAAGAGATCACTTCTCCTAAATGCTGTTGGAAGTTAAAATTCGAACTCTGTGTGAGCTTCCTAGTTTAACAACATTATACATAAATCCATGTTCAGTAAAATGAATATTTTTGAATCTGTGGATGATATATATTTCATGGTGAAATCAATTGGCATATATATTGCTACTTTTTAATGTCTGTGTGCATGTGTGTGTGTATGTGTGTGTGTGTGTGTGTGTGTGTGTGTGTGTATATATATATATATATATATATATATATATATATATATATATATATACAAACTTTCCAGATTTTTCAAAATATGAAATACATGTGTCTTTTTATACATTTCCTAAATTCATTCATATTCATATATGTGAATTTATAATCAACTTTTCACAAGATTATCGTCAGAAATATTCATCCACCTGAAATATGTATTTGTTTCCTAGTACTGAAAACTATCTTCAGTGAATGGTGCCTACAAATCCTAAAATTAATACAGTAACTGACCCAGGTTAACATCAATCAAATTGATTCCTATGGGACATGATATGTATTTTGACGTTCATTTTTATTCAAAACTGGTACATTACTATTTCTTCAGTTTATGCACATAATAGGATATATATTTCATCCACAAGTTCGCTAATTTAGAGGCATTTGTTTCACTTTCAATCACTTCCTGCTTCAGAACACATGTATTTTTTCATGGTTCTTGACTCGTCTTTTCATGAGACTTCTTTCGAAACATATTATTTTTGATTTCCATAATCACTTTTGAAGAAAAACTCACACACCTTTCATGATAAACCATAACCTTAGTTTTACTATTAGATGTATAACTAGTTGGAATGAATGTATGTATATCAATATAAGATTTCTTATATATTTTAAGATATGAATCTAATGCATTATTTAAAGTGGACCAGTTATATTATTTATTAACAGTATGGTCTATTCATGCATTAGCTCTATATTCATAGACACAAGGTACACCTCTTTGTACCCCCAATACTAACTTATTAATCTTCAAAATATTGCTCCCAGAAATGATGGAAAAATTACTCATGTCACCTGATCTACATATACATTTTATCACAGTAATATTCTGCAGACAAAATGCAAGGTTCACACTTATTATTGTACCAAAGCCTAAATTGAAAATGAACATGGATTACTAAACACAGCCATGTCCAGGTTGCCTAATGCTCTCAAATATCAATCCAATTAGTGACTACATATTGGTTTCTTCCTAAGATCATATATTCAAATTCAACCCTGTTGAAAATGTCTAATCCTATCACCCACTTTATATTTTGCCTTATTTCGTAATATCTCTATTGATATCTGTTTTCCTACATATTTTCTCCGGTTCACTATTGTGACTGACTCTTCACGTGGGCTAACATTTACATTCACACTCTAAACAAAACCTATTGATAAAGAATATTTTTTTTCCAAAACCTATACTCATTCTTCTTCCTAAACCTAACAACTATCTTCCTAATCCTACCGACTATCCCTTTTTGACTGAATGTTCTTTTCTACACCCAATCATCAAAGTAAACACTGGGCGAGCTTCGGAGGAAGAGACCACCAAAAGACTATCTCATGCAACAGCAAAGGGTTTATAGGGGGTCAGCATGCAGGGGATCGGAGCTCACTTGAATAGAGCAGAGAGCCCTGAGAAGAGCTTAAGCAGAGCTTATATACTTTCTTTGGGGAGGGCAGGGAGTGAAGTTTATTGATGGGTGAGGGAGAGTGGGCGGTTTGCATTCAACCGGGTGAGGGAGTACATTCTGCAGTTTGGCATTTGGGGACAGGACATTCTGGGAACAAGATTAGCAAACAGTTCTCAAGATTTCAACAGTGTTTTGTTAAGCATACAGAAAAAAAAGTGACAAGTACCTATTTTATTAATCTTTCATTCCCCACTTCTTCTTCTAGCTACTTTTAATCATAAAAGTGATCATTGTGGGGTGTCATATTCTATGTCTGCTAGTGGGGTATTACCATGAGTTTAACTTGTCCAATTTGAGCTTAGAGAAAAGAAATTACAGGGTTGAGCAAACAGGGTTTTATAGTTAGCAATAATATGGAGATTATTATCGGACAGGCCAGGGTTGATAAAAAAGTAGTCAAACAGGGGGACTATGTGAACCAAGAATCAAACCACTTTTTTTGGTCCTCTCACTCTCTCATTGACACTCTTCAAGGTGTCTTTTTAATTTAATCATATTTTTTTTTTACAACTCCATTATGCTCGGAATAAACACAACATTCTTCCCAGGAAGTGACAAATACCTATTTTATTAACCTTTCACTTCCGACTATCCCTTTTTGACTGGATGTTCTCTTCGACATTCAATCATCCAAGGTACAAGGTCCTATGCCATTGTATATTGATTAATCTGACCAATCTGTGCAGAACCTAATTCAAATCTAAGTATTCCAATCAAGGGCAAAATGCTCTTTTGGGCTTCAAATCTTACCTAGATTTCTGTTTTCATACATATATTTCACCTATATATTCTCATACATATCGCAGGTTCCCAATACCATTATTCATCCAGCAGAATTATTCCTAACCCAAATCACACATGTTATTAACCCTAACCATACACTGTTCCCTCAATCTAACATTACAGAACAGCAGGGACAGAGTTGGTCTTACAATACAGGAATGTAGTGGATCTTCCACCTGCTGAAAACCTCAAAGGTCCATGCAGAAATGATCCCTGGAGAACATGTAGGCAACTATGAAGAACGTGAGAGAGCAAAAGTCATCTTCCATGGAAAACAACCTGGTAAGGATGAAGGGTTGTGTCTCATTCACCCTCTCTCCTTAATGTAGAAAAGATGGACCAACAAAGGCCTTTGTGGAGAGCTGTTCCCGGGTTCCTATGGTTGAGATACCAATCTAACTTGTGAAAGTGTCAGAGGAAGTATGGAAGCAACCGTTCGGAAAAAGTGGTTGCTAAGGCAGTGACGTCATTCAGTTTCTGAAGGAAGTGACCTCATCTCACTTCCTTGGTGATGGAACTCTCTGAACTTGGGATCCAGGAAGCCAGGCATCCAGAACCAGTCCCAGTCCCAGTACAGTGGGATCACTTGTTTGGATTTACCAAGGACAGAGTAAGTCTTTTTTGGTACCTACTGATATGAGGATGGCCAAATGCCAGGAAATTTTGAAGACTGGCCTTTCCAGAGAAAGCAAGAAGTGGCTCACCGCGGGCCCCTGATATTTCACAGAGTTGGCCATGGAGACCAGATCTGAGACAGGACAGGCCATTTCTGGGGAACATAGTATGGCCCACCAGTCAGAGGACACTCTGGATAGTCACAGACTTACTTTGGGGAAGGAGGTGCCTTTTTCAGTGTGGGTGTGAGTTTGTGGTTTTGTCTTATGTTCTGAGAATAGGTAGGAAAGGCGGCTTGCTTGGTTTGGAGTGGAATGTTTCTAGAAAGTCTTTTGACAAGGCGAGTGTTTCTATGTCTGTGTATCCCACTGTGTGCGTGGTTGTAGACATTAGAAAAGATAATGCATCAATGGATGTGTCCTGTCTAGTAGAAAGCTTCCCAGCATTCATCCTACCCATTTTAGGAATGGACTGCAGGTTGCCTTATTGATGGACAACATGTACTGTCTTCCTAAGTTCCTGTTTTCTTCCTGAATTCTGGCCACTCTCCACAATAGGCTCATGGTTTTGTGTCCAAAATATGTACCACCTCCAAACTCTGTGACGTGGCCATGTAATCCATAGCTGAAGGGAATGGCAAGCATCTCAGAAAACTCAGATATCAGTGTGACCAGGAAAGTCTCAGTAGAGAAACCCTGCTTTGGGCCTTTTGCTTACCTATTGTTCTGTTGCCCTGAATGTCAGGAAGGTCTTTGCCTCAGGCCACCCTTTGTGAAGCCTGAAGAAAACAGTTTTAAAATGGTAAGGAATGGGCATCACCAGTGGCTCTTTGCTTAATTACTTTGGAAAGGGATGTGTCTGAATCAGCCTCTTGGCCCTGTGTGAGGCTTTGGCTTAGATTATCCGCATCAGATGGATCTAAAGAAAGATCCAATGTGTGCATCCAAAACCAAAATGGCAAAAAATCAGTCATTGTGGGTGAAGTCTCTTGCCTTCCTGTGTTTGGTTCTTGACCTCCATCAAGGGAGTATTGGGATTTTTTGTGTCAAATGAGTTCTTCCAATCCCTGCAAAGGTGCTTGGGTTTAATAATGACTCCAAATCACATACTATACCTGATAGTCAGTAGGCCTCAAATTGGAAAATTACATTAGTATTAATGGCAGAACTATGTGATCAATCCTGGTTCACAGGAAGGGTGTCCAGGCCACCCTGAATTTAGGTAAATGAGGAGAAGGGAGCTTATTATGGACACTCTATTGGGCTGTGCCATTTAAGGAAACCTCCAGCCAGAGATTATGATGAGTGACTATATGGAAGTAGATGAGGGCCATGTGGGATTGTTTTGATTTTAATTGTGGTAACTTGTGTGGCTTTTGGAAGAGATGACTGTGTTCACCTGGGCTTTAACACTGGCGTGATTCTCCTAGAAGACTGAGTTCTGTAACTTACTTCAGAGTAGTAATTGCTTTGGAAATGGATATGTTTTAATCAGCCTCTTGGCCCTGTTTGAGGCTGTGGCTTAGATTATCAGCACCAGAAGGATCTAAAGAAAGATCCCATGTGTGCATCCAAAACCAAAATGGCCAAAAGAGCACTAATTGTCGATGAACTCTCTCGCCTTCCTCTGTAAGGTTCTGAAAGAATAAAAGAAATTGAAATTGAAATGTAAAGAACCAGGTTTTGTAAAGTTTCCAAGCGGCACTCAGCACCTGAAATTTCTGTGGCAGTTAAGACAATTCCCGGATTTGCACATTAGATGTGTGTTGAAATCTTCCCTGAGGACCTAGTTACTTAACAGCCCCTTCCCAGAAACCATGCAGCTCACCACGTATACATCACAGTGCATCCACCAATCAATTTAAATGTATACCCCTTCTTACGGCTGACCAATCACCCCCTGCCCAACCTGTTCCCGCCAATGAATGTGCTAATCATGTTTTAGAGTTGTTATTTGATTTTCCCGTGGTATATGATGATTTGCTAAAGGAGGCTATGATGTATGTAAAGTCCCTGCCCTCTCTAAAGAATGTATATAAACTCCGCTCAAGTGGTTCTCGGGGCTATTTGTTCTTTGTTCCTCTGAAGTGAGCCCTGAGCTCCAGCACGCTATACCCCCAATAAACCCTTTGGTGTTGCATGAGAAAGCCTGTTGGTGGTCTTTTCCTCCGATGTTCGCCCCACCTTTTCATCTGGAGGCCCCAGGTGAGATATCTGGAGCAGCGGACGAAAGACCCCAAGGGACTCCTCTCGGGGTAAGAAAGGCGCCTCTTTCTGGTTTCGGGTTTCAGGTTAGGGCTTGGCAAAGTGGCTGTCGGTGAAGAGCATTAGCTCTCTCTGACAGTGGGTGGCAGACGTGTCACAGAGCTACTGGCCACGTCCCTGGGGGACACTCCAGAGGACGAGGGAAATCAAGGAATATTAGTTTCCTCAACTCGGTTATATTTTGCTTCAGAATTCGGTTTGCCAGCCCATCAGGTTTTGCTGGCTACACAGTTTTGTTCATTGTCCCGAACTCATGTTGAGTTTACTGTCTGTCTTTATTGTCTAACCCATCAGGTTTTGCCAGTTACTGAGTTCTAATATTTGTCTTGGACCCATGTTAAACGTTTACTGTTTGTCTTTGTTTGTGTTGCGTTTGTGTCTTCACTGTCTCTTTTTGAGTAACTCCCATTATGGGACAAAGCACTTTCACGCTTCTGTCCCTGACACTTGATCTTTGGACTGATGTCCGCTCAAGGGCCCAGAATCATTATTTTTCAGTTAAATGTCAGACCTGGCAGACTCTCTGTGCTTCAGAATTGCCCATCCTCAAAGTCGGGTGGCCCCCAGAAGGATCCTTCTACTTCAATCTAATCTGAAAAGTCAGAGATATTGTCTTTCAGCCGGGACCACGTGGCCATCCAGATCAACAGCCATATACCCCTTCCCCAGGATCCTATCATTCAAACCTTCCGTTCCCTCCCCATCTTCCCCCCATTCTTCCTGAGTCACAAGACTGGACAATCCTCCACCTCCTTATCCTCTGCCCTCGCTCCCCAACCCCCAACACATTCCAGATGATTCTCCCGCCACTGACTCAGCCTCTCCGCCACTAGAGGCAATTGGGACAGACCCAAGACCTCCAAGGGACTTCTCCGCAGCAGCAGCAGCCCCTCCTTTTCTGGTGGAAGCTGGGCCACCTAAAGAAACCCGCCAGCTATGGAAAATAGAAAACTCAGAAGCCACTGTGATGCTCCCTCTTCATTCTTATGGGCCCATGAACCGACCAAACTGGGATCCCAACACCTTTGAAGGTTGGTAGCATCTTTCCACTTATCACAGGGCTCTAATAGCGGGGCTCCGAGTGGCCGCCAGAGGGCCGACTAATTTGGCCATGGTAAGAGAGATAATCCAACGTCCTAATGAGTCTCCCTCTATGATTCTGGAGAGAATTATGGAAGCATATAGGAAATATACTTCTTTTGATCCTCAGGCAGAGGACGAAAAAACATCTGTTGCAATGGCCTTTATCCAGTTTTGATTCTGACTCCTTAATGTGTTCGACTACATGATTGGCTGCCTTAGGTGGCGTAATCAGGGTGCGGCCAACAGTCATCCACCCTGTGGGTCTTGCTGAGGTTGTCCGAGCATAGACAGCAAACTCAACATAGCCCCAACGTTTGGCCTTGGGGTCAGGTATATCTGAAGTATACGATCCATTGTTATCGGATGAAGAGCCTTTATGCCACTTTAGGTAACTAGAAGTCAACCCTTCAGAGTAGCCAAGTGAGTGGTAAGAACAGCTACCACGTTCATCATGGAACCTGCATGACCAATAGGGGCACCCATTATATATCTCAGGCCACCAATGACAATAGTCTTTGGTTTGATTAAAAAGGAAGCAAATGAAAGGCCAGTTCCAGCTACCAGGGACGAAGGTCCTTGAAGGTGACAATTTTAGGGAAATAGAGGTGCAGATGTGGATGCAGCAAGTAGTTGCATCCACTGCGCGGACCTTCTGCATGCCATGTTCTGAGTATCGTTCCCGAAGAGTGAATAAATACATGGTAGGTTAGGAGGGTAAAGACAAGTCCCAACAGAGCACAGAAAAAAAAGCAGAGCACAAAAAACAAGCAGTTAGAGAAGACTAGGGTGTTGGGAGAGCTCATTGTGCCTTCTTTAAGAGGAATTGGGCTGCAGGGAACACCGTGTGAGCCGCAACTTAAATGGGTGAGATGGGTGTGGAAAGCAGGATTAAAGGGGAGCTTCAGGAGGTGATTCTTGGAGTTCCTCTGGCATGGTCCTGTGGTCAGCAGGTGGGGCCTCCTGGTGATATGGCTTCAACCTAGAAATGGGAATCCAGGGAGTGAGACGGTTGTCTGGTAAGGAGAGTTTGGCGGCGGTGGGGGTACAGAGAATGAAAGGATAGGGGCTTTCCCATTTTTGTGCAAGAGTCCCTTTCTCCTCTGGGGTATTATAATAGAATAGACTCCCAGGTGTTAAGGGAGGAGTGTTTGGAGAGGAGACTGGGTCCGGAAGAAGCCAGTTCTGACATTTCCAGTGTTCAGAGCGGAGATGAAACAAGAGAGGCAAAGACAAATCTCGGGTGAGAGGTCCTTGTGAAGTGACCAACCCAGAGGGTATAAGAGGTCTTCCATACATTATCTCAAAGGGAGACAGTAAAGATGGTTTCTTAGGGAGAGCTCTGATTCGAAGCAAAGCAAAGGGAAGGATTTTGACCCAGTCTAAGTTTAATTCCATTGTCAATTTGGTAAGGACTTCCTTCAGAGTATGATTTACCCTTTCCACTTTCCCTGAAGCCTGGGGGTAATATGGACAGTGGAAATGCCACTTGAAGGAGAGGGCTTGAGAGACCTTTTGTGTGATCCTAGAAATAATCTCAGGGCCATTGTCATATTGTAGGGAAGTGGGCATACAAAACCTAGGGATGATGTCTGTCAGTTAGATTGAAGCTACAGTGGAAGCCTTTTTATTGGAAGTGGGAAATGCCTCAACCCAAACAGAGAAAGTGTCCACAAAAACAAGGAGGTATTTAGTGTGCCATACTGTGGGCATGTTGGTGAAGTCTACTTGCCAGTCAGCAACGGGAATGTGTCCCCGGGCTTGGTGGAAAGGGAAAGGTTTGGGCCTTAAAGGAGTATGAGGTTTGGTCCGCTGACAGATCTGACAATTAGAGGCTATATTCTCTATCATGGCTATGTCAGAAGGGTTGAGGGAGAAGAAGCTCTGTAAAAAAAGGGTCAAAGACTGAGAATTGGAATGGTGTAGAGTATGAAGGAACTTGAAAAGATCCTTGTTCTTACTGGAAGAAGTAGGGGCTTCAGATGAGCTGTCTAAAGTGGCCATAATATGTACCCCATAGGGGCCATAATTGGAAGTGGTAGCAGGCATTCGTGGCGCCTGGTCAGCTTTGGCATTGCCCTCAGTGATAAGAGAGCCGTCCTTCTGATGGGACCTACAATGGACAACTCCCAACTGGGTGGGTAAGTGGGAGGCCTCCATCAGATTGTTTATAAGAGCCGAATTAGTGATCGCATTACCTTTGGTGGTAAGTAGGCGTCGCTCCCTTCATATTGAAGCATGGGATAATAAGATCTGGAAGACATATTTTGAATCAGTATAGAGGGTGAGGGATGTGCCTTGTGCTAGAAGGCAGGCACGAGTGGCTGCTATAAGTTCAATCTGCTGGTTGGTAGTTCCTGAAGGCAAAGCTTTGGCGTCTATAATCTCAGTGGCTGAAACTACAGCATATCCAGAGTAATGAGTGCCGTTCTGCCTAAAGGAACTGCTGTCAGTAAACCAGATAAGGTCAGGCTTGGTGAGTGGTTCCTCAGAAATGGAAGAATGACAGGGGAGGAAATCTTCTAAGGTTTCCAAGCAATTATGAGTTGGTGTGTTAGACGTGGGAGTCATTGGGAGCAGTGAGGCAAGGTTCAGTGCAGAGCAGGGGAGGAAAGTAATATTAGGGTTTTCCAGAAAGGAAGTGAGGAGCGACAGAACTCTGGATGGAGGAAGGGTTTGAAGGCCCTTATAAGCTGAAAGATCTTTCAAGTGATGTGGGGAGTGGATAGTTCAAGGTGCCCCAAAACTCAGCTTAGAGGCTTCTTTGTGTAAAATTTGTCCAGCAACCAGAGCTCTTAAGCAAGGGGCTCACCCACGGATGGTAGAGTCTAGTTTCTTGGAAAATATGCCACAGGTGCAAATGTAGGCCCATAGTTTCGACCTAAGACCCTAAGTGCTTGCCCCCCTTTTTCATGGACATATAGATGAAATGGTCTTGAAAGATCATGAAGGTGAAGGGCAGGTGCCTTTAAGAGGAGTTGCTGAAACCTGCGGAAGTGGTAGATGGGGGAGGAGACAAGAGATTCACTAGGGGGTCCATTTGCTTGGTCATACAGGGGTTTGGATAGAAGAGAATAATTTGGGATCCAGGCCCTAAAATAACCTGCTAATCCTAGGAATGATAGTATTTTGGCTTTCATATGGGGCACTGGAAGATCAGAGAGGAGTTGCCTCCTATCCAGTGTTATTTCCTTTTTCCCGGGTCTAAGGCAAAAACCAAGAGAGGTGACAGAAGAATGGGAAACCTGGGCCTTGTGGGGAGACTCCCTATATCCCTTGTCTGCTAGGAAATTAAGAAGCTGAGCGGTGTGGGATTGAGAGTGTTCCCAGAGGGACTACATAGAAGAAGGTCATTGACATATGGAAGGAGAATAGTGTCAGGACAGGTCGGGTGAAAGGATGTGAGGTCCTGGGCAAGAACTTGGCCAAAGAGATGGGGGCTATCCCTGAATCCCTGTGGGAGGACAGTCCAGGAAAGCTGATGAGAATGGTGGATGTGAGAGTCAGTCCATGTAAAAGCAAAGATATTCTGAGATTCTGAGAACAAGGGAATAGAAAAGAATGCATCTTTTAAACCTAGGACCGAGAAGTGGGTAGTAGTGGCAGGGATCTGAGAGAGGAGGGTGTAAGGGTTGGGCACTAGCGGGTGGATGGGGACGACAGAGGAGTTGACAAGGAGAAGGTCTTGAACCAGCCTGTAGGACACTTTAGGTTTCTTAAGTGCCAGAATGGGGGTGTTGAAAGGAGAGTGTGTAGGCCTAAGATACCCCTTTCGTAATAAATCCTGGATGATGGGTTCTAATTCGAGGAGGGCTGTGGTTGTGAGTGGATATTGTGATTGACTAATATATCTTGAAGGGTCCCGTAAGACAATATGAATAGGACTGCATTTAGCCATAAGGGGTGTAGTTGTGTCCAAAACCTCAGGCTTAACTGGTTTAGAGAGTCATGGGAGAGTGCATTAAGGAGGTGTATCTGCCCCTAGGAACATCATGAGGAAATGAGAGGTAGGAGAGGTATGGGGTGATATGTGAATGGTGACTTTTAATAGTGAGAGTATGTCCCTTCCCAGAAGGGGAATGGGGCAATGGCTCATAACGAGAAAGAAGTGAGTGAAGGACAAAAGGGATCCCTGCATATAACATGATGGGGGGGTTTGAGGGAAAATCTGTTTACCTCCTACCCTGACAATAGGTGTTTTTGAGGGTGTGGTAGAACCCCAATACTCCCTTAAGACCGAAAAAGTGGCACCAGTGTCCAAGAGGAAGGTAATGAAGCATCCATCCACCAGGAAGGTAAACCTAGGCTCTTGATTCTTGATGGTAATAGTCTGGAGGGAAAGCCCAGGGATCCGTCAATCCTCCTCTGCTAAGCCCAAGAAAGGCTGTGGTTGCCTGGTGGCTGACCAACCTCCCTTTCGGGTTGTTGGGCAGTCTGCCCCCCAGTGTCCCCTTTGATGGCATTTTGGGCAGGGGTTGTAGGGTGTCCTCAGTGAAGGACAATCCCTGGCCCAATGTCCCTCCTTACCACATTTGAAGCAAGCTCCCAGGGGTGTCATATTGGGATGGTGTGGTGATGGCCTTCTCTGAATGACCTGGGCCAACATTTGGAACTTGGCATTTTCAGCCCTCTGCCTACGGCATTCACTTTCATCCTCTCTATCATAAAAAACCTTGAAAGCGACAGCGAGGATTTTAGTCTAAGGAGTAGCAGGGCCCTGTTCAAGCTTTTTAAGCTTGGCTTTAATGTCAGGGTAGCTTTGGGCCAGAACATATTTCATTAAGACATGACGGCCATCAGGGGTTTCTGGGTTGAGGTTTGTGTACTGTTAAAGGGCCTTGGTTAGTCTATCCAGGAATTCTGAAGGTGTTTCCTCCTTCCTTTGAATGACCTCCTGCACCTTTTTAAAGTTAACAGCCTTGCAGATGGCCTTTTTCAGGCCCGCCAAGAGGCAGGATGTAAAAAGGTCACTAGACTGTAAGCCTTCAGGGGTGTTGTAATCCCATAGGGGATCCTGCTCTGGGACAGCATGAGGGCCTGTGGGGTGGTTAGGATTGGTCCTATGATTTTCATCAGCATGGGCTTGGGCTAGCTCCCAGACCATTGCCTTTCCTCAGGGAGAAGTGTATTGGCCAAGAGCATGTAGATGTCATGATGAGTGAGACTATATGCTTGCAGGACCCATTGAAACTCCCGAATGTAAGTGGTGGGGTCAGTGGTGAATGAGCCTAACTTCCTCTCTAGCTGAGTAATGTCCGACATGGAGAAGGCCACTTGGACTCTGATGACACCCTCGGGACCAGCTACCTCACAAAGGGGTGCGATTGTCTTGGGGGTGGGAAGGAGTCCCTTAGACCTGGTAACAGGAGGACTGAAAGAGGCAGGAGGCGGACAGGAAGGAGAGGGGAGGCAGGGAGTGTCTCTTTGGAAGAGGAGCAGGTGGAGCAGGCAGAAGAGGGCGGAGGGGAGGAGGATGAAATGGAAGGCTGAGGATCCCTGGAATCAGGCAGAGGAAGAGGAGGGTATAGTGGGAGAGAAGGGGCAGATAGGACTGGGGGATAAGGTGGGGGTTCATCTGCTGGGTTGAATGAGGAAGAATCTGTGAAGTCAGGAGTAGACGTAGGGGAAGAGAAGGGTTTGCAAACAAGGAGGACCTGAGAGGGAGGGCAGGAGGAGCAGCGACAGGGTGCTGTCTGAGAAGGCTAAAACCTTAAATGCAGGGAATCTCACTCCACTTTTTCAGATGCTGGAAGTAGTTAAAAAGGTCGCAGATGAAGTTTGGATGTAAGGAGCCTTCTGGAGGCCAATGATTGCCATTATCCAGTGGATATGTAGGCCAATCTTGGGTACAGAATTTGATTAGAAGTTTGGGCTTGATGTCTGGTGTGAGGGAGAGTGTGACCAGATTTTTTATTAGACATTTGAGAGGTGAGGCTTCAGGTACAGATGAAGAGGTGCCCATAGTCACAGGGAGAGAAGGAAGACAGAGAGAGAGAGAGAGAGAGAGAGAGAGAGAGAGAGAGAGAGAGAGAATAAGAGTAAGCGAGAGAGACAAAGAGAAAACCCGGGCTGGAACGGCTTTCAGGAAGCTCAGGGCGAACGGGGGTCAGGTGGGCGTCCCCAAAATGACCAGCCGTCATGAGGAAATACAGAGGGCACTACCTGGGCGTCACCAGAGAAGTGCGATCTGTGAGACCCAATGGGTTCGGAGCCACGGGCAACCTGACGTCAGGAAAGTTTTTGAACACAGCGGAAAAAGTCAGTAATGAAAACAGAACTCCGGTTCCGGCAGAATGTAGTTCCAGGACGGAGTTCAGTTTTCCCTGAGCAGAGAGGCAGCTTCAGCCAGACACAGCAGCCCTGCAGCAAACAGCAACTCTAGCCAGCAGCTGCAGAGGCAGCAGAGGAGAAAAAACCACAGAGCCTCTTGTGTAAACTCAGAAGCCTCACGCCCCAAAGGAAAACGGATCACCAGAGGGTCCACTGCGACCAGTAAAGGTCTTAGTGGCAGGAATTTCCTGCCCCCTACAGGGCGTCGAGAGTGTGCCTGAAGATCAAGGTCACAAAACCAGTGGTAGCCCGAAGGGAGTTGCAGAGCCAGGGTCAGGGGAGGCTTACATATATCAGATCTGTGGTGGGTGCAGGAAGCCGGCGTCTGAAAAGAGCGGACCATGGCGGAGTGTCTCCGGGGGAGCAGGGGACGGGGCTCTTGTTAGAAAGAGCTCACCCGTATCCTCACATGGGGCACCAGAATGAAAGAACTTCCCACGCAAAGGCACTTTGCTGGGAGAATTCCAATTTTATTGCAAAAAGCTGTGTGCTTATATAGAACTAAGTGGAAGATGGAAGGGCTTAGATAAATGGCAGGCAAACCGTTTATTGGTAAGTTCTTTCAGATATCAGCTCCGGAGCCCAGGAATTAGTTCTTATTGGGGCTAAGGTTCCCCACCAGCGAGATTTCAAATTGGCGCCAGCGGGAGAGTTCACACGGGTGGGAACATTTGGCACCACTGCAGAAAAAAGAAGGTAGGAAGAAGAAGTCCTTAGGCACCATGTTGGGGTTTTTCTCTGGGGTATGGCTGCCGTTTATACTTTTCCCAACAATGAGTATACCAGACAGTGCCTTGATTGACTGGTTTTCATGAAAATGGTGTTTAACAGAGATGCCAGAAAGTTGAATCCTGCTGAGTAGTGGGCCTAGAGCAATGGTGGGCAGGTGTGTGATAAAACATCTGTGGTGGGGCCATGTAGATCTTTCATTGGATTCCAAATGGCTTGTGACTGACATGGTGAAGCCAGCAGACCCTTATATGTAAAGGCACCTTGTTACATAGAGAGGTTTCAGGACATTGTTCAGAATCAGGTTGCTATGGTCAAGGGGGCAAGCTATGTGGGATAGAGGCCTGGTTCTTGTATTCTCCTGCAGACCCTGACCCACCGCACGTGACAGAAATCCCTCCTGCACTGTGTCCCCGTTGAACTCCTTGTATTTCATGAAGCAAATACCAAACTCCCAGTGCAGCAGCAAGAAACACCATGAAAATAGAGGATGACTATATGGATTCAACGTCCACACAGGGACACATTCAGCCCCCAGGGGCCACAGTTTACCTACAATGGAAAATTCAGCACTGCTGTCTCATGTTCATTGGAAAATAAGAAACCATGTCCTCCAGGTCACATTGATGCAGACCCAGCTTTTATGGTCTCACTAGAAAGGAAGCTAAAGCTCCTGACAACAACATAAAATTCAAGTGCCCAACCTCACATGCAGTTTCTCAAGAAGTCTCTAGGCCAGCAGACCTTCAAGTTTTTGGAGGGTTTACCCTGTCCCTTACTTTTGGAAACTCCTCTACCACTTCCAAGGTTGTGAACTTCTGATCATATTCCATTCTAGATATGTATTCACGGATTTTCTAACTTTTCTCCTCTGATTGTGTCATACTTGGGCCGTAGGTGTTGTCAAGGCATTGTTCTGGATGAGAGTGGGAAGATTTTCGTGTAGCACATATTTACATACACATTGGATTCATTTTTCAATTTTCCATTCAAAATACTGAATCCCTGACACTAACACATACCCTACTAGACTCTGACTACTAATCCTAATATGATGGAGAAAAATAACCCAAACAGAATAGAAATACAAGCGGTTGAGAGGAGGCATGGCGTATAGTTGGTCTTGCCTTTTGCATGATATAGGGTAAGAGTTATAAATCTTGTTAATTTTTTGTTGAAATAGTTCTCCATGTGTTTTTAAAGTTAACACATATGTGAATTTCTGTCTCCCTTTTTCTGTAGCCAATTCAGCACATGTATTTTTATATGCACATATAAAATCCTACCTGGTATCACACGTACATTTTTGTGAGGTGGCTAACTTGGGAGATACAAAGTATGAGAAGAGATGACTCCTCCTAAATGTTTTTGGAACTGAAAATTCAAACTATGAGTGAGCTTCTTAGTTGAAAAACATTATACATAAATCCATGTTCAGTAAAATTAATATTTTTGGATCTGTGAATGATATATATTTCATGATGAATTTTGATTGGCATATATATTGCTACTTTCTAATGTATCTGTGTGATATATATATTTTCAAAATATGAAATATATGTGTCTTATTATACACTCCCTAAATAATTCACTGATGTTCATGTATGTGCTTTTATAATCAACTTTTCATAAGATTGTTTTTAGAAATATTCATCCACCTAAAATACATATTTGTTTCCTAGTACTGAAAACTCACTTCAGTGAATGGTGCAAACAAAGCCTTATATTTCTACAGTAACTGACCCAATTTAACATCAATGAAAGTAGATTTCTATGGGACATGATGTGTATTTTGATGTTCATTTTAATTCAACACTGGTACATTACTATTTCTTCAGTTTTTATACATCGTAGAATATACATTTCATCCACAAGTTCACAAATTGAAAGACATTTGTAACACATTCAATCACTTCCTGCTTCAGAACACATGTATTCCTCCTTGTTTTTGACTGGTTATTTCATGAGACTTCTTTCCAAACACATTATTTTCGATTTCCATAATCAATTTTGAAGCAAAACTCACACACATTTTATGATAAACTACAACCCTAATATTACCATTAGATATATAACTGGTTGGAATGAATGTATGTATATCAATATAAGATTTCCTGTGTATTTTGGGATATCAATTTATTCCAATTTCTAAATTTGGAAACAGTTATATTATTTATTCACAGTATGGTCTATTCATGCATTCTCTCTATATTCATACACACATTGTACACCTATTTGTGCCCCCAATACTAATTTATATCTCTTCAAAATATTGCTCTCAGAAATGGTGCAACAAATACTCATGTCACCTGATCTACATATACATTTTATCACAGTAATATTCTGGCCACAAAATGCAAAGTCACACTTACGACTGTACCAAAGCCTAAATGGAATATGAGTATGGATTATGAAAATCACCCATGTCCAGGTTGCCTAATGCTCTCAAATGACAATCCTATTGGTGACTACATATTTGTTTCTTCCTAAGATTATTTATTCAAACTCAAGCCTGTCGAAAATGTCTAATCCTATCAATCACTTTATCATTTGCTGATTTTCTAATGTCTCTATTGATATCTGCTTTCCTACATATTTTCCCCAGTTCATCATTGTGACTGGCTCTTCACATGTGCTGACATTTATATTTTCTCTCTACCCAAAACCCTATTGCTAAAGAACTTTTTGTCCAAATCATATACTCACTCTTTTTCCTAATCCTACCAACTATCTTCCTAATCCTACCAACTATCCTTTTTTGACTGGATGTTCTCTTTGACATTCAATCATCCAAGGTACAAGGTCCTATGCCATTGTGTATAGATTTATCTGAGACACATGTGCAGAACATAATTCAAACCTAAGTATCCCAATCAAGGATCCAAAGCCCTTCTGGGCTTCAAATCTTACCTAGATTTCTGTTTTCATAAATATATTTCCCCTCTATATATTCTAATAAATGTTGCAGGTTCCCAATAACATTATTCATCCAGCAGAATGATTCCTAAGCCAAATCAAACATGTTATTAACCCTAACCATACTCTGTTCCCTCAATCTAACTTTACAGAAAAGCAGGGACAGAGTTGGTCTTACAATACAGGAATGTAAGAAATCTTCCACCTGCTGAGAAATGAAAAGGTCCATGCAGAAATGAACCCTGGGGAAGCTATAGGAAGCTATGAAGGACCTGAGAGAGCAAAAGTCATCTTCCACGACAAACAACCTGGTCAGGATGAAGGGGTGTGTCTGAAGCAGTCTCTCTTTTCTTAATGTAGAGAAGATGGACAATACCAGGCCTGTGTGGAGAGCTGTTCCCGGGTGCCTATGTTTGATATACCATTCAAACTTGTGAAAGTGTCACAGGAAGTAGGGGCAGCCTCCATCAATTGGGACACTTGGAAGCAACTATTAGGACAAAGTGGTTGCCAAGGCGGTGACCTCATTCAGTTCCTGAAGGAAGTGACCTACATCACTTTCTTGGTGATGGAACTCTCTGAACTAGGGATCCAGGAAGACAGGCACCCAGAGGCAGTCCCAGTCCCAGTCCCAGTGGCCTCACATGTTTGGATTTACTAAGGACAGAATGAGTCTTTCTTGGTAACTACTGATGTGAGGATGGCCAAATGCCAAGAAGGTCTGAAGAGGGGCCTTTCCTGAGTAAGCAGGTAGTGTCTCACCACTGGCACCTTACAACTTCACAGTGTTGGCCAAGGAGTCCACATCTGACATAGGACAGTCCATTTTGGAGTAACATACTATGGCTCATCAGTCAGAGGACACTCCGGATAGTCATAGACCTACTTGGGGGAAGGAGGTGACTTTTTGGGTGTGGGTGTGAGTTTGTGGTTTTGTCTCATGATCTGAGAATAGGTAGGAAAGTCGGTTTGTTAGGATTGGAGTGGACTGTTTCTAGTAAGTCTTTTGACAATGCGAGTGTTTCTATGTCTGTTTATCCCACTGTGTCCGTGGTTGTAGACATTAGAAAAGAGAATGCATCAATGGATGTGTCCTGAATAGAAGAAAGCTTCACAACATTCATCATGCCCAATTTATGAATGGATTTTGTCTTGCCTAATGGATGGGCAACAACCACTGTCTTCCTAAATTCCTGTTTTCTTCTTGAATTCTGGCCACTCTCCAGAATAGGCTCATGGTTTTGTTTCCAAGACATGAACCACCTCCAAGCTCTGTGACATGGCTATGTACTGGATAGCTGAAGGGAATGGGATCATCTCAGAAAACTCAGATATCATTTTAGAAACCCTGCCTTGGGCCATTTGCTTACCTATTGTTCTGTTGCCCTGAATGTCAGAAAGGTCTTTGCCTCAGGCCACCCCTTTTTGAAGCCTGAAGAAAACGGTTTTCAATGGAAATTAATGGGCATCACCTGTAGATCTTTGCTTAATTGCTTTGGAAAGGGATGTGTCTGCATCAGACTCTTGGCCATGTTTGAGGTTGTTGAATAGATTTTCAGCACCTGATGCATCTAACGAACAATTACATGTGTGCTTCCAAAACCAAAATGGCCAAAAAAGCAGTCATTGTGGACGAAGTCTCTCGCCTTCCTCTGTAAGATTACTGATCTCCATCAAGTGAAAATAGGGATCCTTTTTGTCAAATGAGTTCTTCAAACCCTGCAGAGGATAGCCCATAGGTGCTTGGGTTTTCTCATGATTCCAATTCACATAAAGAATCTATACCCGAGAGTCAGTAGGCCTCAAATTGGAGAATCAGAGCAGTATTTACGGCAGGCTCATTTGATAACTCCTGGTTCTCAGAAAGGGTGTCCAGGCAACCCTGACTTTAGGCAAATGACGGGCAAGGGAGGTTATTTTGTACACTGTCTTGGGCTGAGCCCCTCATGGAAACCTCCAGCCACTGGTTATGATGAGTGTCTATATGGAAGAACATGAGGGCCTTGTGGGAGTGCTTTGGTTTTAATTGTGGTCATTTGTTTGGTGGTTGGAAGTGATGACTGGGTCTATCTGGGCTTGAACTCTGGTGTGATTCCACTTATAGTCTGAGTTCTCGAACTGATCTCAGAGAAATATTGCCATAAACTGTGTTCAGATTTTAGGAGGCCACGCATGGGATTCTCCCTTGGAAACTGAGATCAAATACAAGGGTGGCTTTCCACAGAGCCTCGGAATATCAGCTAGAATATCACATGATTTTATTCTGAAAGATTTGGCAGCCATTGTTGACAGTCAGAACACCCATGGACGTCACATTAAAGACCTCAATGGGCCTGGCTTCATGTGACCTTTTGACCACTCTATGGGAAGACTTGCCTGTGAGATTTCTCCAGAGAATTCATTGAAAATAGCTTCCTCACCATTTAATATTTCCTGAATGAACTGAAACCCACAGTGCCTCCAACTTCATCCATGAAAAATGGCTAGATAAATACAATGAAATCTTTGAAATTCCCTTAACCAGGTGGCACTGGAGAACCTTTAGATGTCTTGTTGCTGATCATGAGTGTACCAGAGAATGCCATGATTGACCGGGTTTCATGAAAATGGTGTAGAACAAAGATGCCAGTAAGTTGGAGCCTGCTGAGAAGTGGGCCTATTGCAGTGGTGGGTGGGTGTGTGATAATACATCTGTGGTGTGGCCATGAGGATTTGCCATTGCCTTCCAAATGGTTTGTGACTGACATGGTGCAGTCAGCAGACCCTTCTATGTAAAGGCATCATTTTATATGGAGAGGTTTCTGGGCTAAGTTCAGAGTCAGATTTCTATGGACAAGGGGGCAAGCTCTGTGAGATAAAAGCCTGGTTGGTGCATTCTCCTTCAGACCCTGACCCACCACAAGTGACAGAACTTTCTTCAACACTGGGTTTCAGTTGAACTCGTTGTATTTCATAAAGCATATACCAAACTCCCAGTACAGCAGCAAGAAACACTACAAAAAGTGGAGGATGACCAAATGGCTTCACAGTCCAAACGGGGAGACACTTAGTATCCAGTGGCCACAGTTTACCTACAAAGAGAAAATTCAGCACTGCTGCCTCATGTTCATTAGAATACAAGAAACCATGTCCTCCAGGTCACATAGATGCAGACTCAGCTTTGATGGTATCACTAGAAAGGAAGCTAAAGCTCCTTACAACAACATATATTTCAAGTGCCCAAACTCAGAGGAAGTTTCTCAAGAAGTGTTTAGGCTGGCAGAGCTCCATGTTTTTGGAGTGTTTACCTGTTAGACCAGGACACAAGAAAAGACCACTGACTCTAATTAAAATCAAATTAAATTAAGCTTATTATTTCCACTGGCTGTGCTACCTCTCCCTCACAAAACGGCGGGAAAAAGACAGCAACCCCAGCTTTCCTACAGGCAGCTTAATAGCCCAGAAAATTACACAAAAGGGGGTTTACAGATAACAGAACTCTGACAAACATCACACTAATGGCAGTCTTCATTTTTTTTGCTGTCCCTACATCAGAGTTCATGAAGACCATTAGAGCCTCAGAGAGGGTTATTGTCTGGCCAGAGAAGGCAAATATTTATGATGTGTCACTAAAGTTTCAGAGAGGGCTGCTATCTGGTCAGAGAGCCGGGCATGGGTGAGTTCAATGCGTGGGCAGGCATTCCAAGCAGGTTTAGAATTTGAAGTAATTTATGGTAAAGCCAAAATTATCTTTTCATGGCTTTTTGGCAAGGTGGCTCCCAATTTAAATTAAAGATCAGGTTGGGTCTATCATTCCCGCCTTTTCTTTGTGTCCCTTTCAAATCTTTGATAGATTACGGGAAGAGCACTGAGGAAATTTTAATCCCTCAGGTAAGAGTCTCCAAATTTGTAGAACTCACCCAAAACCGATCTCCCTGATTTTACCTGACTTAATTAATTACTTATATTGATAGTCTATTTATCTTTCTCTCCATTGTTATAAGAAGAGTGGTGTCACTCATTTTTTCTTCTTCTGACCTGAGACAGGGTGACGTGAGTGGGCATGGGATGAGGGACATGAGTTGCCTTTTAGAAGTCAGTTGAGGGACATGAGTTGCCTTTTAGAAGTCAGTTCGGTTTGAAGTCTGATTGGGGAAGAACAGGTTGTAAAGTCATCTGGGGATGGGTTCTTCTATGAGAGAAACAAAAACCATGAGTACTGAATAAATGTTGCAGCACCTGGAACATGTCATTGTATAGAAGTTCCCTCACCAGTCTTTAATATCCCCAGTTATCAGGACTGTCAATTTAATATTTAACTTTTACTGTTACACTTGTCCCTCCCCATAAGATACAGTTTAATAATTTAATGTCATCTGATCTTGTAAAATCCTGTTAATAGTATGACCTCTGTGTCTCTTTGAGAAACCTTTAATTCTGTTACTCAGGGCTGGATAATTGTACTAGCAAACACCAAGCCAACCTGTGTAGGTTAGGAATATCTGTAGGCCTTAATCTGAAAACTTCTCCCTGTGGCAGGTCTTCTTGATAGTCTCTTTTTATAAGTATCAGGCATTCCTGTCTGAGAATTCTTCTTTGTAGCCACCAGTCTTACTTATTTTGGGAGGCAAACATAAAGTGCATACCTTAACATTATATTATTATTATTATTATTATTATTATTATTATTATTATTATTATTATTATAATTTAAAATGCCCAGGAATGGATGTATTTTGTTCTTAATTGTCTTTGCTAAGTGTTTAAGATGAAGCAGTCAAACTGACTTTTGTTTCCATCTATTGTTAACAGTCAGCTGACCTTTTATGGGAGTCAATTCTGGGGAAACTTGAGAGCAGATTCTCAGTTCTGCTAGTGCCATTTGCGCTAGGTGGGTCCACATCTTACTTGACCATTTGGCTTCCCTCGGAAGCATCAGGGATGTCTCCTTTCTTTGATGACTCTCCTCTTCGTAACAAATACACTGATTGGCTTTCTGTTCTCCAGTGGTCTCATTAATCTCCCTGATCAGGAGGAGGTTATGTGGCTCAGAGTTTCAAAGCTCTTTAGAGAAGTCCCCTGTTCCCTGGATTCAGACTGACTCATAGGGCAAAAGCCAAATATTGGTTTTCTTGGCTCTTTTCATTTAACTTTAATTTTAAATCCTAATGTTAAACATCCAGCAAATAAATTTTAACAGCCTTATATTAAGAGTACTGGGCTTTAATGTCTATAACTATATAATTATCTTTTTATTAATTGTTATCTGTATTATTCTGTCTGTATTGTAAGTAATGACTTATTATATTGAATAAACCCAAGTTGTGTTCTTAAAGCAACACGTTTGTAAAACAGTAACAGAGAATCTTTAGATCACTTATAAGAAAATTTCAAAATAAAATTAACAAAAGTAAAAATACTTAGCTTGTGTAACAGCTACCCTGAATTTTTTGGCTGAGTTATACATTATATCCCCTGTTTGAGATCCTAGGAATATTGACCTTAAAAAAACCAACTTTTTAACATAACTTTAAAGAAATATTATCTAACCTACTGGTTTCGTAGTCATTCTCACATGTAGTAAGATGGGACACAGAGCCTTATCTCAGCTAAGGCAGGGCTCTTTATAAATCTTAAGTATTTTAGTTCTAAAGCTAATCCTTATTTTTAAATATCATTTGACAAAGTTTACATAAATTGTTTGAGGTCACATGAACATTAGCTAACACCATATGATATCACATTTAAAACATGAATTAAAGAAAGGCTGAAAGTTTTTAACCTTTACATCGATTAGGCTCTCATTAACTAAAAAATACATTTAAATTGTTCCCCAATGTAAAAAGTAACATAAAAGTTTACATATCTTATTGATAACAGGTAAATAAATCCCCAATATATTTTTTACCATACAACTTCAGAGCACCAGCTTGATATAATGCTCTTTTAAAGTTTCTACCTTACAGACTTGCATACCTATAAGATATGAAAACATTGATAGCATCACAATTACATTGATGTTTCTACATTAACCAAGTTTAGCTTTTAAAGCAATGGCAGTACAGTGCTCTAAAATAACAGTTCTTTTTTAATCAGTTGTTTAATTTTTATGGTTGCTTGCTCTGGAGAAAATAAAACTTAATAAATACAACGTTATGGGTAAACTTATGTTTTAAGAAATTTTTGTCTCATTAACACATGACTTATTTTTATATTCTTATACAGACTTTAATAAGAACTTATTCAGACCTTAGTAAATCAATCAGATATCTAAGAAAAGTACTCATGAATGAGCAATCCCATATCAAATTTACTTTACTTATTTATCAAAATACTAGAGAAATGTATTGACAGTGTAAACCATTTTTATGTTGAAGGAAAGGTCCTAGAACCAAGGCATATTAGACATTTTGTAGATATTAATATTTTATTAGATTTTTGAACACCTAAAAAAATTGTAAGCTTAAATTTAAAGACATTGATTTTTATCTGTTTATCCAATTTAAATTGAAACATTTAAATCACGTGAATTAAAGATCTTTGGATCTCCTATTTAAATTTGTTTTAATGAGCGCTTTTTTATGAGCGCTCCTTGTATATGTTAATTTGTGTATCATATATATGATATATGGACATATGTATATGTAGACATACAACACATAACAAAAGTGTGCACACATAATAATAGTAAAGGCCTTGTAGCTTTTCTCAGGTGAAATCTCCATTGCAATGTTTCAAAAAGTCTACAGTTGGTCAAAGATAGAACTGATCTGAAAAACATTAACCTAGGTCTGTATGCTCAAAATCATGAGCTCAAAAAAAAAAAGTATCTAAGGAAAAAAAAAAAGAGTCCTAGAAAAAGTGACTGGCTAGTAATTAGTAAATACCATACAATTTACTTTTTTTTTCCCTTAGGCCTCAAATCAGTCTCCTACTAAGCTTTCAGGCTTCTTTCATTTACATTTCAATATAAATCATGGCTGAGGTCTGGAAGGAGCTGGAAAAACTGCTATTCTGAGCAGACACCTCAGGCCTAAGGCATTTTAACCATAATTTTGAGGTTCGGATGTTGAAAATTATGATACAAATTTAAGATAAAATTCACAAAATTTTATATCTTTACATCTTGTTTTGTCAACAGATACCATTCTATGATTTACTATCCTTGTCCAAATTAATGCAGTGGTACACACAGTGACATTTTCCAAGGCTATCCAATTCAAAATTGGTGAAAAAAAGACTGTATGATTGGGAATTTACTTGCCAACTTGGAAGTAGAGTTCTTCAGTTTTCCATACTAAGTATTTAAGTTCTCTGGCATGAATTATCTGAAATCATAAACTAAACAATTACCTAAACCCGACTTTTAACTGCAAGATTCTGCAATGCTTCAAAAACCCATTCAGATACCAGATTGTTAAAATAAAACATCATCATTTAGACACACATTCAGCTAAGATCATTCCCATGAAACAATTTATAATATCAACACATTATTGCACATGTCTTTAAGGGCCAGATACAAAGACACAAGACAGACAGAAAGGAGGTTCAGACTATGGCTGTCAGAGAGAACCGTTTAAACCAGAGCAGATAAGAGAAAAATCTCCTACACCAGTGTGCACCATAGATATCCACAGGGGGGGGACCACATGTTTTAACAGAGGGGAAACCTGAAATGTAAAATAAAGTGTCTCCATGGAGACTTCACTGCATTTAGTGTCCCCTTTTTCTTTTTCTCTTTTTTAACAAGACAGATGTGGCATAATTCTTACAGTGCGGGGAGGAAGGAGGTAATTCCCTGAATCAACAGGGCTTTGGCAGCTGCTGGGAGTCCCTCAGTCCCTCCTTTTACTTACAGGATTAGCTCCTCTTGTTCAGTTCCACACCAAGCATGCTTCATCTCCTAATATTTCAGTAGACAGCTCTCACAAAGTTCCGGGGTGGAGGGCGGGTACCAAATTTGTAAATTAAAGTTCGATTCCTCAACTTGACGCCAATTAATACCAATTTAATAATGAGGACTGAGATTTGAGAAAAAGAAAAAGGGAGGTTTATTGCTTTGCGAACAAAGGAGAAACACAGGGGACTCTGCCAAAGGTTGTGACTCTCTTGATCTGGAGTGACAAGGGGTTTTAAAGGAGTTTCACTTGTTAACCTGGGAGATGCTCAGTTCTTAGGTCCCCAGGAAGCATTGCCCTCTGCAATGGGTGTGCTCCAGGCAGCCAGCTAGGAGCTTCTATCATCCTGCTTAACAAAGGCAAGTAAAGTTCATCGCAGTTCCCTAAAACACAGTCCAAAGGGGTGTCAGGCTTACTCTCTTTATTACCTATTTTTACGTCCAAAATCCTTAAGTTTTTACCACTGAAATCACACAACAAAATGAACAAAAACAAACAAACAATCAAAAAAATAGAACACAAAACAAAACACAAAAAACAGAAACCTTGCGCCTAAACAGAAAAACAGTGGAACAGTGCAACATCTTGCTATAGCTCCAGAGTAGGAGTGCATGCGTGCCCGTCGGCCCCTCTCTACAGTTCCAGAGGAATTCCCTACAGAACAGAACAGAGGACAGAACGATTCTGGTTACTCTCCTGGAAAGGAGTGTATGTGAGCCTCCCCAGGCCACATCTCTGTCATCTGAAGAGATCTCCCTTAACCGGATATCAGATGTTATAAAAGCCCCACTTACCTATGGAGGACTCCTCCACCAGGTGCTTGCTAATAGTTTTAGTGCAAAGGTTCACTGCAGTGCTCCCAGGACTAAAGGCTCTCTTCCTAATATAGAGAAGATGGACCAAATCAGGCCTGTGTGGAGAGCTGTTTCTTGGTGCCTATGGTTGATATACCATTCTAATTTGTGAAAGTGCCACAGAAAGTAGGGTAAGCCTCCTTCTCATGGTACGCTTGAAAGCAACTGTTTGGAAAAAGTTGTTGCCAAGGCAGTGACCTCATTCAGTTCCTGAAGGATGCAACCTCACCTCACTTCCTTGGTAATGGAACTCTCTGAACTTGGGATGCAGGAAGCCAGGCACAGAGAGTCAGTCCCAGTCCCAGTCCTAGTGGTCTCACTTGCTTCAATTTAACAAGGACAGAGTCAGTCTTTCTTGGTACCTACTGATGTGAGGATGGCCAAATGCCAGGAGTACTCTGAAGAGGGGCCTTTCCTAAAAAAGCAGGTAGTGGCTCACAGCTGGCTCCTGACCACTTCACAGAGTTGGATATGGAGACCAGATCTGAGACAGGATAGGCCATATCTGGGGAACATAGTATGGCCCAGCAGTCAGAGGACACTCCGGATAGTGAGAGACCTATTTGGGGGAAGGAGGTGCCTTTTTGGGTGTGGATGTGTGTTTGTGGTTTTGCCCCATGTTCTGAGAAGAGGTAGGAAAGTCGGTTTGTTTGGTTTGGAGTGAACTGTTTCTAGTAAGTTGTTTGACAAGGCGAGTGTTTCTATGTCTGTGTATCCCACTGTGTCCGTGGTTGTAGACATTAGAAAAAGAGAATGCATCAATGGATGTTTCCTGTTTAGTAGAAAGTTTCCCAGCATTCATCCTGCCCAATTTATGAATACACTAGGGCTTGCCATATCGATGGGCAACACCTGCTATCTTCCTAAGTTCCTGTTTTCTTCCTGAAATCTAGCCACTCTCCAAAATAGGCTCATGCTTTTGAGTCCACGATATGTACCACCTCCAAGCACTGTGACATGGACATGTACTGGATAGCTGAAAAGATTGGCAAGCATCTCAGAAAACTCAGATATCGATGTGACCAGGAAAGTCTCAGTGGAGAACCCCTGCAATGGGCCTTTTGATTGCCTATTTTTCTGTTGCCCTGAATGTCAGTAAGTCTTTGCCTGAGGCCACGCCTTTGTGAATCCTGAAGAAAACAGTTTTCAAACGGAAATGAATGGGCACCACCTGTGGCTCTTTGCTTAATTGCTTTGTAAAGGGATGTGTCTGAATCAGCCTCTTGGTCCTGTGTGAGCCTGTGGCTTAGATTCTCAGCACCTGATGGATCTAAAGAACGATCCCATGTGTGGATCCAAAATCAAAATGGCCAAAAATCAGTCACTGTGGATGAAGTGCCTCACATTCTTCTGTAAGGTTCCTTACCTACATCAAGTGAGAATAGGGATCCTTTGAGTCAAATGAGTTCTTCAAAGCCCTGCAGATGCTAGCCCATAGGTTCTTGGGTTTTCTTATGAATCCAATTCAAATAAAGAATCTAAACCCCACAGTCAGTAGGCCTCAAATTGGAGAACAGAGCTGTATTAATGGCAGACATATTTGATAACTCCTGGTTCACAGGGAGGGTGTCCAGGCCACCCTGACTATTGGCAAATGAGGGGAAAGGGAGCTTATTTGGGACACTGTCTTGTGCTGCACCTCTCATGGAATCCTCTTGCCAGAAGTTATGGTGAGTGTCTATATGGAAGAAGATGAGTGCCATGTGGGAGTGTTTTGGTTTTAATTGTGGTCATTTGTGTGGCGGTTGGAAGAGATAATTGGGTCCACCTTGGCTTGAACTTCGGTGTGATTCCCCTTAGAGTCTGTGTTTTGGAATTGACCTCCGAGAAGGTATAAGGTCCTATGCCATTGTATATCCATATTTCTGGGACATCACTACAGAATGTAATTCAACGCTAAGTATACCAATCAAGGGCCCAATGAACTTCTGGGCTTCAAATCTTACCTAGATTTCTGTTTTCATACTTATATTGAAAGGTTAATAAAATAGGTACTTGTCACTTCTTGATTTTCTGTATGCTTAACAAAACACTGTTGAAATCTTGAGAACTGTTTGCTATTCTTGTTCCCAGAATGTGCTGTCCCCAACTGCCAAACTGCAGAATGTACTCGGTCAACCAGTTGCACGCAAACCGCCCACTCGCACTTACCCATCAATAAACTTTCCTTCCTGCCCTCTCCAAGGAAAATATATAAGCACTTCTTAAGCTGTTCTCAGGGCTCTCTGCTCTATTCAAGTGATCTCTGAGCCCTTGCATGCCGGACTCCCAATAAAGCCTTTGCTGTTGCATGAGACAGTCTCTTGGTGGTCTCTTCCACCCACCCTCGCCCGATCTTTACATCTCTTGGCCCCAGTGAGATCCGGCAGCCGCAGATGAAAGACCCCCAACGGGCTCCTCTGGGGATAAATAAGGCCCCTCTTTCTGGTTTCAGGATTCAGGTTAGGGTTTCACAAAATGGCTATTGGTAAAGAGCGTGAGCTCTCTCCCATGGTGGCTGACACACATGTAACAGAGCCACAGGCCATGTCCCTGGGGGATGAACTCATGAAATCGAGGAACAATAGTCTCCTTTATTCAGTGATATTTTGTTTCGGATTCGGTATTGCCAGCCCATCATGTTTTGCCGGCTACTCAGTCATGGTCTCAGTATTGGACGTCCATTGCCTGTCTTTATTGTCTTGTCTTGTCTGTGTCTTGTGTCATTGCTTTTATTGTCTGTGTATATTTCATTATGGGACAGAGCACTTCAATGCCTCTGTTCATGACCCTTGATCACTAGACCAAAGTCTGCTTAAGGGCTCAGAATCTTTCTTTTTCAGTAAAACGCCGGATCTTGCAGATTCTGTGTCTCAGAATGACCCAACTTTGTAGTCAGATGGCCCCTAGAAGGATCTTTCTACTTCGCACTAATTTGAAAAGTTCGAGATATTGTCTTTTAGCCGGGGCCACGTAGACGTCCAGATCAACAGCCATATATCTTAACTTGTCAGGACCTCTGCAAATCTCCTCCTCCAAGGGTGAAGCCTTTCCTTGTCCCTGCACGGACTCCTACTCCTTCCCCCATGATTCTATCTCTTTAACTCTCTGCTCCTCCTCCTGCACCCTCTGTTCTCCCTGAGTCTCAAGACTCTACTGGACTCTCCTCCCCCTCCTTATCCTCTGCCTTCATCCCCCAACTGCCAACACCCTCTAAGTGATTCCCCTGCTGCTGACTCAGCCTCTCCACCATTCAAAGAAGCTAGGATGGCCCAGCGCCATCCAGATGACAGTCCTGTGGCACACAGAGCCCCTCCTTCCCTGGAGGAAGCTGGCCCGGCTAAAAGAACTCAGAGAACTCGCCAACGTTTTTACACCTGCCTACTTGGGATAACTGCCAACAACTCCTAGGGACTTTCTTTATGACAGAGGAATAAGAGAAAAACCTCCAAGAAGCTAAAAAAAAAAAAAATATCCTCGGACCTGATTGGCGACCAACACAACTTCCCAACATAATCAAAGCCAGCTTACCCTTAAACCAACCCAACTGGAACCCCAACACCTTTGAAGATAAAGAGCATCTGTCCAATTATTGCCTGGCTCTAATAGCAGGTCTCCAAGGGGCTGCTATGTGACCAACTAATTTGGCCATGGTAAGAGAAATTATTCAAAGGCCTGATGAATCTCCCTCTTTGTTTCTAGAAAGAATTATGGAGGCATATAAAAGATATACTCCTTTCGATCCTCAGACAGCGGATCAAAATTCATCTGTAACAATGGCCTTAATTGGGCAAGCTGCCATGGATATTAAAAAAATTTAAAAGAGAGATTTAGTCAGAGAAGCTGAGAAAGTATACTATAAGAGAGAAACAGGGAGAAAGAAAGGGAGCAAAGGAAGGATGAGAGAAGCAAAAGACAGACTAAGGGATTGACCAAGATCCTTGTCACAACAAGAAAGAGGCCAGAAATTAAGACGTAAGGTGACAGTAAGGGTTACCTGGGGCCATGCCAGAGGCCACCCCTGGCCTCAGATCAATGTGCCTACTGTAAAAAAAAAAGGACACTGGGCCAAAAAGTGCCCTATAAAGAGACAGCCACGCCAGCCAGCCATTGTGACTCAGGTGCATGACTAAGAAAGTTGGGGCTCAGATCACTTCCCCTAGCTCAGGGTAACTTTTGAAGTGTAGCGGACCCCAGTAAACATTGAAATGAATACAGGAGCAGTATACGAAGCCCTTAAGGCCCCATTGGGCCCTCTATCAAATAAAAGGTCTGTAGTTCAAAGGGCTAATGGCAGTAAATATTGTGCTTAGACTACTAAGAGGACCATGGACCTAGGTAAAGGAAAAATCCATCACTCCTTCCTAGTAATCCAGGAATGCCTGGACCCATTGATGGGCAGAGATCTGCTCACCAAGCTCTTGGCCTAAATAACTTTTAAACCTGAAGGCTACCAAATGAAATTTCTAAATCCTTTAGTATAAACTCCTATAGTCACGGCTTTAACTAAATTAGTAGAAGATGAACATCCACTCTTCACACCCCCCAAGACTGATCAAACAGGCAAGCTACGCCAGAAATGGATAACAGATTACGCAGATGCCTGGGCAAAAACTGCTGGGTTAGGCCTGGCCGTGAAACAACCTCCAATAACAGTGGAGTTATAAACCTCAGCCTCCCCAATTAATGTCAAATAATATCCTCTAAGCAAAAAAAGCTAAAGATGAGATAAGGCCCCATATTCAGAAATATCTGACCTTAGGCGTCCTAAGGCCCTGTCAATTGGCCATGAACACTCCCCTGCTACTAGAAAAAAAAAGCCAGGAACCGGGACAATTGCCCTGTTAAATACCTAAGAGAGATCAACAACAGAGTGCAGGACATTCACCCCACGGTACCTAATCCGTACAATCTGCTTAGCACTCTGAACCCTGAGCGGAAATGGTATACTGTTCTGGACTTAAAAGATGCTTTCTTTTGCTTGGCTCTGCATAAAGATAGTCATTTGCTGTTTGCTTTCGGGTGGGTAGACCCAGAAACCTGAACGTCTGGTCAACTAACTTGGACTAGACTCCCACTGGGGTTCAAAAACTCCCCCACTCTCTTTGATGAAGCCCTCCACAGAGATCTCAGCAATTTCAGAACTACGCACCCCAAAGTCACCCAGCTTCAATACATGAATGACCTGCTACTGGCAGCCAACACCAAGGAAAACTGTGAGTCTGGGACCCAAGCACTATTATATGAGCTTGCTCAACTCGGGTATCGAGTTTCGGCCAAAAAGGCCCAAATTTGCTGGCATGAAGTAATCTTCCTGGGCTGTTTCCTTAGGGGCAGTAAACGATGGCTCACTGAGCCCAGAAAACAAAGCATTGCCTAGATACCACCCCCATCTAACAGGAGACAACTCAGAGAGTTTCTTGGGACTGCTGGCTTTTGCAGGTTATGGATACCTGGGTTTGCGTTTTTAGCTGCTCCTTTATACCTGGTGTTAGAGGGAGATGCCCAATTCCAATGGACCCCTTATCACCAGGAAGTTTTTTATAATATCTATGGACACTGACACTGAACACCTCAACTTCACTGAGCTCAGGCTGCAATTACAGAAAGCCCTACACTACGTTAAAAATGTACACCAACTCACTCACCTTGGTTCAATGAAACTGCAGGCATTCCTGTAGGATTAAGAACAGAGTTTTCCACTAACCGACTCACAGCGAAAGAAAATAACTGAACGGGTAACAAAAGCCTGTCGAGTCCGTCAATTGGTTAATGCTTACCCTTCCAGTTTCCTAGAGGAAAGCACCTATGAGGAACCAGAAAACGACAATTTTGGGAAGTGGACAATAGTGAAATTAAGCCAGCAAGGTATGGACTTAAATACCTCCTAGTCTTTGTAGATACATTTTCAGGATGGAATGAAGCCTTCCACACATACACACACACACACAAAAAAAAAACTGCACAAATGATTTTCAAGAAGATTCTGAAAGATATTTTTCCAAGATACGGTCTGCCTAAGGTAATAGGGTCTGATAATGGACTGGTGTTCATGGCCCAGGTAAGTCAGGTGTTAACTGGGACCCTGTGGATTAATTTTAAGTTACATTATGCTTATATACCCCAGAGCTCAGGACAGGTAGAAAAAATAAATAGAACCATTAAAGAGACCTTAACAAAATTAAGCTTAGAGCCCGGCATAAAAGATTGGATTATGCTCCTGCCTTATGCACTGTTTCATGCGAGAAATATTCCCTCTCTTTCTTTGTGTAACCTCACCCCCTATGAAATTCTCTATGATTCCCATCATCCAGTAAGGGACCTAACCCCAACTCTAAGGCCTAACGATCACTTCCACACCCCCTTGCTTGACAGACTTAAAGTCATTGAAAGAACTCAGCGATACCTGTGGAAACAGCTGGCCACTGCCTACCAACCAGGGGAGGAGGGGACTCTAAATCAATATCAAGTAAGAGACTTCGTCTACATAAGACAACATCAGGTGTCATCCCTGGAACCCCACTGGAAAGGAACATACCAGGTGCTACTTACAAAACCTAAAGCGGTAAAAGTAGACGGAATCACTTTTTGGATCCATGCCTCTCATCTCAAGCCTTCGCTGTGTCCAGACTCTTGTTGGAAACTGGAAAAGCCTGGTAACCATTTCAAATTGTGTATTCGCTATGTGGATAAGACTATAGACTCTCCCCTTGGCCTCCAGTTGTTCTAACCCTCATCACCCCGTTCAGCAGCAATGGCTGATCACAAATCCTACTAGACAAGAAGTATGGTCTATCTCGCATACAGGCCCCATAGAGACCTGGTGGCCATCTCTCCACCCAGACATTTGTCAGGTCGGTATAGGTCTTTCCTATTGAGATATCCCTGATGAAGAGGATCCCACTAAAATTCCATTAAATCTCTTCTGTACCATAGATAATGGAAACAAACATTATGGATGCAGGGACACGCGAGACAGATTCAGGTTGGCTAGCCTAGATTACTATGTTTGCCTGGCGGACTATCAAAGCCACAAACAGCCACTGCTGTGTGGGGGAGAAGCCGACTTCTTGTGTAAGTCAAGGGAATGTGAGCATACAGGGGCTCCCTGGTGGAACCCAAACTCCTCATCAAATTCAGTACACAGCATTGGCCATATTACCAATTAGACAACCAAATACTATGGCCCCCAGAGGGTTCTCTAGATCATCAAATTCTGAGTGACATTTTTAACTTCGGCAAGTTCTCAAAAGGGGGAAATTTCCCTATGTGGAATCCTTTTTCCTCTTTTGCTCACATCCTGTACTATGCTTCTCCAATAGTTCCTCACCCTCAGCCTTCTGCTCTAGACTCTTTGCTATCACTCCCATCTTAGCAACCTGATTTCTCCTCTCCAATTACTAAATCAAAAACCCAAACCTCCGCTGGTTCTCAGAACATTGCCCCGTTGCTGAGTTAGCAGGTACCGAGGTACCCCTTCACCCACTCACTCCTCTCTTTTCCTGTCAGGGCCTGCACTAGGTCCCACCAAGTCCTCTAGCAAGCTAACCCAAAGCTCAAACCAGCTGAGAAGAGCCCTCAGACCCCTATCCACGATGTAATGAAAATGGCTTTTAAAGTTGCTTTGTCATCACTGAAAAGAGGTTTCTAAGAATTTAAAGTCCCTCAAAGGCTTTTTGGAATATTTACTCCCATCTTCCCCTCTGCTCTAACTGTTCTAATGCTCAAGTTTTGTTCTAGGAAAATCCCAAACCCCTTTACCATTTTTCTTTTACATCTCTCTTTTCTCATTCTTAGATTCACGGAGCTGCTCTCAGCCTCGACTACCCCGTCTTCCCCCTCTGTACCAGGTCCACAGAAATGTCTTAAATGACCTTCTCCAGAAGTCTTCACCAAGGCTTACTTTAGGTCTTTCAGCAAAAGAGTCCCTCTGAAAGAGTTCAATGTACATAAACTTCCACTTTTCGTGTTGCCCTGTTCTACTTGGCCACTGGCTGGAAAAATCACCACCCCTAAGCTAGACACTGCCTTTCCAGTTTTTCACAAAATATGTGAACAAGGCCTCTGGCCTTGAGCTGGGGCTTCACCTAGATGCCTACATTTCTAAGATAAAAAAAGTTAGCAACTGGTCTCCATGGTGACAGCTGGCAGGGAGAAAAAAAAGAGACAAAAAAGCTCTCCCCTTCCAAGGTGTCCTTGAAAAGTTAACTTGCCCAGAACAGAGGAAAAAAAAAAAAAAAACAGAAACAAAAACTAATTTTTGTGAATTTCTGCAGACTGTGAACTTCTGAGCCCCTTCCCTTACATGTTGGGTACAAATTCTAAAACTACCAAAACTTGGGGTTCAGGGGATTAATTGATTACAACAGAAGCAATGCCCTCTAAATCCGGATGCAACCAAATAAGAATGTTTTCCTCACTTTGGTTCTATCTTAGGTGCATTTTCTTGTCCATTCCTAAAACAGTATAATTCTATACACTTTAACATTATTTATGTTTACATAAAATGGTCAATAGATGTGATTAATTATGTAATGATGCAGATGTTTTTCAGAGTGCTCTATCATGACGTAGGTTCATTTAAAGTTCAAATAGGGGGGCATACAACCCGGTTCCACCGGGAACCTGTATCCCTCACTTTGGCCATCCTATGAGGAATAATAATTGCTGAAGGGGTGGGCATAGGAACAACTGCCCTAGTCCATGAGACACAACAAAGACACAATTAGAAGCAGAAATAGACCAAAGCTTAAAGACATTAAAAACCGACATCACAGCTTTACAGGAATTTTAACCTCTCTCTCTCTGAAGTTGTTTTACAGAGCAGGCGAGTGTTGGACCTCCTCTTCATGAGAGAAAGTTGCCTTTTTGCTTGCATTGAGGGAAGAATGTTGTTTTTATGCCGACAATACTGGAGTTGTAAAAGAATCTATGAGTAAATTAAGAAAACAACTTGAAGAGCGTCAAAGAGAGACAGAGGCCCCAGAAGGGAGGTTTGATTCTTTGTTCACATAGTCAACCTGGTTAACTATGCTTTTATCTGCCATGGCCAGTCCATTTATAATCCTCATATTATTGCTAACGGTAGGACCCTGTTTGCTCAACCGTGTAGTTTCCTTTCTAAACCAAATCGAACATGTTATTAAACCTAACCATACACTGTTCTCTCAATCTATTTTTACAGAAAAGTGGGGACAGAGTTGGTCTTAAAATACAGGAATATAGAGGATCTTCCACCTGCTGAGAAACTCAAAGGTCCATGCAGAAATGATCCCTGGAGAAGATGTAGGCAACTATGAAGGACCTGAGACAACAAAAGTCTTCCATGGCAAACAACCTGCTCAGGATGAAGGGATGTGTCTGAATCAGCCACTCTCTTCTTAATGTATAGAAGATGGACCAAAGCAGGCATTTGTTGAGCTGCTCCTGCATGCCTATGGTTGACATACCACTGTAACTTGTGAAAGTGTCACAGTAAGTAGGGGCAGCCTCCTTCTCATGGGAACCTTGGAAGCAACTGTTAGGACAAAGTTGTTGCCAAGGCAGTGACCTCATTCCGTTCCTAAAGGAAGTGACCTCACCTAACTTCCTTGGTGATGGAACTCTCTTTACTTGGAATCCAGGAAGCCAGGCACAAAGAGCCAGTCCCAGTCCAAGTCCCAGCTGTCAAACTTTTTTTGATTTCCCAAGGACAGACTCAGTCTTTCTTGGAACCTACTGATGTGAGGATGGCCAAATGCAAGGAAAGCTATGAATAGGGGCATTTCCTGAGAAAGCAGGCAGTGGCTCACCGCTGGCCCCTGACAACTTCACAGAGTTGGCCAAGGAGACCAGATTTGAGACAGAACAGGCCATTTCCAGAGAACATAGTATGGCCCACCAGTCAGAGGACACTCCGGATAGTCACAGACCTACATGGGGGAAGGAGGTGCCTTTGTGGTGTGGGTGTGGGTTTGTGGTTTTGTCTCATGTTCTGAGAATAGGTATGAAAGGTGGTTTGTTTTGTTTGGAGTGAACTGTTTCTACTAAGTCGTTTGACAAGGTGAGTGTTTCTATGTCTGTGTATCCCACTATGTCCGTGGTTGTAGACATTAGAAAGGAGAATGCATCAATGAATATGTCCTATCTAGTAGAAAGCTTCCCAGCATTCTTCCTGCCCTATTTATGAATGGACTGCAGCTTGCCTTATTGATGTGCAACACCTGCTATCTACCTAAGTTCCAGTTTTCTTCCTGAATTCTCGCCACTCTCCAGAATAGGCTCATGGTTTTGTGTTTAAGATATGTACAACCTTGAAGCTCTGTGACATGACCATGTACTGAATAGCTGAAGGGAATGGCGAGCATCTAAGAAAACTCAGATATCAGTGTGACCAGGAAAGTCTCAGTGAAGAAACCCTGCTTGGGGCCTTTTGTTTACCAATTCTTCTGTTGCCCTGAATGTCAGGAAGGTCTTTTCCTCAGTCCACCACTTTGTGAAGCCTGAAGAAAACAGTTTCCAAATGGAAATGAATGGGCATTACCTGTGGCTCTTTGCTTAATTGCTTTGGAATGGATGTGTCTGAATCAGCCTATTTGCCTTGTGTGAGGGTGTGGCTTAGATTCTCAGCTCCTGATGGATCTAAAGAAAGATCCCATGTGTACATCCAAAACCAAAATGGCCAAAAAAGCAGTCCTTGTGGATGAAGTCTCTCGCCTCTTCTGTAACTTTCCTGACCTCCATCAAGTCAGAATAGGGATCCTTTGGTTCAAATGAGTTGTTCAAAGCCCTGCAGAGGCTAGCCCATAGTTGCTTGGGTTTTCTCAAGACTCCAATTCACATAAGGAATCCAAACCCCACAGTCAGTTGGCCTCAAATTGAAGAAGCGAAGCAGTATTAATGGGAGGCCTATTTGATCTCTCCTGGTTCACAAGAAGGGTGTCCAGGCCACCCTGACTTTAGGCAAATTAGGTGCAAGAGAGCTTATTTTGGACACGGTCTTGGGCTGTGCCCCTCATGGAAAACTTTTGCCAGAGGTCATTATGAGTGTCGATATGGAAAAAGATGAGCGCCACGTTGGAGTGTTTTGTTTTAAATTGTGGTCATTTGGGTGGCGGTTGGAAGAGATGACTTGGTCCACATGTTCTTGAACTCTGGTGTGATTCCCTTAGAATCTGAGTTCTCAAACTGACCTCAGAGAAGTATTGCCATGAATAGTGTTGAGATTTAAGGAAGCCAGGCATGAGTGTCGCCCTTGGAAACTAAGTTCTAGGCCCAGGATGGCTTTCCACAGAGCACTAGGCCTCTCAGCCAGGATACCACATGATTTTATTCTGAAAGATTTGGCACCCAGAGTTGAGAGTCAAAACTCATATGGACCTCACATTGTAGACCTCAATGGGAATAATATCATGTGATCTTTTGGCCACTCTTTGGGAAGCCTTACCTGTGAGTGTTCTCCAGAGCTTTCATTGAAATTAGCTTCCTAAAAATTTAATGGTTCCTGAAAGAATTGAATCTCACAGTGCCTCCAACTTCATCCTTGAAAAATGGCTAGAAAAATACCATAAAATTTTTGAAATTCCCATCACCAGGTGGCACTGGAGAACATTTGGATGTCCTGTTACTGATCATGAATATACCAGACAGTGCCTTGATTGACTGGGTTTCATGTAAATGGTGTAGAACAGAGATGCCAGTAAGTTGGACTCTGTTGAGTAGTTGGCCTAGAGCAGTGGTGGGCAGGTATGTGATAAAACATCTGTGGTGGGGCCATGTGGATCTTCCATTGGCATCCAAATGGCTTGTGACTGACATGGTGCAGCCAGCAGAACCTTCCATGTAAAGGCAACTTGTTATATGGAGAGTTTTCAGGACATTGTTCAGAATCAGGTTGCTATGGTCAAGGGGGCAAGCTATGTGGGATAGAATCCTGGTTCTTGTATCCTCAAGCAGAACCTGACCCACCACACATGACAGAACTCCCTCTTGCACTGTGACCCAATTGAACTCCTTTTATTTCGTGAAGCAAATACCAAACTCCCAGTGCAGCAGGAAGAAACACCATGAAAATGGAGGATGACCATATGGCTTCACAGTGCACATGGGGAGACCTTTAGCCCCCAGTGGCCAAAGTTTACCTAAAAAGAGAATTTAGCACTGCTGCCTCATGTTCATTGGGAAATAAGAAAGCATGTCCTCCAGGTCTCATAGATGCAGACCAAGCTTTTATGGTCTCCCTAGAAAGGAAGCTAAAGCTCCTGACAACAACATATTTTTCAAGTGCCCAACCTCACAGGCAGTTTCTCAAGAAGTCTCTATGCCAGCAGACCTCCATGTTTGTGGAGTGTTTACCCTTTCCCTTACCTTTGGAAACTCCTCTGCCACTTCCAAGGTTGTGGGCTCCTGAGCATATTCCATTCCAGATATTTGTTCACAGGTTTTCTAAATCTTCTCCTCTAATTGTGTCTTACTTGGGGCGAAGGTATTGTCAAGGCATTGTTCTGAATGAGAGTTGGAAGATTTTTGTGTAGCACATATTTACATACACATTGGATTCATTTTTCAATTTTCCATTTGAAATACTGAATCCTTGACACTAACCCATACCCTACTAGATTCTGACTACTAATTCTAATATAATGGAGAAAAATAACCCAAACAGAATAGAAATACTAGCACTTCAGAGGAGGCATGGTGTATAGTTGGTCTTCCTATTTGCATGATATAGGGTTGGAGTTGTAAATCTTGTCAATTTTTTGTTGAAAGAGTTCTGCATGTGTTTTTAAAGTTAACACATATGTGAATTCCTGTCTCCCTTTTTCTGTAGCCAATTCAGCACATGTATTTTTATATGAACATATAGAATCCTACCTGGTATCACACCTGTATTCTTGAGAGGTGGCTAACTTGGCAGATACAAAGTGTGAGAAGAAATCACTCCTCCTAAACGCTTTTGTAACTGATAATTCAAATTATGAGTGAGCTTCTTAGTTAAAAAACATTATACATAAATCCATGTTCAGTAAAATTAATATTTTTGGATCTGTGGATGATATATATTTCACGATGAATTTTAATTGGCATATATATTGCTACTTTTTAATGTCTCTGTGTGTATTTTGTATATATATATATATATATATATATATATATATATATATATATATATATATAAACACTCTAGATTTGTCAAAATATGAAATATATGTATCTTATTATACACTCCCTAAATTCATTCATGTTCATGTATGTGGTTTTATATTCAACTTTTCATAAGATTATTTTCAGAAATATTCATCCATCTGAAATACATATTTGTTTTATAGTATTGAAAACTCACTTCAGTAAAGGGTGCAAACAAATCCTTATATTTTTACAGTAACTGACCCACTTTAACATCAATGCAAGTAGATTCCTATGGGACATGATGTGTATTTTGACGTTCATTTTTATACAACACTGGTACATTACTATTTCTTCAGTTTTTGTACATCATAGAATATACATTTCAGCCACAACTTCATAAATTTAAAGAAATTTGTAACACATTCTATCACTTCCTGCTTCAGAACATATGTATTCCTCTTTGTTTTTGACTGGTCACTTCATGAGACTTCTTTCCACACACATTACTGTCGATTTCCATAATCAATTTTGAAGCAAAATTCACACACTCTTTATGATGAACCACAACCGTAATATTACCATTGGATGTATAAATGGTTGGAATGAATGTATGTATATCAATATATGATTTCCTGTGTATTTTCAGATATCAATTTATTCCAATTTCTAAAGTTTGAACCAGTTGTATTATTTATTCGCAGTACGGTCTATTCATGCATTATGTCTATATTCATACACACATGGTACACCTCTATGTACCCCCAATACTAATTTACACCTCTTCAAAATATTGCTCCAAGAAATGGTGGTAGAAATACTCATGTCACCTGATCTACATATACATTTTATCACAGTAATATTCTGGCCACAAAATGCAAAGTCACACTTACGATTGTACCAAAGCCTAAATGGAATGTGAGTATGGATTATGAAAATCACCCATGTCCAGGTTGCCTAATGCTCTCAAATGTCAATCCAATTGGTGACTACATATTTGTTTCTTCCTAAGATTATATATTCAATCTCAAGCCTGTTGAAAATGTCTATTGGTATCACTCATTTTATACTTTGCCTGATTTCCTTATGTCTCTATTGATATCTGCTTTCCTACATATTTTCCCCAGTTCATCATTGTGACTGACTCTTCACATGTGCTGACATTTACATTTTCTCTCTACCCAAAACCCTATTGCTAAAGAACTTTTTGTCCAAATCCTATACTCACACTTTTTTCTAATTTTACCAACTCTCTTCGTAATCTTACCAACTCTCCCTTTTTGAATGGATGTTCTCCTCAACATTCAATCATCTAAGGTACAAGATCCTATGCCATTGTGTATAGATTTATCTGAGACATCTGCACAGAACATAATTCAAAGCTAACTATCCCAATCAAGGACCCAATGACCTTCTGGGCTTTAAATCTTACTGAGATTTCTGTTTTCATACATATATTTCACCTCTATAATCTTATAAATATCGCAGGTTTCCAATACCATTATTCATCCAGCAGAATGATCCTAACCCAAATCAAACATGTTATTAACCCTAAACATACACGATTCCCTCAATCTACCTTTATAGAAGAGCAGGGACAGAGTTGGTCTTACAATACAGGAATGTAGGAGATCTTCAACCTGCAGAGAACCTCAAAGGTCCATGCAGAAATTATCCCTGGAGAAGATATAGGCAGCTATGAAGGACCTGAGAGAGGAAAAGTCATCTTCCATGACAAACAACCAGGTAAGGATGAAGGGATGTGTCTGAAGCAGTCTCTCTCTTCTTAATGTAGAGAAGATGGACCAAACCAGGCCTGTGTGGAGAGCTGTTCCCGGGTGCCTATGGTTGATATTCCATTTTAACTTGTGAAAGTGTCAAAGGAAGTAGGGGCAGCCTCCATCTCATGGACCCTTCGAAGCAACTGTTAGGACAAAGTGGTTGCCAAGGCAGTGACCTCATTCAGTTCTAGAGGAAGTGACCTACGTCACTTTCTTGTTGATGTAACACTCTGAACTTTGGATCCAGGAAGCCAGGCACCCTGAGGCAGGCCCAGTCCCAGTTGCAGTGGTCTCACATGTTTGGATTAACCAAGGACAGAGTCAGTCTTTCTTGGCAACTACTGAATTGAAGATGGACAAATGCCAGGAAAGCTCTGAAGAGGGGCTTTTTTTTTTGATAAAGCAGGCAGTGGCTCACCGCTGGCTCCTGACAACTTCACAGTTTTGGCCAAGGAGACCAGATCTGACATACGACAGCCCATTTCAGGGGAACATAGTATGGTCCACCAGTCAGAGGATGCTCCGGATAGTCACAGACCTACTTGGGGAAAGAAGGTGCCTTTTTGGGTGTGTTTGTGTGTTAGTGGTTTTGTCTCATCTTCTAAGAATATGTAGGAAAGTCGGTTTGTTTAATTTGGAGTGGCCTGTTTCTAGTAAGTGCTTTGAGAAGGTGAGTGATTCTGTGTATCCCACTGTGTCCGTGGTTGTAGACAATAGAAAAGAGAATGCATCAAAGGATGTGTCCTGTCTAGTAGAAATCTTCGCAGCATTCATCTTGTCCAATTTATGAATGGACTGCAGCTTACCATATAGATGGGCAACACCTACTACCTTTCTACATTCCTGATTTCTTCCTGAATTCTGGCCACTCTCCCATAGGCTCATGGTTTTGTGTTCAAGATATGTATCTCCTGCACAATCTGGGACATGGCCATGTACTGGATAGCTGAAGGGAATGGTGAGTATCACAGAAAACTCAGATATCAGTGTTACCAGGAAAGTCTCAGTGGAGAAACTCTGCTTTGGGAATTTGCTTTTCTATTGTTCTGTTGCCCTGAATGTAAGGAAGGTCTTTGCCTAAGGCCACACCTTTCCAAAGCCTGAAAATATCAGTTTTCAAATGGAAATAAATGGGCATCACCTGTGGATCTTTGCTTAATTGCTTTGCAAAGGGATATGTCTGAATCCACCTCTTAGTGCAGTGTGAGTCCATGGCTCAGATTCTCAGCCCTGATGGATCTAAAGAAAGATCCCATGTGTGCATCCAATTCCAAAATGGCCAAAAGAGCAATCATTGTGGATGAAGTCTTTTGCTTTCCTCTGTAAGGTTAATGATCTCCATCAAGTGAGAAGAGGGATCCTTTGGGTCAACTGAGTCCTTCAAGCCCTGCAGAGGCTAGCCCATAGGTGCTTGGGTTTTCTCATGACTCCAAATCACATAAAGAAACTATACCTGACAGTCACTATGCCTCAAATTGGAGAAGCGGAACAGTATTAATGGCAGGCATCTTTGATCAGCCCTGGTTCACAGGAACAGTGTCCAGAAACACTGACTTTAGACAAATGAAGGGCAAGGGAGTTTATTTTGACATTGTCTTGTGCTGTGTGCCTCATGGAAACTTCCAGCCAAGGTTATGATTAGTGTCTATATGGAAGAAGATGAGGGGCATGTGTGAGTGTTTTGGTTTTAATTCTGGTCATTTGTGTGGCGGTTGGAAGAGATGACTGGGTCACCAGGGATTGAACTCTGGTGTGTTTCCCCTTAGAGACTGAGTTCTGAAACTGACCTCAGAGAAGTATTGCCATGAATTGTGTTGGGATTTTAGGAGGCCACGCATGAGAGTCGCCCTTGGAACCTGAGATCTAGGACCAGGGTGGCTTTCCACAAAGAACTGGGAATCTCAGCCTGGATATCACATGATTTTATTCTGAAAGACTTGGCAGCCATAGTTGAGAGTCAAAACACATAGGACCTCACATTGTAGACCTCAATGGTCCTGGCTTCAAGTGACCTTTTGTCCACTCTTTGGAAAGCCTTGCCTGTGAGAGTTCTCCAGAATTTTCTTTGAATTGAGCTTTCTCAACATTTAATGGTTCCTGAATAATTGAAATTCACAGTGCATCCAATGTCATCCTTGAAAAATGGCTAGATAAATACCATGAAATTTTTGAAATTCCCATGACCAGGTGGCACTCCAGAAACATTCGATGTCCTATTGCTTATTATGAGTGTACCAGACAGTTCCTTGATTGACAGGGTTTTCTGAAAATTGTTTAGAACAGAGATGCCAGTAATTTGTAGCCTGCTGAGTAGTGGGCGTAGAGCAGTGGTGGGCAGGTGTGTGATAAAATATCATGGTGGGTCCATGTGGATCTGCCATTGGCTTCCAAATGGCTTGTGACTGACATAGTGCAGACTTCAGACCCTTATATGTAAAGGCATCTTGTTCTATGGCGAGGTTTCAGGGCAATGTTCAGAATCAGGTTGCTATGGACAAGGGAGCAATCTTTGAGAGATAGAAGCCTGGTTTGTGCATTTTCTTGCAGACCATAACCCACCACACGTGACAGAACTCTCTCCAGCACTGTTTCCCAGTTGAACTCCTTGTATTTCGTGAAGCATGTACCAAACTCCAAGTGCAGCAGCAAGAAACACCACGAAAAGTGGAGGATGACCAAATTGTTTCACAGTCCACACGGGGAGAAAATAAACCCCCAGGGGCTACAGTTTATCTACAAAGAGAGAATTCAGCAGTGCTGCCTTGTGTTCATTGGAAAATAAGAAACTTTGTCCTCCAGGTCACATAGATGCAGACCCAGCTTTGAGGGTATCACTACAAAGGAAGCTTAACTCCTGAAAAAAACCTATATATCATTGCCCAACCTCAGTGGCAGTTTCTCTAAAAGTTTTAGGCATGCAGAGCTCCATGTTTGTGGAGTTTGTACCCTGTTCTTACTTTTGGAAACTCCTATACCACCTCCAAGTTTGTGCACTCCTGAGCATTTTCCATTCCAGAAATGTAATCACAGATTTTGCAACTTTTCTTCTCTAATTGTGTCTTACTTGGGGCGAAGATAATTTCAAGGCATTGTTCTGGATGAGAGTCAGAAGATTTGTTTTAGCACATATTTGCATACACATTGGATTAATTTTCCTATTTTTCCATTCGAAATTCTGAATCCCTGACACTAACCCATATTCTAATAGACTCTGACTACTAATTCTAATATGATGGAGAAAAATAACCCAAACAGTACGTAAATACATGCAGTTCAGGGTTGGACTTGCCTTTTGCATGATAAAGGGTAGGTATTATGAATCTAGTCAATTTTTAATTGAAATAGTTCTCCATGTGTTTTGAAAGTTAACAAATATGTGAATTACTGTCTCCCATTTTCTGGAGCCTATTCAGCACATGTATTTTTATATGCACAAATAGAATCCTACACGGTATCACACGTACATTCTTTTGAGTTACATGACTTGGCAGATACAAATTGTGAGAAGTGATCACTCGTCCTAAACGCTGTTAGAACTGAAAATTCAACCTATGGGTGAGCTTCCCAGTGGAACAACATTATACATAAACCCATGTTCAGTAAAATGAATGTTTTTGCATCTTTATGATATATATTTCATGATGAATTTCAATTGGCGTATATATTGCTATTTTTTAATTTCTGTGTTTGTGTGTGTGTGTGTGTGTGTATATACTCTCCAGATTTTTAAAAATATGAAAATTATGTGTCTTATATACACTCCCTAAATTCATTCATGTTCATGTATGTGGATTAATAATCAACTTTTCACAAGATTATTCTTAGAAATACTCAAACACCTGAAATACATATTTGTTTCCTAGTACTGAGAACTAACTTCAGTGAAAGGTGCATACAAATTCTAATATTTCTACATTAACTGACCCAGTTGAACATCAATGCATGTTGGTTCCTATGGGACACGATGTGTATTTTGACGTTATTTTTTATTCCACACTGGTACATTACTATTTCTTCAGTTTATGCACATCTTAGGATATATATTTCATTCACTAGTTAGCAAATTTATAGGCATTTGTTTCACTTTCAGTCACTTCCTGCTCCAGAACACATGTATTTCTCTATGTTTCTTACTGGTCTATTCATGAGACTTTTTTTCCAAATATATTGTTTTCGATTTCCATAATCAATTTTGAAGAAAAACTCACACACCCTTCATGATTAACCATAACCATAAGATAATCATTAGATATATAACTGGTTGGAATTAATGATTGTATATCAATATAACATTTCTTATATATTTTCAGATATCCATTCAATCCATTATTTAAAGTGGATCCAGTTATATTATTTATTCACAGTATTGTCTATTCATGCATTATGTCTATATTAATAGAAACAGGGTACACCTATTTGTACCCCCATACTAATTTATAAATCTTCAAAATATTGCTCTCAGAAATGGTGGAAGAAATACTCATGTCACCTGATCTACATACACATTTTATCACAGAAATATTCCGGATACAAAAAGCAAAGGTCACACTTACAATTGTACCAAAGCCTAAATGGAAAGATAGCATCCATTACTAAAATCATCCATGTCCAGGTTGCCTAATGCTCTCAAATATCAATCCTATTGGTGACTAAATATTTGTTTCTTCCTAAGATTATATATTCAACTTCAAACCTGTTGAAAATGTCTAACCCTATCACACACTTTATACTTTGCTTGATTTCCTAATGTCTCTATTGATATCTGCTTTCCTACATGTTTTCCCCAGTTCATCATTGTGACTGACTCTTCACATGTGCTGACATTTACATACACTCTCTACCCGAAACCCTATTGCTGAAGAACTTTTGGTCCAAATCCTATGCTCACTCTTCTTTCTAAATCTACCAACTACCATCCTAATCCTACCGACTATCGGTTTTTGACTGGATGCTCTCTTCAACATTCAATCATCCAAGGTACAAGGTCCGATGCCAGTGTATATTGATTTATCTGAGACATCTGTGCAGCACATAACTCAAAGTTAAGTATCACACTCAAGTCCCCAATGCCCTTCTGGGCTTCAAATCTTACCTAGATTTCTGCTTTCATACTTATATTTCACATGTATACTCTTGTAAATATCGCAGGTTTCCAATACCATTATTCATCCTGCAGAATGATTCGTAACCCAAATCGAACATGTTATTAACCCTAACCATACACTGTTCCCTCAATATAACTAACTTAAGAGCAGCAACAGAGTGGGTCTTACAATATAGAAATGTAGAAGATCTTCCACCTGCTTAGAACCTCAAAGATCCATGAAGAAATGATCCTTGGAGAAGATGTAGGCAGCTATGTAGGACCTGAGAGAGCAATAGTCATCTTCCATGCAAACAACCTGGTCAGGATGAATTGATGTGTCTGAATCAGCCTCTCTCTTCTTAATGTAGAGAAGATGGACCAAACCAGGCCTCTGTGGAGAGCTGTTCCAGGGTGCCTATGGTTGATATACCATTCTAACTTCTGAATGTGTTACAGGATGTTGGGGCAGCCTCTATCTCATGGGAACCTTGGAAGCAACTGTTAGGACAAAGTGGTTACCAAGGCAGTGACCATATTCAGTTCCTGAAAGAAGTGACCTCACTTCACTTCCTTGGTGATGGAATTCTCTGAACTTGTTATCCAGGAAGCCAGGCACCCAGAGCCAGTCCCACTCCAGACCCAGTGGGCTAACTTGTTTGCTTTTCCCAAAGACATAGTCAGTCTTTCTTGGTACCTGCTGATGTGAGGATGGCCAAATGCCAGCAGAGCTCTGAAGAGGGGCCTTTCCTGAGAAAGCAGGCAGTGGCTCACCGCTGGCTCCTTACAACTTCACGGAGTTGGACATTGAGACCAGATGTGAAACAGGACAAGCCATTTTGGGGTACATAATATGGCCCACCAGTCAGAAGACACTCCGGATAGTCACAGACCTATTTGGGGGAAGGAAGTGCCTTTGCGGTTGTAGGTGTGAGTTTGTGGTTTTTTCTCATGTTCTGAGAATAGGTAGGAAAGGTGGTTTGTTTGGTTTGGAGTGGACTGTTTCTAGTAAGTCGTTTTACATTGTGAGTGTTTCTATGTCTGTGTATCCCACTGTATCCATGGTTGTAGACATTAGAAAAGAGAATGCACCAATGGATATGTTGTCTCTAGTTGAAAGCTTCCGCAATTCATACTGCGCAATTGATGAATGCACTGCAGCTTGCCTTATGGATGGGCAACATCTACTATCTTCTAAAGTTCCTGTTTTCTACGTGAATTCTGGCCACTCTCCAGAATAGACTCATGGTTTTGTTTCCCAGATATGTAACACCACAAGGCTCTGTGACATGGCCATGTTCTGGATAGCTGAAGGGAATGAGATCATCTCAGAAAACTCAGATATCAGTGTGTGCAGTAAAGTCTCAGTGGAGAAACCCTTCTTTGGGCCATTTGCTTAATTCTATTTCTATTACCCTAAATGTCAGAAAGGTCTTTGCCTCAGGCCACCCCTTTGTGTAGCCTGAAAAACACTGTTTTCATATGGAAATGAATGGACCCCACCTGTGGCTCTTTGCTTAATTGCTTTGGAATGGGATGTGTCTGAATCAGCCTCTTGTCCTTGTATGAGGTTGTGGCTTAGATTCTCAGCACCTGATGGATCTAAAGAAAGATCCCATGTTCTTCCAAAACTAAAATGTCCAAAAGAGCAGTCATTGTGGATGAATATTTTTGCCTTCTTGTTTTAGGTTCCTGAACTCCATCAAGTGAGAATAGGGATCCTTTGGGTCAAATGAGTTCTTGAAATCCCTGCAGAGGCTAGCCCATATGTGCTTGGATTTTCTCATGACTCCAAATCACATAAAGAATCTATACCCTACAGCCAGTAGGCCGAAATTGGAGAAGTGGAACACTTTAACAGCAGGAATATTTGATCACTCCTGGTTCACAGGAAGAGTGTCCAGGCCACCATGATTTTAGGCAAATAAGGGGCAAGTGAGCTTATTTTGGACACTACCTTGGGCTCATAGAAACCTCCAGCTAGAGGTTATGATGAGTGTCTACATGGAAGAAGATGATGGCCCTGTGGGAGTGTTTTGATTTTAATTGTGGTAATTTTTGTGGCGGTTGGAAGGGATGACTGGGTCCACCTGGGCTTGAACTCTGGTGTGATTCCCCTTAGAGACTGCATTCTGGAATTGACCTCAGAGAAGTATTGCCATGAATTGTGTTGGGATTTTAGGAGGACACACATAAGACTCACTCTTGGAAACTGAGATCTATGCCCAGGGTGGCTTTCCACAGAGGCCTGGGAATCTCAGCCAGGATATCACATGATTTTATTCTGAAAGACTTGGCAGCCATAGATGAGAGTCAAAACATACATGGACCTCACATTGTAGACGTCAATTGGCCTGGCTTTATGTGACCATTTGGTAACTCTTTGAGAAGCCTTGACTTTGAGAGTTCTCCATAGCTTTCATTGAAATGAACTTTCTCAACACTTAATGGTTCCTGAATGAATTGAGACCCACAGTGCCTCTAACTTCATTTTTGAAAAATTGCTAAATAAATACCATGAAATTTTTTAAATTCCCATGACCAGGTGGAACTGCAGAAAATTTGATGTCCTGTTGCTTATCATGTGTATACCAGACAGTGCCTTGTTTGACTGGGTTTCATGAAAATGATGTAGAACACGAGATGCCAGTAATTTGGAGCCTGCTGAGTAGTGGGCCTAGAGCAGTGGTGGGAAGGTGTGTGAAAAAACATCATGGAGGGGCTATGTGGATCTGCCATTGGCTTCCAAATGGCTTGTGACTGATATAGTGCAGACATGAGACCCTTATATGTAAAGGCATCCTATTATATGGAGAGTTTTAAGGGCAATGTTCAGAATAAGTTTACTATGGTTATAGCTCTGTGGGATAGAAGCCTGGTTGGTGCATTCTCCTGCAGACCCTGACCCACCACAAGTGACAGAACTCCCTCCAGCACTGTATCCCAAATGAACTTCTTATATTTTGTGAAGGAAATACCAATTTCCCAGTGCAGCAGCAAAAAACACCATGAAAAGTGGAGGATGACCAAATGTCTTCACAGTCCCCACTGGGAGACACTTAGAATCCAGTGGCCACAGTTTACCTACAAAGAGAGAATTGAGCACTGCTGCCTCATGTTCATTGGAATATAAGAAACCATCCCTTCCCGGTCACATAGATGCAGACCCAGATTTGATGGTCTCACTACGAAGGAAGCTAAAGCTCATGACAGCAACATATATTTCAGGATCTCAACCTCAGAGGCCATTTCCCAAGAATTCTTAGGCCAGTAGAGCTCCTTGTTTGTGGAGTGTTTACCCTGTCCTTTACTTTTGGAAACTCCTCTACCACCTCCAAAGTTGTGAACTCCCGAGCATATTCCATTCCATATATGTATTCCTAGATTTTTACACTTTTCAACTCTAATTGTGTCTTACTTGGGGCGAAGGTAGTGTCAAGGCATTGTTCTGGATGTGAGTGGGAAGATTTTTGTGTAGCACATATTTACATACACATTGGATTCATTTTCCAATTTTCCATTTGAAATACTTAATCCCTGACACTATCCTGTACCCTACTAGTCTCTGACTAATAATCCTAAAATAATGGTGAAAAATAACCCAAAAAGAATAGAAATACAAGCAGTTCAGAGGAGGCATGGTGTATAGTTGGAATTGCTTTTTGCATTATATAATGTAGGAGTTTTAAATCTAGTCAATTTTCTGTTGAAATAGTTCTAGATGTGTTTTTAAAATTAACAAATATGTGAATCCCTGTCTCCCTTTCTCTGTAGCCTATTTAGCACATGTATTTTTATATGCACATATAGAATCCTACCTGATATCACTTGTACACACATGTGAGGTGGCTGAATTGGCAGATGCAAATTGTGAGAAGAGATCACTCCTCCTAAACGCTGTTGGATCTGAAAATTCAACCTACGGGTGAGCTTCCTAGTTGAATAACATTATACATAAATCCATGTTCAGTAAAATGAATATTTTTCGATCTTTGGATTATATATATTTGATGAAGATTTTCGATTGGCATATATATTGCTCCTTTTTTTTCTTTTATTGGTTGCTCAAAACATTACAAAGCTCTTGACATATCATATTTCATACATTAGATTCAAGTGGGTTATGAACTCCCATTTTTACTCCAAATATAGAATGCAGAATCACATCAGTTACACATCCATATTTTTACATAATGTCTTATTAGTTACCGTTGTATTCTGCTACCTTTCCTATGCCCTACTATCCCCCCTCCGCTCTCTTCCCATCTTCTCTCTCTACCCTACATACTGTAATTCATTTCACTTATTGTTTATTTTTCCATTACACTCACAACCTCTTATATGTATTTTTTTTGTAACAATAAGGGTCTCCCTCCATTACCATGCAATTTCTCTTTTCTCTACCTTTCCCTCCCACCTCATGTCTCTGCTTAATGTTAATCTTTTCTTCATGCTCTTCCTCTCTGCTCTGTTCTTAGTTGCTCTCATTATATCAAAGAAGTCATTTGGTATTTGTTTTTTTGGGATTGGCTAGCTTCACTAAGCATAATCTGCTCTAGTGCCATGCATTTCCCTGCAAATTCCATTATTTTGTCATTTTTTAGTGCTGTGTAATCCTCCATAGTATATAAAAAAAACCATTTTTTTTATCCATTCATCTATTGAAGGGAATCTGGGTTGGTTCCACAGTGTAGCAATTGTGAATTGTGCTGCTATGAACATCGATTGGCAGTATACCTGTAGTACGCTCTTTTAAGGTCTTCAGGGAATAGTGCGAGAAGGGCAATAGCTGGGTCAAATGGTGCTTCCATTCCCGGCCTTCCCAGGAATCTCCATACTGCTTTCCAAATTGGCTGCACCAGTTTCAGTCCCATCAGCAATGTACAAGAGTACCCTTTTCCCCACATCGTCGCCAGCACTTGTTGTTGTTTGACTTCATAATGGCTGCCAATCTCACTGGATTGAGATGGTATTTTAGGGTGGTTTTGATTTGCATTTCTCTGACTGCAAGAAATGGAGAGCATTTTTTCATGTACTTGTTGATTGATTCTATGTCCTCCTCTGAGAAGTGTCTGTTCAGGTCCTTGGCCCATTAGGTTATTTGTTAGCTTATTGTCTAATTATTTGAGTTCTTTGTATACTTTGTATACTCTGGATATTAGGGCTCCATCTGAAGGGTGAGGAGTAAAAATTTGTTCCCATGATCTAGGCTCCATATTTACCTCTCTTATTGTTTCTCTTTCTGAGAAAAAATTTTCAGTTTAAGTAACTCCCATTTGTTGATTCTTGTTATTAACTCTTGTGCTATGGGTGTCCTATTAAGGAATTTGGAGCCTGACCATACAATATGTAGATTGGAACCAACTTTTTCTTCTATCAGATGCAGAGTCTCTGATTTGAATCTAGCTCCTTGATCCACTTTGAGTTAACTTTTGTGCATGGCGAGAGAAAGGGATTCAGTTACATTTTGTTGCATATGGATTTTCAGTTTTCCCAACACGATTGGTTGAAGATGCTATCCTTCCTCCATTGCATGCTTTTAGCTCCTTTATCAAATATAAGATAGTTGTAGCTTTTTGGATTAGTCTCTGTGTCCTCCATTCTGTACCATTCGTCCACCCGCCTGTTTTGGTACCAGTACCATGCTGTTTTTGTTATTATTGCTCTGTAATATAGTTTGAAATCTGGTATCGCTATACCGCCTGATTCACACTTCCTGCTTGGAATTGCTTTTGCTATTCTGGGTCGTTTATTTTTCCATATGAATTTCATGATTGGTTTATCTATTTCTACAAAAAATTCATTTGGGATTTAGATTGGCATTTCATTTAACCTGTAGACAACTTTTTAGTAATATCGCCATTTTGATTATGTTAGTTCTGCCTATCCATGAACAGGGTATATTTTTCCATCTTCTAAGATCTTATTCTACTTCTCTTTTTAGGGTTCTGTAGTTTGCATTGTATAAATCTTTCACCTCTTTTGTTAGGTTGATTCCCAAGTATTTAATTTTTTATGAGGATATTGTGAATGCAGTGTTTTTCCTCATTTTCATTTCAGAAGTTTTGTCGCTGATATACAGAAATGCCTTTGATTTATGCATGTTGATTTCATTTCCTGCCACATTGCTGAATTCATTTATTAGTTCTAGTAGTTTTCTTCTGTAGACCCTTTTGGGTCTTCTATGTATAGAATCATGTCATCTTCAAATAGTGATAATTTAAGTTCTTTTTTTCCTATTTTTATGTCTTTAATGTCTTTCATCTTTCTAATTGCTCTGGCCAGTTTTTCAAGAACTATATTGAATAGAAGTGGTGATAGAGGACATCCCTGTCTTGTTCCAGATTTTAGAAAGAATGCCTTCAATTTTTCTCGATTCAGAATGATGCTAGCCTGAGGCTTAACATAGATAGCTTTTACAATGTCGAGGTATGTTCCTTTTATCCGTAGTTTTTCTAATGTTTTGAACATAAAGGAATGCTCTACTTTTTCTAATGGTTTTTCTGCATCTATCAAGATCATCTTATGGTTCTTATTTTTAAGTCTATTGATGTTGTGAATAACATTTATTGATTTCCATATATTGAACCCTCCTTGCATCACAGGGATGAATCCTAGTTGATCATGGTGCACAATTTTTTTGATGTGCCTTTGTATCCAAATCACCAGAATTTTAATGAAAATTTTTGCATCTAGGTTCATCAGAGATATTGGTCTGTTGTTTTCTTTCATTGAGGTGTCTTAGTCTGGTTTCAGAATCAGGGTGATGTAGGCCTCATAGAATGAATTTGGCAGAGCTCCCTGTTTTTCTATTTTCTGAATAACTTGAAAAGTATTGGTATTAATTCTTCTTTAAAGGTTTTGTAAAACTCCGCTGTATACCCATCCGATCCTGGGCTTTTCTTGGTTGGTAGTAGTTTGATTGCCTCTTCTATTTCATCGATTGATATTGGTCTGTTCAAATTGTGTGTATCCTCCTGACTCAGTCTAGGCAAATCATATGACTTAACAAATGTATCGATGTCTTCACTATTTTCTATTTTATTGGAATATAGGTTTTCAAAATAATTTCTAATTGTCTTCTGTATTTATGTAGCATCTGTTGTGATATTGCCTTTTTCATCCCGTATGTTAGTAATTTGAGTTCTCTCTCTTCTTCTCCTCGTTAGCATGGCTAAGGGTCTGTCCATCTTATTTATTTTTTCGAAGAACCAACTATTAGTTTTGTTAATTTTTTAATAGTTTCTTTTGTTTCAATTTCGTGATTTACGCTCTGATTTTAATAATTTCTTGCCTTCTGCTACATTTGCTGTTGTTTTGCTCTTCCTTTTCTAAGGCTTTGAGATTAAGTGAGAGCTCATTTATTTGTTGTTTTTGTTTTTTTCTTTTTTTGAGGAATGACCTCCAGGCGATGAATTTGCCTCTTGAATCTTGTTTCATTGTGTCCCATTGAATCTGATATGTTGTGTCTGTATTTTCATTTATCTCTAAGAATTTTTTGATTTCCTCCTTTATGTCTTCTGTAACCCATTGATCATTCAGTAACATATTGTTCATTTTCCATGTGATGTAGGATTTTTCCTTCCTTCTTTTACCATTGGTTTCCAGTTTCATTCCATTGTGATCAGAAAAAAATTCATGGTATTATCTCCACCCCTTTATATTTACTGAGTGTTGCCCTATGGCATAATATATGGTCTATTTTTGAGAAGGATCCATGTGCTGGTGAGAAAAAAGTATATCCACTTGATGATGGTTGATATATTCTATATATGTCAGTTAAGTCTAGGGTATTGATTGTGATATTGAATTCTATATTTTCTTTATTCAACTTTTGTTTGGAGGATCTGTCCAATGGTGAGAGAGGTGAGTTGAAGTCTCCCATAATTATTGTGTTGTGGTCTATTTGATTCTTGAACTTGAGGAGAATTTGTTTTATAAATGTTGCAGCACCATTATTTGCTGCGTAAATATTGATAATTGTTATGTCTTGTTGGTGAATGGTTCCTTTCAACAGTATATAATGTCCTTCCTTATCCCTTTTGATTAAATTAGTCTTGAAGTCGATTTTATTCCATATGAGGATGGCCACCCCTGCTTGCTTACAAGGACCGTGTGCATGGTATAAATTTTCCCAACCTTTCACCTTCAGCCTGTGTATGTCTTTTCCATTCAGATGTGTCTCCTGGAAGCAACATATTGTTGGATTTGTTTTTTTTAATCCACGTTACAAGCCTATGTCACTTTATTGGCGAGTTTAAGCCATTAAAGTTTAGAGTTAGTATTGATATATGGTTTGTATTGCCACCCGTCTTTGATTATTTATCTTTTTTTTTTAATTTAGTTTGTTTATCCATGATTAACTTTTCCCCCGCCCTCTGTCATTAATGAGGCACTTCCCACTGATGGTTTTCGTTGTTGATATTCATTTTTTCCTCGTGTAGTGTTTTCCTTAAGATGCTTTGCAATGCTGGTTTTCTGCCTGCAAGTTCTTTTAGCTTTTGTTTATCACGAAATGTTTTTATTTCGTTGTCTTACCTGAAGCTTAATTTTGGTGAATACAGATTTCTTGGTTGGCATCCATTGTTTTTAAGTGTTTGAAATACGTTGTTCCAGGATCTTCTCACTTTCAGCGTCTGTGATGAAAAATCTCTTGTTAACATTTTTGGTTTACCCCTGATTGTAATCTGCCTCCTTTCTCTTGTAGCTTTTAATATTTTCTCTTTGTTCTGTATATTGGATATCTTCATAACAATGTGTCTTGGCATTGGTCTACTGTGATTTTGTGTGCTCGGTGTCCTGTAAGCATCTACAATTTTTTTTATCCGTTTCCATTTTTATTTCTGGAAAGTTTTCTGTAATTATTTCATACAGCAGGTTACTCATTCCCTTGGTTTGAATCTCTGTACCTTCCTCTATCCAGATGACTCATTAGTTTTTTTTTTTTCTTATGTTATCCCATATCTCTTGGATGTTTTTCTCATGACTTTTTACCAGCATTTCTTTGTTGGCTAGACTTTTTTCAAGATGATATATTTTGTCTTCATTATCTGAAATTCTGTCTTCTACTTGCTCCACTCTGTTAGTGATACTCTCAATTGAGTTTTTAATTTGGTTTATCATTTCCTTCATTTCTAGAATTATTGTTTGATTTTTTTTTATAATCTCTATCTCCTAATTAAGATGCTTAATTTCTTTTTATATCTGTTTATGTAATTCATTTTCAATGTGTTCTTTCACTGTTTGGTTTTGATGTCTCGTATCCTCTTTAAGGTTCCATTCCATCTGTCTAAGGTATTTCTTGAGTTCTTTATATGACCATTTTTCTGATGACTCTAGGTCCTTCTGAATATTTAGGCTGTCCATCATTGTTTGTACTCCTTTTCTTCCTTGCTTTTTTATGCTGCTCATGTTACTTCTTGTTTTGTTTGACTGCTGAGTTACTGCTTACTCTTATAAATTTATTTGATGCTTGGGAGGAAAGATATTAGAAGGGAAGGGAAGAAGTCACTAAAAGAATGAGAGTAGACAGGTAGAATTCAAGGAAGGGAGAATAAGAAAATTGAAAAGAAATGAAAAGACAGAAGAAAAAAAAAGAAAATAAATAAAGAAAAAAAATTTAAATAATAATTATAATTAAAAAACGAAAATTAAAATTTAAAATAATATTAATAATAATAATGATAAAATAAAAAATAAAAAAATAAAAACATTAAAAAAGTTAAAGAACAACAACAACAAAAATGACAATGAAAGAAATATAAAAAATATAAATTAAAAAAATAATAATAATAATACATGCAGTCATAGAGTTCAATTAACTTCTCTTTCAGTAGGTGGAGCTGTGTGCACTGAGCCAAGCTTCTCCTCTGAATAAGTGGGAACCAATCACTGTGCAGCAGCTCTTCCTCCCAGACTTGGCGGATCTCCAATCCTGAGTGCCTAGGGCCTTCTCTTGTGCTTCCTCAAGCCATGCCCTGATCACCTGTGACGCTCACCACAATAGTGGTTACAAGCCAGAACTCTACTCCTGGCAGCCCTGTTTTCATGAACGCCTGTGCACACTCTCCCTGTTTGCCTCCCTCAGACCCTAAGTTTGTAGAGCTTGGGGCTGAGGACCCCCAGCGAATTTTCTTGCCCTCTGGGAGCCACGCCACCGGTACGTAGTGTAAGAGACCTCAATTGTCAGCACTTGTGGGATCAGGAGCCTGGAATTCCACACCGCTAGTCCCGAGCCAATCCTGATTCCCTAGGTCTGGCTATCGCGCTCACGGGAGAGCTGGGAGAGGCCCTTACGGCAGAGCTGGGAGGGGCCCTTAAGGTTTCCCCGCTGTGTTGAGAGAGATGGCTAGGGGATTACACACCTGTCACGCTGGTTTCAATGAAGTTATCTCCTCTGCCCGTGACATCATTTCTATGCTATGGTGGTATCCCATGCAAATGGTGACCGTTTGTTCCCTTTGCAAGGTAACCAACGCAACGGGTGGGTCCTGACTGTCTCTCCCAAGCGCCGTTTCAATCCTGTGGCCACTGCCTTTGAAGGCTTGGTTGGCTTTTACCTCTGAAAGTTCAGAAGGGCCGAACAGTTATTTCAGAGGGATCTTAGTGCTGAGTCACGAGAACCAGGCAAACCGGAGGTTGAATGCAGCCGATCCAGGCTCAGTGTGTGTTCTGAGGGGCCCAGAATGTTCGCACCAGATCCACATTAGGTCAACATTGCCTAGTGATTCTGAGCAAACAGCATTTAGACAGTTTACGACTCCCGATGCCTGCGCAGCTGAAGAGGTCAGAGACTTGATTTTTCCATGCCTGCCTTCATGATGGATCTCCTGTATTGCTACTTTTTTATATCTGTGCATGTGAGTGTGTATGTATGAGAGTGTATATATATATATATATATATATATATATATATATATATATACACTCTCCAGATTTTTTAAAATATGAAATATATGTGTCTTATTATACACTCCCTAAATTCATTCATATTCATATATGTGTATTTATAATCAACTTTCCACAAGATTATTCTCAGAAATAATCATCCACCTGAAATACATATTTGTTTTCTAGTACTGAAAACTAAATTCAGTGAAAGGTGCAAACAAAACCTAATATTTCTACAGTTACTGAGCTAGTTTAACATCAATGCAAGTATATTCTTAGGGGACATGATGTGTATTTTGATTTTCATTTTTATTCAACACTTATACGTTACGATGTCTTCAGTTTATGCACATCATAGGATATATATTTCATTCAAAAGTTAGAAAATTTATAGGCATTTGTTTCACGATCAATCACTTTCTGATTCAGAACACATGATTCTTCTATGTTTCTTGACTGGTCTTTTCATGAGACTTCTTTCCAAACACATTATTTTCGTTTAACATCATCACTTATAAAGCAAAACTCAAACACCCTTCATGATAAACCATAATCCTAATATTACCATTAGATATATAACTGGTTGAAATGAATGATTATATATCAATATAAGATTTCTTATATATTTTCAGATTTCAATTCAATCTATTATTTAAAGTGGAACCAGATACATTATTTATTCATATTATCGTCTATTCATGCATTATCTCTATATTCATAGATACAGGGTACACCTCTTTGTACCACTAATACTAATGTATATGTCTTCAAAATATTGCTCCCAGACATGGTGAAAGAAATACTCATGTTACCTGATCTACATATACATTTTACCACCGAAATATTCTGAACAAAAAAAAATGTAAAGGTCACACTTATGATTGTACCAAAGCCTAAAAGGAAAGTGAACATGGATAAGTAATAACATCCGTGTCCAGGTTGCCTAATGCTCTCAAATGTCAATCCCATTGGTGACAACATATTTGTTTTTTCCTATGATTATATATTCAAACTCAACCCGTTGAAAATGTCTAATCCTATCACTCATTTATACTTTGCCTGATTTCGTTATGTCTCTATTGATACCTGCTTTTCTACATAATTTCCCCAGTTCATCATTGTGAAAGACTCTTCACATGTACTGACATTTACATTCACTCTCTAAACGAAACCCTATTGCTAAAGAAGCTTTTTATTCCAAATCATATTCTCACTCTTCTTCCTAAACCTACCGACTATCTTTCTAATCCTACCGACTATCCCTTTTTAACTGGATGTTCTCTTCTACATTCAATCATCCAAGGTACAAGTTCCTATGCCATTGTATATCGATTTAACTGAGACAATTGTACAGAACGTAATTCAACACTATGTATCCCAATCAAGGGCCCAATGCCCTTCTGGGCTTCAAATCTTTCTTAGATTTCCGTTTTCATACATATATTTCACTTATATATTCTTATAAATATCGCAGGTACCCAATCCCTTTATTCATCCTGCAGAATGATTCCTAACCCAAATCAAACATATAATGAACCCTAACCATACACTAACTTTACCGAAGAGCAGGGACAGAGTTGGTTTTAAAATACAGGAATGTATGGTATCTTCACCTGCTGAGAACCTCAAATGTTCATGCAGAAATGATCCCTGGTGAAGATGAAGGCAGCTATGAAATACCTCAGAAAGCAAAAGTCATCTTCCATGGCAGTCATCCTGGTTGGGTTGAAGGGTTGTGTCTGAATCACTCTCTCTTCTTAATGTATACAAGATGGACCAAACCAGTTCTGTGTGGAGAGCTGTTCCGGGGTGCTTATGATTGATATAACATTCTAACTTGTGAAAGTGTTACAGGAAAACAGGGGCAGCCTCCACCTAATGGGACTTTTGGAAGCAACTGTTAGGGCAAAGTGGTTGCCAAGGCAGTGATGTAATTCAGATCCTGAAGGAAGTGACCTCACCTCACTTCCTTGGTGATGAAACTCTCTGAACTTGGGATCCAGGAAGCCAGGAACCCAGACACAGTCCCTGTCCCAGTCCCAGTGGTCTCATATGTTTGGATTTACCAAGGACAGAGTCAGTCTTTCTTTGAACCTACAGATGTGAGGATGGCCAAATGCCAGGAAACCTTTGAAGAGGGGCTTTTCCTCAGAAAGCAGGTAGTGTCTCACCACTGGCTCTTGACAACTTCACAGAGTTGGCCAAGCAGACCAGAACTGAGACAGGAGAGGTCATTTTGGGGAAACATAGTATGGCCCACCAGTCAGAGGACACTCCGGAGAGTCACAGACCTACTTGGGGGAAGGAGGTGCCTTTGTGGGTGTGGGTGTGATTTTGTGGTTTTGTCTCAAGTTCTCAGAATAGGTGGGAAAGGCAGTTTGTTTGGTTTGGAGTGGACTACTTTTAGTAAGTCCTATGACAAGGCGAGTGTCTGTGTATCCCACTGTGTTCATGATTGTAGACATTAGAAGAGAAAAGGCATCAATGGATGTTTCCTGTCTACTAGAAAGCTTGCCAGCATTCATTGTGCCCAATATATGAGTGGAATCAGGCTTGCCTTATGGATGGGCAACACCTACTAGCTTCATAATTTCCTGTTTTCTCCTTCAATTCTGGCAACACTCCAGAATAGTATCATGGTTTTGTGTCCAAGATATGTACCACCTCCAATATCTGTGACATGGCCATGTACTAGATAGTTGAAGGGAATGGCTAGCATCTCAGAAATCTCAGATATCAGTTGACCAGGAAAGTCTCAGTGGAGAAACCCTGCTTTGGTCCTTTTGATTACCTATTGTTCTGTTGCCCTGAATGTCAGGAAGAACTTTGCCTCAAGCCACCACTTTGTGAAGCCTGAAGAAAACAGTTTTCAAATGCAAATGAATGGGCATCACGTGTGGATCCATGCTTAATTGCTTTGAAAAGGGATATGTCTGAATCAGTCTCTTGGCCCTGTGTGAGGCTGAGGCTTAGATTCTCAGCACCTGATGGATCTAAAGATACATCCCATGCATGCATCGAAAACCAAAATGGCAAAAAGATCAGATATTGTTGATTAACTCTCTTGCCTTCCTCTGGTAGGTTCCTGACATCCATCAAGTGAGAACAGGGATCCTTTGTGTCAAATGAGTTCTTCAAAACCCAGCAGAGGCTAGCCCATAGGTGCTTGTTTTTCTCATGACTAGAATTCACTTAAAGAATCTAAACCTCAAAGTCAGTAGGCCTCAAGTTGGAGAAGCTAAGCAGTATTAAAGGAAGGCCTATTTGATCACTCCTGGTTTACAGGAAGGGTGTCCATGCCACCCTGACTTTAGGCAAATGAGGTGCAGGAAGCTTATTTTGGACACTGACATGGGCTGCTCCCCTCATGGAAACCTCCAGGCACAGGTTATGATGAGTGTATATATGGAAGAAGATTTGGGCCATGTGGGAGTGTTTGGGTTTTAATTGTGGACATTTGAATGGTGGTTTGAAGAGATGACTGGGTCCACGTGGGCTTGCACCCTGGTGTGATTCCCCTTAGAGACTGAGTTGTGGTACTGATCTCAGAGAAGTATTGCCATGAATTGTGTTGGGATTTTAGATGGCCATGCATGAGAGTTGCCCTTGGAAAGACATCTAGGCCCAAGTTGACTTTCCACAGATCACAGGGAATCTCAGCCAGGATATCACATGATTTTATTCTTAAAGACTTGGCAGCCATTTTTGAGAGTCAAAACACACATGGACCTCACATTGTAGACCTCAATGGGCCTGGCTTAATCTGACATTTTGGCCACTCTTTGGGAAGCCTTGCCTGTGAGAATTCTCCAGAGTTTTCATTGAAATGAACTTACTCACCATTTAATGGTTCCTGAATAAATTGAAACCCACAGTGCCTCCAACTTCTTCCTTGAAAATTGGCTAGATAAATACCATAAACATTTTTGAAATTCCCATGACTGGGTGGCACTGGAGAACATTTGGATGTCCTGTTGCTGATCATGAGTATGTAAGACAGTGCCTTGATTGACTTGTTTTTATGAAAATGGTGTAGAACAGAGATGCCAGTAAGTTGGATCCTGTTGAGTAGTTGTCCTAGAGCAGTGGTTGGCAGGTGTGTGATAAAACATCTGTGTTGGGCCATGTGGATCTGCCATTGGCTTGCAAATGGATTGTGACTGACATTTTGAAGCCAGTAGACTCTTATATGTAAAAGCATATTGTTATATGGAGAGGTTTCAGGGCAATGTTCAGAATCAGGTTGCTATGGTCAATGGGGCAAGCAATGTGGGATAGAAGCCTGGTTGGTGCATTCTCCTGCAGAACCCGACCCACCACAATTGACAGAACTCACTTCAGCACTGTGTCCCTGTTGAACTCCTTGTATTTCATGAAGCAAATTCCAAACTCCCAGTGCAGCAGCAAGAAACACCACGAATAGTGGAGGATGACCAAATGGATTTACAGTCCACACGGGGAGACACTTAGACCCCAGTGGCCACAAGTTACATACAAATAGAAAATTCAGCACTGATGCCTCATGTTCATTGGAAAATAAGAAACAATGTCATTCATGTCACATAGATGAAGACCCAGCTTTGATGGTCTCACTCCAAATGAAGCTAATGCTCCTGACAACAGCATATATTTCATTGCCCAACCTTAGAGGCAGTTTCTCCAGATGTCAGGCTGGCAGAACTTCATGTTTGTGGAGTGTTTACCCTGTCCCTTACATTTGGAAACTCCTCTACCACCTCCAAATTTGTGAACTCCTGAGCATTTTCCATTCCACATATGTATTCACAGATTTTCTAACTCCTCTCCTCTAATTGTGTCTTATGTGGGGCGAAGGTAATGTCAAGGCATTGTTATGAATGAGAGTGGGAAGTTTTTTGTGTAGCACATATTTGCATATACATTGGATACATTTTCAAATTTTCCATTCTAAATACTGAATCCCTGACACTAACACATACCCTAATAGACTTTGACTTCTAATCCTAATATTATGGAGAAAAATAACCCAAACAGAATAGAAATACAAGAGGTTCACAGGAGGCATGGTGTATAGTTGGACTTGCCTTTCGTATCATAAATGGTAGGTGTTATAAATCTAGCGAATTTTAATTGAAATAGTCCTCCATGTGTTTTAAAAGTTAACAAATATGTGAATAACTGTCTCCCTTTCTCTGTAGCCTATTCATCACATGAATTTTTATATGCACATATCGAATTCTACCTGGTATAACTCGTACATTTTGTGAGGTGGCTGGCTTGGCAGATACAAATTGTGAGAAGAGATCACTCCTACTAAATGCTGTTGAAACCGAAAATTCAAGATACGGGTGAGCTTCTTAGTTGAACGACATAAATCCATGTTCATTAAAATGAATATTTTTGGATCTGTGGATGATATATATTTCATGGTGAATTTCGATTGGCATACATAATGCTACTTTTTAATTTCTCTGTGTGTATGTATATATATACATATATATATATATTTTTTTTCACTCTGCAGATTTTTCAAAATATGAGGTATATTTTTCTTATTATACACTCCCTAAATTCATTCATATTCATGTATGTGGATTTATAATCAACTTTTCAAAAGATTTTTCTCAGAAATATTCATCCACCTGAAATACTTATTTGTTTCCTAGTACTGAAAACTAACTTCAGGGGATCATATGATGGCTGCGAAGGGAGTGCATCACCCCCATATACCGCGTCACTGTGCGGGAGAATGACGAGTTAGAATGGCTAAAACCTATCTTGTTAGGAATTTCCAGCAAAATTGTGGTTCTCCAAAACCTAGTGTACATATTTCCATCTCACGAGGATCAGCTACGGGAACTCAAACGCGAGTGATTTGTCCTCACAGAAGGTCATGTGGCTTATTCAGGAAATCGCTCCGTGGCTAGAGTCTGTGGTGCGTGCTGGGAAACGACGAGATCGCAAAGCAAATATACAGCGGTGCAGATACTGTGAGCTCCTGCCAGGTATGTAATCACTGTGCTCAGTACTGAATTCTGGGTTTGAGATGGGGAAGCATGCAGTCCAACTCGTTTCTCCGCACCAGTCAGACCACAGAGGAACCCAGCGGCCACCATCTTGGAGAGGTGACATCACCATCCCTGTTTTTGACTGATCGCAGCTTATTCAGCTATAGAACCGGTAATTTCAGTATGCCATTCACCTTTGTATTGCAGACAAATTACTCAGGCTCAGTGCTAAAGAACCCGCAGAAACTGCGTCTTGGAGCCTGCTTCTATTAGAACATACACCGAGACCAGAGCGGCCGAATTCCGCCTCCAGGAACTGATCTGGCCCTGGGCTAAAGAACCCACGGAAACTGCTTCTCGGTCCGGGTCTTGCTGAATACTGTGGAGGTAAATATCAACCGAGCCTTCATAGGGAGTGCAACAGGATTGAGACGGGGCTTGTGAGTGCCGGTCAGAACTCACCCATTGCTTTAGTCACCCAGCAAAGGGAACAAAATGCTGCCTTTTGCATGGGATACCAACATGCAGAGATCTGATGTCATCAGAAAGCAGCAGAGGAGATAACTTTATTGATACCAGCGGTGACAGAAACAGTTGGTCTCCTCGTAAAGAAAGTGAGTCACAAACATCCGGGTCTCCCTCACTTTGTCATCAAGCCAGAGGGGCAGAGCAGAGCCACCGCCCACGCCCGGAACAGGCCCAGCGACACACCTGCATGGTTGTCACGTCACCCCAATTGGAATAGAGGCAGAGCAGAGCCGCCGCCCTTGCCCAGAACAGGCCCAGTGACCCGCAGGCGTGGTAGTCAAATCACCTGAATTGGAATAGTTGCAGAGCAGAGCCTTCTCCCGCACCTAGTACAATCCCAGTGGCCCACCGGCATGGTAGTCAGGTCACCCCAATATTAATAGGGGCAGAGCAGAGCCTTCGCCCGCACCCAGAACAGGCCCAACAACCTGTCGGCATGGTAGTCACGACCCCCCAAATGGAGTAGTGGCAGAGCAGAGCCATCACCCGCACCCGCAAGGTAGGCACACCTGCACCTGACTGGCAGAAGAGGCCCATCGCCCTGCTGGCGCGGCAGACACTTCACCCCATTTGGAATAGGAGCAGAGCAGATCCGTTGCCCGTGCCCGCAAGGTAGGCAGACCTGCGACAAACTGGCGGAACAGGCCCAGCAACACACCTGCATGGTAGTCATGAAGCCAGATTTAAAGTTAGGTAGTCAGTGTAGTTAGGTAAATTGGGTCTAATATCGAGTGAAATCTAAAATGGAGGCCATGCTGGGAATGACTCAGGGAAAACGCAGGACAACTCATGGAATGTTAATGAAGTCCTAAAAAGGCCCTAGGCCAAAGTCCACCTCAAAGAATGTTAATGGAGCTCAGAAAACAGCCCCAACAGACTTGGAGATAGCCCATCCCAAAAGGTGATAATTAAGCCCACCTGTAGGCCTCCAACCTACATTCCATCACTGAAAGAACTATAAAAAGGGGAAAGAACAGCCCTTCCACGGATTCCACCTCTTGGGTCCCCTTCTTCCTCCGGGAGAAGTCTTTTCTGCTGTCCTTTAATAAACTTTAATTTCTACTCTGACCTTGCCTCGGCGTGTGCTTTCTGGTGTTATTCTTCAACATTGGGGAAGCAAGAACTCGTCACCGGTCAACAGCGGTTTCATATTGGAGGTCCCACTGAGATTCTACACCGAGGTAAGTGCACGCACCCCATGTCTGTTTGAGGTGCATCTTTCTCTCTCTTTCTCTCTGGAGGGTAACGTGGGCACCCGACGGCTACTTAAACGCAACTAGTGCAGCCGCCACACTTGAAGACTCGGGTGAGAGGTTTCTCGGCCTAGGCAGCTCTCAATCACCTGTTTAATACAGAGCAGGCATGTTGGGTTCTGCCAAAGCCGCTTCCAACTTTTCTGTCTGGGCCCGGAGAGCAATTGGCGTGAGTACATGGTGTCCCGAATCCCGATCTGCCTCGGATGCGTGGAGGTGGGGGAAGGAGTTTGGAACAACTACAGAATTCCGGTCTGGGCTACTCTCAGACGATTCTTAAGGTTCCTTTCTCTTGAGCCTCCTCCCGACAGTCCCCAGGGGTATCTAGGGTGATCGGTAGATGAATGGCACTGAGGGAAAGCCCCAATCACATTTGCCTCCGTATGGGCTACGCAACACTCCAAACCCCGCATCCAATCCCTCCTGGATGCTCCCCTTCCTTTGCAGGTCAGAAATGTTAGCAATTCAGGTTGTAGGACTGAGAAAGGCATGAGATAATTAGTAAAATCTGCCCAGGTTCCCTAAGGTGCATAGGTAACTTTCGATAGTCTGTTTTACAGCCCAATGTTTAAAATGAGCTGTGTTCTCTTTAAACTGCTAGAGAGGCATTTTTAGAATCAACTCCTCAGGTAATCTGCTAGTCCACAGAGAAAAGGCAACAAAAGAGAGCATGTTTCTCTTTTGCAATGGGTTTTTAGTGGCCAGGAGGATACAGTAATGCCCTTAAGTCTGAATCCTCCCAGGGTCTCTGGCACAGGGCAAACTGAGACCCTAGCACTTTGCTAAAGGGGACCAGAAACCCCTTGGCAAAGCAAGGTGAGAGACGGGTTTTCTGGACCGTTTAGGAAGCTCAAACCTAGGGAGACGTCCCTAATAAGAACAGTTTTCTCTGGCGCAGCGTGGGCGCCTGAGTCCTGTTTTCTTCTCACTCAGACGGGAGCTTCTCTCTTTCCAATACGCCAGGTGCACCACTAGCCTGCGTATTAAAAAATTTGGGACAGTTTGATAAAATTTACAAAAAGGAAATGGTGTGAGGTTCTGTATGTTCAGATTTTCATTGCTCTAAGGGAAAATCCTAAATTATGCCAACAGTGTAAAGTAGACGTAGCTATGATATCTGCTATGAAGAGAAAAAATCTTGGACTCACTGAGGAAAAAATCAAGAGAGAAATTTGAGCCGATCAAAGTACATACCCTCTTCCCCCTTCAAGACCTAAGGCAGATAAAAACTGACTCTACTGGAAAAGTTAGGAGATATGCCAGATTGCCTGGGATTGGGTCTATCCAAAGGAGCTAATCCTATAAGTAAAGGGGAGACTGAGGATTTCCCAGCAGCTGCCAGAGCCACCTTCGCTCTGGGGAAATTCCTCATTCCTTCCCTGCACTGTAAGGATTACTCCACCTGAATGCAGTAAAGTCAGTCACACTGAGGCCCTTAATTTTATACCTATAGTTGCCCCTATGTGAAAGCATCTGGTCCACTCATGGGGAAATCTATGGTGCCACTGATAGGAGTCATAATTAAATGGAAGTTCAAAACCTGGAGAGATATTTTCTTATCTAGTTGTCTGATTGTTTCTTGGGGATAATCTAGGCTAAATGTGTGTCTAAAAGATGATGTTTCATTGTAACATCTGGTATCTAAATGAGTTTGAAGCATTGCACAATCTTGCAGTTAATAGATAGGGTTAGGTAATTGTTTAGCTTGTGATTTCAGATAATCCATGCCAGAGAACTTAGATACTTAGGATAGAAAATTAAAAAGAACTCTACTTCCAAGTTGGCAAGTAACTCCCAATCATTCAGTTTTATTTTTTCATCAATTTTGAACTGGGTAGCCTGAAAAGATTTCACTAGGTGTACCAGTGCATTAATTTGGGCAAGGATAGTAAATTATGATTTGGTATCTGTTCCCCTTAGTGTGTAAGATTCAGGAAAAGAAAATGTTGGATTGGGACGTTGGTCTGGCTTATTGAAATAACATTGAAAAGCAACAGTCTTGGAAATTTTTAAAGCTTAATTTTGGATATACATGGTAGTGTGTAGTTCTCTTTTAAAATTTTTTCAGGTGATTTAATGTAACTTAATACTACTTTAGAAACTTCAGAACAAAGAAAGTGGCTTAATGATCCTGAAGGGATCTCTTCTGATGGTAGCTTTATATTATTAAGTAAGATCCTATTTTCAGTTTTGTGTGAGCAAGTTTTTCTGGTGTAGGAAAATTTACTGTAAAAGGAATGAAATTTTATGAGTTGTATCTTAAACTTGTATCATAATTTTCAACATCCAAACCTGGAAATTATGATTTATGGCTAAAATGCCTTAGGCATGAGGTTTGTGCTCAAAATTCCAGTTTTCCCATTTTCTCTCAGACCTCAACCAGGACTTAAGCTGATATGCAAATAGAAGAAGCCTGGAGCACTCAGTAGGAGACACATCTGAGGCCCAAGAAGAAAAAATAGTAAAAGTGTCTTTTTATGGGAACTCAAACTAGATTAAACCAAAGAGTAATTACAGGCCGGTCAATTTTTTCTAGGACTTTTGCTTTTTTCTTAGATTCTGTACTTTTTTTGAGCTCATGATTTTGATCCTACAGACAAGTTAATGTTTTTCTGATAAGTTCTATTTTTGATCAACTATGGAGTTTTTAAACATTGCAATGAGATTTCACCTGAGAAAGCAACAAGGCTTTTACTATTGTGTTGTGTTACACTTGTGTTACGTGTTGTATGTCAGTATGTCTGTATGTGTGTATGTATGTTCATATATCATGCAGTGATATAACAATTGACAGATGAGGAGCGCTCATGAAAATTTTAAAAATGGATCCAAATATCTTTGATTCACGTGATTCACATGGCTCAATTTAAATTAGGTAAACAGATGAAAGTAAAGATGTCTTTAAAATTAAGCTTATTATAAGTTTTTCTAGGTGTTCAAAAATAAAACCTAACAAAATGTTGATGTGTATAAAATAATCTGATTAAATTCAAAATTTACAAGTATTGTTTCAAAATGTGAACAGAAGGAGGTTAACAGATAAAAAAGAAACTAGAAGGTTCTAGGTATGGATTTCATAGAGGGAAAATGTGTTTCTGGATAAGAGTCTATATGATTAAGTAATTAAAAGAGTTTAAGTAAATGATATAAAGAAGGTCTGTGTAAGTTGCTTACAAGTATAAGTTTTTGAGCAAGTAATCTTAAAGAAATTAAACAGCTGGTTAAACAAGTGCTGTTGTTTTAGAGAATTGTGCTATGTTATCTCTTTAAAAGCTAAACTTGTTTAATATAAAAACATCAATGTAATTGGTGGTATTAATGTGTTCACATCTTCCAGGTATACAAGTCTGTTAGGTAGAAGCTTTAGAAAGAGCATTATATCAAGCTGGTGTTCTAAAGTTGTATGGTAATTTTAGGCTTAAAAGAAAGACATGTTGGAGATATAATTAAATCATTTGTGCTCTATAACTGGGCTTGTTATCAATAAGATATGTACAGTTCTATGTTACCTTTTTACACTGAGATACAACAAGTGTATTTTTAAGTTAATGAGAGCTTAATCTATGTAAAGGTTTTATTGTAAAACACAACAGTACTTTGCTACTTTTCTACAAAAGATTAGAAGCTTTCAGCCTTTCTTTAATTCATGTTTTAGATGTGATATTATGTTATGTTTGCTCAAGTTCACAACAATTTATGTGGGCTTTGTAAAATAATGTTTAAAAAGCAAAGATCAGTTTCAGAACTATAGTATTTAAGATCTATGAAGAGCCCCACCTTACTTGAGATAAGGCTCTGTGTTCCATCTCACTGCATGTGAAAGTGACTAAGAAAGAAGTAGGCTAGATTTCAGTACATTTAAAGTTGTGCCCAAAAGTTGTTTTTTGTCAAGATTACTAGGATCTCAAACAGGGGATATAATGTATAACTTCACCAAAATTCAAGGTAGCTATTACATGAACTAAATATGTTTTTACTCTTGATAATTTTATCTTGTAGTTTTCAAAATGGCTTAAAGATTGCCTTTTAATGTTTTGCAGAGGTACTGATTTAAGAACTCACAACCTGGGTTAATGTAAGATAAGGAGTTATCACCTACAGGATAAAGAGATAGACATTAAGGCCCAGTGCTCTTAATATAAGGCTGTTAAAACTTATTTGCTGGATGTTTAAGATTAAGTTTTAAAATTAAAAATTTGGCTCTTGCCCTCTGAGTCAGTCTGAGTCAGGGGATAGGGGACTTTTCCAAAGAGCTTTGCAACTCTAGGCCACATAACCTCCCGATCAGGGAGATTAATGAGACCAGTGGCTTAAACTCACCAATTAAGAGACACAGGCTAGTAGAATGGATCACAACACAAGACCCAATAATATGCTGCCTACAGGAGACGCATTTGATAGGAAAAGACATACATAGACTGAAGGTGAAAGGTTGGGAAAAATCATATCACTTATATGGACTTCGGAAACAAGCAGGAGTGTCCATACTCATATCAAATAAAATAGATTTCAAGCCAAAGTTAATCAAAAGGGATAAAGAGGGACACTACATACTGCTCAAGAGAACCATACACCAACAAGACATAACCATTATAAATATATATATGCCCCAAACAATGGTGCAGCTATGTCCATCAAACAAACTTTTCTCAAGATCAAGAGTCTAATAGACCACCATACAATAATCATGGGAGACTTCAACACACCTCTCTCACCACTGGACAGGTCTTCCAAACAAAAGTTGAAATAGAAAACTATAGAACTCAATAACACAATTAATAACCTAGACTTAATTGACATATATCGAATATACTCCTCAACATCAAGCAGTTACATTTTTCCTCAGCAGCACATGGATCCTTCTCAAAAATAGATCATATATTATGTCACAGGGCAATTCTTAGACAATATAAAGAAGTAGAGATAATACCATGCATCTTATCTGATCATAATCTAATATAAACTAAAAATCAATGATAAACGAAGGAAGGAAAAATCATGCATCACTTGGAGAATGAACAATAGGTTACTGAATGATCAATGGGTTATAGAAGACATCAAGGAGGAAATTAAAAAATTCTTAGAGATAAATGAAAACACAGGCACAACATATCAGAATCTATGGGACACACTGAAATCCGTTCTAAGAGGAAAATTCATTGCTTGGATTTCATTCCTTAAAAAAAGAAAAAACAAAACAAAACAAATAAATGATCTCATACTTCATCTCAGAATCCTAGAAAAAGAAGAGGAAAACAACAGCAAAATAAGTAGAAGGTAAGATTTAATTAAAATCAAAGCTTAAATTAATGAAATCGAAACAAAAGAAACAATTGAGAAAATTGAGAAAACTAAAAGTTGGTTCTTTGAAAAAATAAATAAAATCGACAGACCCTTAGCCATGCTAATGAAGAGAAGAAGAGAGAAAACTCAAATTACTAGCATACGGGATGAAAAGGGCAACATCACATGTTAAGGTCTATAAACAAGTCAGGATGGCACCTGGTATTTTGCCAGAGAAATGTTAGGGTCTGTAAACAAGTCTGGATGGCGCCTGGCCAAATGCCATAGAGAGTGGTTTGTGAAGTAACAAAAGCAAGCCATTAAGTGTGGAGATTCCTTATTGGTTGACTGCTGGATCTATTTTATGCTAATTAGATAAGCTATATAAAATGTATAAATATCGCTCAGATGCTACAATAAACGGCTTCCACTCCTGCTGTATCAATCTACACAAGTTATTTGTCACCCCCTGGCAATCACAGCAGATATTTCTGAAATACAGAAGATAATCAGAAATTAATTTGATTCGTTATACTCCAATATAATAGAAGATAGTGAAAGCATCGAAAAATTTCTTAAGTCATATGATCTGTCCAGATTGAGTCAGGAGGATATAGACAACCTAAACAGACCAGTATCAATTGAGGAAATAGAAGAAACCATCCAAAGATTACCAACTAAGAAAAGACCAGGACAGTATGGGTATACAGCAGAGTTTTACAAACCCTTTAAATATGAACTAATACCAATACTTTTCAAGCTATTGCAGGAAATTGAAAAAGAGGGAGATCTTCCAAATTCATTCTACCAGGCCAATATCACCCTGATTTCTACACCAGACATAAACACTTCAAACAAAGAAAACTACAGACCAATATCCCTAAGGAATCTAAATGCAAAAATCCCTAATTAAATTCTGGCGAATCAGATACAAAAACATATTAAAAAAATTGTGCACCATGATCAAGTAGGATTCATCCATGGAATGCAAGGCTTGTTCAATATACGAAAATCAATAAATGTTATTCACCACATCAATAGACTTAAAAATAAGAACCATATGATCATCTCGATAGATGCACAAAAAGCATTCGACAAAGTACAGCATCCCTTTATCTTCAAAACTCTAGAAAAACTAGGAATAACAGGATCATACCTCAATATTGTAAAAGCAATCTATGCTAATCCTCAAGCTAGCATCATTCTGAATCTAGAAAAATTGAAGGCATTCCTTCTAAAATCTGGAACAAGAATGGGATGCCCTCTCTCACTACTTCTGTTCAATACAGTTGTCGAAACACTGGCCAGAGCAATTAGACAGACGGAAGAAATTAAAGGCATAAAAATAGGAAAAGAACAACTTAAATTATTACTATTGCAGATGACATGATTCTATAACTAGCAGACCCAAAAGGGTCTACAAAGAAACTAATAGAGCTAATAAATGAATGCAGCAAAGTGGCAGGATATAAAATCAACACGCATAAATCAAAGGCATTCCTCTATATCAGGGACAAATCCTCTGAAATGGAAATGAGAACAACCACTCCATTCACAATATCCTAAAAAAAAAAAAAAGATGGGAATCAACCTAACAAAAGAGGGGAAAGTCTCATACAATGAAAACTACACAACCCTAAAGAGAGAAATATAAGAAGATCTTAGAAGATATAAAAATATACCCTGTTCATGGAAAGGCAGAACTAACATCATCAAAATGGTGATATTACAAAAATTTCTCTATAGGTTTAATGCAATGCCAATCAAATCCCAAAGGCATTTCTTGTAGAAATAAAGAAAGCAATCATGAAATACATATGGAAAAATAAAAGTCCCAGAATAGCAAAAACAATGCTAGGCAGGAAGTGTGAATCAGGCGGTAGAACGATACCAGACTTCAAACTATACTACAGAGCAATAGTAACAACAATAGCATGGTACTGGTACCAAAACAGGCTTGTGGACCAATGGTACTGAATAGAGGACACAGAGGCCAATCCACAAAACTACAACTATCTTATATTTGATAAAGGGGCTAAAAGCATGCAATGGAGGAAGGATAGCATCTTCAACAAATGGTGTTGGGAAAACTGGAAATCCATATGTAACAAACTGAAACTGAATCCCTTTCTCTTGCCATGCACAAAAGTTAACTCAAAATGGATCAAGGAGCTTGATATCAAATCAGAGACACAGTGTCTGATAGAAGAAAAATTTGCTTACGATGTACATACTGTGGGGTCGGGCTCCAAATTCCACAATAGGACACCCATAGCACAAGAGTTAATAACTAGAATCAACAAATGGGACTTACTCAAACTAAAAAGTTTTTTCTCAGCAAAAGAAACAATAAGAGAGGTAAATAGGGAGCCTACATCCTGGGAAGAAATCTTTACTCCTCACACTTCAGATAGAGCCCTAATATCCAGAGTATACAAAAAACTCAAAAAATTAGACAATAAGATAACAAATAACCCAATCAACAAATGGGCTGAGGACCAGATGAGGACTTACAATCAATCAACAAGTACATGAAAAAATGCTCACCATCTCCAGCAGTCAGAGAAATGCAAATCGAAACCACCCTAAGATACCATCTCACTCCAGTAAGATTGGCAGCCATTATGAAGTCAAACAACAAGTTCTGGCAAGGATGTGGGGAAACAGGTACACCTCTACATTGCTGGTGGGACTGCAAATTGGTGCAGCCAATTTGGAAAGCAGTATGAAAATTTCTTGGAAAGCTGGGAATGGAACCACCATTTGACCCAGCTATTCCCCTACTCAGTCTATTCACTAAAGACCTAAAAACAGCATGCTACAGGGACACTGCTACATCGATGTTCATAGCAGAACAATTCACAACAGCAAGACTGTGAAACCAACTTAGATAACCTTCAATGAAAGAATGGATAAAATACTGTGGCATTTATACACAATGGAGTATTACTCTGCATTGAAAAATAAAAAAAAATCATAGAATTTGGAGGGAAATGGATGGCATTAGAGCAGATTATGCTAAGTGAAGCTAACCAATCCTTAAAAAACAAATGCCAAATGTCATCTTTGATATACGGAGAGTAACTAAGAACAGAGGAGAGACGAAGAGCATGACAAGATGATTAATATTAAAGCGGGATGAGAGGTGGAAAGGAAAGGGAGAGAGAAGGAAAATTGCATGGAATTGGAAGGAGACCCTCAGGGTTATACAAAATTACATACAAGAGAAAGTGAGGAGAAAGAGAAAAATAATACAAGGGGGACAAATTTATTACAGTAGAGGGGGTAGAGAGAGAAGAGGGGAGGGGCGGGGAGGGGAGGGGGGATAGTAGAGGATAGGAAAGGCAGCAGAATTCAATAGACACTAGTATGGCAATATGTGAATCAATAGATGTGTAACTGATGTGATTCTGTAATCTGTACATGGGGTAAAAATGGGAGTTTATAACGCACTTGAATCAAAGTGTGAAATATGTTATAACAACAACTATGTAATGTTTTGAACAACCATAAATAAAAATGAAATAAAACTAACTACGGTGAATAATGCATGCAATCCTAATATTTCTACAGTAACTGACCCAGTTTAACATCAATGCAAGTAGATTCCTATGGGACATGATGTGTACTTTGACCTTCATTTTTATTCAACACTGGTACATTACTATTTCATCAGTTTATGCACATCACAGGATATATATTTCATCCACAATTTAGGAAAGTTATAGGCATTTGTTTCACTTTCAATCAATTCCAGCTTCAGAACACATGGATTCCTCCATATTTCTTGACTGGTCTTTTCATGAGACTTCTTTCCAAACACATTATTTTTGATTTCCATAAACACTTTTGAAACAAAACTCACACACACTTCATGATAAACAATAACCCTAAGATTACCATTATATATGTAACTGGTTGGAGTGAATGATTGTATGTCAATATATGATTTCCTATATATTTTAAGATATCAATTCAATCCATTATTTAAAGAGAAAAAAGTTATATTATTTATTCACACTATGGTCTATTCATGCATTATCTCTATATTCATTGACACAGGGTACACCACTTGGTACCCACAATACTAATTTATGTGTCCTCAAATATTGCTCCCAGAAATATTGGAAGAAATACACATATCATATGATCTACATATATATTTGATCACAATAATTTTCTGGGCACAAAATGCAAAGGTCACACTTATGATTGTACCAAATCCTAAATTGAAAGTGAACATGGCTTACTAAAAACATCCATGTCCAGGTTGCCTAATGCTTTCAAATGTCATTCCTATTGGTGACTACATATTTGTTTCTTCCTAAGATTATGTATTCAATCTCAACCCTGTTGAAAATGTTTAATCCTATCACTCACTATATAATTGCCTCATTTTGTAATGTCTCTATTGATATTTTCCTTCCTACATATTTTCCCCAGTTAATCATTGTGACTGACTCTTCACATGTGCTGACATTTATATTCACTCTATAACCGAAACCCTAATGCTACAGAACTTTTTGTCCAATTTTTATACTCACTCTTTTTTTATAAACCTACCGACTATCTTCCTAATCCCACCGACTATCTCAATTTGAGTGGATGTTCTCTTCTAAAATCAAACATCCAAGGTATAAGGTCCTATGCCATTGATTATCAATTTATCTGAGACATCTGTGTAGAACGTAATTAAAAGCTAAGTATCCCAATCAAGGGCCTAATGCCCTTCTGGGCTTCAAATCTTACCAACATTTCTGTTTTCATACTTATATTTCACCTCTATAATCTTATAAATATCGCAGGTTCCCAATACTATTAATCATCCTGCAGAAGGATTCGTAATCCAAATCAAACATGTTAATAACCCTAACCATACACTCTTCCCTCAACCTAACTTTACAGAAGAGCAGGGACAGAGTTCGTCTTACAATACAGCAATGTAGGGGATCTGCCTCCTGCTGAGAACCTCAAAGGTCCATGCAGGTTTAATCCCTGGAGAAGATTAGGCAGCTATGAAGGACCTGAGAGAGCAAAAGTTACCTTCCATCTCAAACAACCTTTCCAGGATGAAGGGTTTTGTCTGAATAAGCCTCTCTCTTCTTAATGTAGAGAAGATGGACCATACCAGGCATGTGTGGAGAGCTGTTCCTGGGTGCCTATGGTTGATATACCATTCTAACTTTTGAAAGTGTCACAGGAAGTAAGGGCTGCCTCCATCTCATAGGACTATTGGAAGCAACTGTTAGGACAAAGTGGTTGCCAAGGCAGTGACCTCATTAAATTCCTGAAGAGATTAATCTCACCTCACTTCCTTGGTGATGAAACTCTCTGAACTTGGGATCCGGGAAGCCAGGCACGCAGAGCCAGTCCCATTCCCAGTCCCAGTGGTCTCACTTTTTTGGATTTAACAAGGACAGAGTCAGTCTTTCTTAGTACCTACTGATGTGAGGATGGACAAATGTCAGGAAAGCTCTGAAGAGAGGCCTTTCCTGAGAAAGCAGGTAGTGGCTCACAGCTGGCTAGTGACAACTTCACAGATTGGGCCAATGAGACCATATCTGACACAGGACAGGCGATTTCATCAGAACATAGTATGGCCCACCAGTCAGAGGACACTCCTGATAGTCACAGACCTACTTGGGGGAAGGAGCTGCCTTTGTGTGTGTGGGTGTAGGTTTGAGGTTTTGTCTCATGTTCTGAGAATAGGTAGGAAAGGCGGTTTATTTGTTTTGGAGTGAACTGTTTCTGGTAAGTCATTTGACAAGGCCAGTGTCTCTATGTCTGTGTATCCCACTGTGTCCGTGGTTTTAGACATTAGAAAAGAGAATGAATCATTGTATGTGTCCTGACTAGTAGAAAGCTTCCCAAGATTCATCTTGCCCAATTTATGAATGGACTGTGGCTTGACTTATGGGTGGGCAACTCCTACAATCTTGCTAAGTTCCTGTTTTCTTCCTGAATCCTGGCCAATTTCCAGAATAGGCTCATTTTTTTGTGTCCAAAATATGTACCACCTCCAAGCTCTGAGACTTGGCCATGTACTGGATAGCTGAAGGGAATGGGAGCATCTCAGAAAACTCAGATATGAGTGTGACCAGAAAATTCTAATGGAGAAACCCTGCTTTGGGCCTTTTGCTTACCAATTGTTCTGTTGCCCTGAATGTCCGGAACATCTTTGCCTCAGGCCACACCTTTGTAGAGCCAAAAGAAATAGTTTTCAAACAGAAATGAAAGGGCATCACCTCTGGCTCTTTGCTTAATTGCTTTGGAAAGGGATGTGTCTGAATCAGCTTTTTGGCCCTGTGTGAGGCTGCGGCTTAGATTTTTAGCACCTGATGGATCTAAAGAAAGATCCCATGTGTGCATCCAAAACCAAAATGGACAAAAGAGCATTCATTTTGGATGAAGTCTCTCACATTCCTCTGTAAGGTTCCTGACTTCATCAAGTGAGAATAGTGATCATTTGGTTCAAATGTGTTCCTCAAAACCCTGCAGAGGATAGCCCATAAGTGCTTGATTTTTCTCATGACTCCAAATCACATAAAGACTCTAAGCCCCACAGTCAGTAGGCTTCAAATTGGAGAAGCAGTGCCATCTTAATGGCCGGCCAATTTGATCACTCCTGGTTCACTGGAAGGATGTCCAGGCCACCCTGATTTTAGGCAAATGAGGGGCAAGGGTGGTTATTTTGGACACTGTCTTGGGCCGCACCCCTCATGGAAACCTCCAGCCAGAGGTTATGATGAGTGTGTATTTAGAAAAGATGAGTGACATGTGGGAGTGTTTTGGATTTAATTGTGGATATTTGTGTGGCAGTTGGAAGACATAACTGGGTCTACCTGGGCTTGAACTTTGGTGTGATTCCCCTTAGAGACTGAGTTCAGAATCTGACCTCAGAAAAGTATTGCCATGTATTGTGTTGGGATTAAATAGGGCATGTATGAGAGTCACCCTTGGAAACTGAGATCTAGCGCCAGAGTGGCTTTGCACAGAGAACTGGGAATCTCAGCCAAGGTATCACATGATTTCATTCGAAAGACTTGGCAGCCATATTTGAGAGTCAAAACACACATGAACCTCACATTGTAGACCTCAATGGGCCTGGCTAAATGTGACCTTTTTTCCACTCTTTGAGAAGCCTTGCCTGTGAGGGCTCTCCAGAGCTTTCATTGAAATAATCTTCCTCTCCATTTAATGGTTCCTGAATAAATTGAAACCCACAGTGCCTCCAACTTCATCCTTGAAAAATTTCTAGATAAATACCGTGAATTTTTTGAAATTCCCACGACTAGGTTGCACTAGAGAACCTTTGGATGTCCTGCTGCTGATCATGGATGTACCTGACAGTGCCTTGCTTGACTGGGTTTTATGAAAATGGTGTAGAACAGAGGTCCCAGTAAGTTGCAGCCTCCTGAGAAGTGGGCCTAGAGTTGTGGTGGGCAGGAGTGTGATAAAACTTCTGTGTTGGAGCAATTTGGATCTTCCATTGGCTTACAAATGGCTTGTGGCTTACATGGTGCAGCCAGCACACCCTTATAATTAAAGGCATCTTGTTATATGGAGAGGATTCAGGGCAATGTTCAGAATCAGGTTGCTATGACAAGGATGCAATGGGGCAAGCTTTGAGGGATAGAAGATTGGTTGGTGCATTTTTCTGCTGTCCCTGACCCACCACACGTGACAGAACTCCCTCCAGCACTGTGTCCCAGTTGAACTCCTTCTATTTTATGAAGCAAATACCAAACTACCAGTGCAGCAGCAAAAACCCCACAAAAAGTGTAGGAGGGCCAAATGGCTTCACAGTTCAACGGGGAGACACTTAGACCCCAGAGGCCACAGTTTACTTAAAAAGAAAAATATCAGCACTGCTGCCTCATGTTCATTGAAAAATCAGAAACAATGTCTTCCAGGTCTCATAGATGCAGACCCAGCTTTGATGGTCTCACTACAAAGAAAGCCAAATCTCCTGAAAACAACATATATTTCAAGTGCCCTATCTCAGAGGCAGTTTCTCAAAAAACTTTTAGGCCAGCAGAGCTCCATGTTTGTGGAGTGTTTACCCTATCCCTTGCTTTTGGAAACTCCTCTACAACCTCCAAGGTTGTGAACTCCTGAGCATTTTCCATTCCAGATATGTGTTCACTGATTTTCTAACTCTTCTCCTCTAATTGTGTCTTACTTGGGGTGAAGGTAATGTCAAGGCATTGTTCTGGATGAGAGTGGGAGGATATTTGTGCAGCATATATATGCATACAAATTGGATTCATTTTCCAATTTTCATTTTGAAATATTGAATCCCTGACACTAACCCATACCTACTAGACTCAGACAACTCATCCTAATATGATAGAGAAAAATAAGCCAAACCTATAGAAATACAAGCAGTTCATTGGAGGCATGTTGTATAGTTGGACTTGCGTTTTGCATTATATAAGGTAAAAGATATAAATCTAGTCAATTTTTAATCGAAGAAGTTCTCCATGAGTTTTTAAACTTAAAAAATACGAGAATTCTTGTTTCCCTTTCTCTTTAGCCTATTCACACTTGTATATTTATATGCACATATAGAATCCTACCAGGTATCACACGTACATTTTTGAGGTGGCTGACTTGGCATATACAAACTGTGAGAAGAGTTCACTCCTCCTAAACGCTGTTGGAACTGAAAATTCAACCTATAGGCGAGCTTCCTAGTAGAAGAACATTATGCATAAATTCATGTTCAGTAAAATAAATATTTTTGCATCTGTGGATGATATATATTTACTGATGAATTTCGATTGGCATATATATTGCTACTATTAAATGTATGTGAGTGTTTTTTTTTTGTGTGTGTGTGTATAATATATCTGTACACTCTGCAGATGTTTCAAAATATAAAATATATGTGTCTAATGTAAACCCTCTAAATTCATTCATGTTCATGTATGTGGATTTATAATCAACTTTTCACAAGATTATAATCAGAAATATTCATCCACCTGAAATACATAATTGTTTCCTAGTACTGAAAACTAACTTCAGTGAATGGGGCATACAAATCCTCATTATTCTACAGAAACTGACCCAGTCTAACATCAATGCAAGTAGACTCCTATGGGACATGATATGTAATTTGACGTTCATATGTATTCAACAATGGTACATTATTATTTCTTCAGTTTTTGCACATTTTAAGTTATACACTTCATCCACAAGTTCACAAATTTATAGGCATTTGTTTCAACTTTAATCACTTCTTGCTTCAGAACACAAGTATTGTCAGGGTTTCTTGACAGGTCTTTTCATGAGACTTCTTTCCAAACACATTATTTTAGATTTCCATAATCACTTTTGAAGCAAAACTCACACACTCTTCATGATAAACCAAAACACTAATATTTCCATGAGATATATAACTGGTTGGAATGAATGATTGTATATCAATATATGATTTCCTGTAATTTTTCAGATATCAATTCAATTCATTATTTAAAGTTCAAAAAAGTTATATTATTTAGTCACAGTATGTTCTATTCATGCTTTATCTCTATGTTCATAGACACAGGGTACACCTCTTTGTACCCCCAATTCTAATTTTAAATATTCAATATATTGCTCCCAGAAATGATGAAAGAAATACTCATGTCACCTCATTATCACAGTAATATTCTGGACAAAAAATGGAAAGGTCACTCTTATGATTGTACCAAAGCCTAAATGGAAAGTGAACATAGATTACTAAAAACATCCATGTCCAGGTTGCCTAATGCTATCAATTGTCAATCCTGTTGGTGACTACATATTTGTTTCTATCTAATTTATATATTCAAACTCAACCCTGTTGAAAATGACTAATTCTATCACTCACTTTATACTTTGCCTGATTTTGTAATGATTCTATTGATATCTGCTTTTCTACATATTTTCCCCAGTTCATCATAGTGACTGACTCTTCATATGTACTGACATCTACATTCACTCCATAACCGAAACCCTACTGGTAAAGAACTTTTGGTCCAAATCCTATACTCACTCTTCTTCCTAAAGCTATCGACTATCTTCCTAATCCTAACGATTATCACTTTTTGCCTGGATGTTCTCTTCTAAATTCAATCATCATAGGTACAAGGTCCTACTCCCTTGTATATCGAATTATCTGAGACATCTTTGTAGAACATAATTCAAAGCTAAGTATCCCAATCAAGGGGAAAACCCTTCTGGGCTTCAAATCATACCTAGATTTTTGTTTTCATACTTTTATTTCACATCTATATTCTTGTAAATATCTCAGGTTCCCAATACCATTATTCATCACACAGAATGATTCATAACCCAAATCAAACCTGTTATTAACCCTAAGCGCACACTGTTCCCTCAATCTCATTTTACAGAAAAGCAGGGACAGAGTGGGTCTTACAATACAGGAAATTATGGGATCTTCCACCTGCTGAGAACCTCAAAGGTCCATGCAGAAATGATACCTGGAGAAGTTGTAGGCAGGTATGAAGGACCTGAGTGAGCAAAAGTCATCTTCCATGGCAAATAACCTGGACAGGATGAAGGGATGTGTCTGAATCATCCTCTCTCTTTTTATTGTAGAGAAGATGGACCAAACCAGGCCTGTGTGGAGAGCTGTTCCTGGGTGCCTATGGTTGATATACCATTCTACCTTGTGAAAGTGTCACAGGAAGTAGGGGAAGCCTCCATCTCATGGGACCCTTGGAAGCAACAGTTAGGACAAAGTGGTTGCCAAGGCAGTGACCTCATTCAGTTCCAAAGAATGTGACATACCTCATTTCCTTGGTGATGGAACTCTCTGAAATTTGTATCCAAGAAGCCAGGCACCCAGAGGCAGTCCCAGTCCCAGTCCCAGTGGGCTCACTTGTTTGGATTTACCAAGGACAGAGTCAGTTTTCTTGGTACCTACAGATGTGAGGATGGCCTAATGCCAGGAGAACCCTAAAGAGGGACCTTTCCTGAGAAAGCAGGTAGTGGCTAACCACTTTTTCCTGACAACTACACAGAGTTGAACAAGGAAACAAGATCTGAGAGAAGACAGGCCATTTCGGGGGAACATAGTATGGCCCACAGTCAGAGGAAACTCCGGATAGTCACAGACCTACTTGGGGGAAGGAGGTGCCTTTGTGGGAGTGGGTGTGGGTTTGTTGTTTTGTCTCATGTTCTGAGAATAGGTAGGAAAGGCAGTTTGTTTGGTTTGTAGTGGACAGTTTCTAGTAAGTTGTTTGACAAGGCGAGTGTTTCTGTTTCGGTGTATCCCAATGTGTCCGTTGTTGTAGACATTAAAAAGAGAATGCATTAATGGATGTGTCCTGTCTAGTATAAGTCTTCCCATAATTCATCCTGCCCAATATATGAATGGACTGCAGCTTGTCTTATCGATGTGCAACACCTACTATCTTTCTAAGTTGCTGTTTTCTTCCTGAATTCTGGCCACTCTCCAGAATAGGCTCATGGTTTTGTGTCCAAAATATGTACCACCTCCAAGCTCTGTGACATGTCCATGTAATGGATAGCTGAAGAGAATGGCGAGCATTTCAGAAAACTCAGATGTCAGTGTGACCAGGAAAGTCTCAGTGCAGAAACCCTGCTTTGGGCAATTTGCTTACTAATTGTTGTGTTGCACTGAATGTCAGGAAGGTCTTTGCCTCAGGCCACCCCTTTGTGAAACCTGAAGAAAACAGTTTTCAAATACAAATGAATGGGCATCACCTGTGGCTTCTGGCTTCATTGCTTTGAGAATGGATGTGTCTGAATCAGCCTCTTGGCCATGTGTGGGGCTGTGACTTAGATTCTCAACACCTGATGAATCTAAAGAATGATCCCATGTGTGCATCCAAAACCATAAGGGCAAAAAATCATTCATTGTGGATGAAGTCTCTTGCCTTCCTCTGTTAGGTTCCTGAACTCCATCTAGTGAGAATAGGGATTCTTTGGGTCAAATGAGTTCTTCAAATCTCTGCAGAGGTGTTTGGGTTTTCGAATAACTTTAAATCACACAAAGAATCTATTCCTGAAATCAGTAGGCCTCAAATTGGAGAAACACAGAAGAATTAACGGCAGGCTTATTTGATCATTGATGGTTCACAGAAACGGTGTCCAGGCCACCCTGACTTTAGGCAAATGAGGGGAAAACGAGCTGATTTTGGACACTGACTTGGGCTGCGCCCCTCATGGAAACCTCCACCCAGAGGTTAAGATGATTGACTATATGGAATAAGATGAGGGCCATGTGGGAGTGTTTCGGTTTTAATTTTGGTCATTTGTGTGGCATTGGAAAAATGACTGGGTCCACGTGGGCTTGAACTCTGGTGTGATTCCCCTTAGAGACTGGGTTTTAGAACTGAACTCAGAGAAGCATTGCCATGAATTTTGTTAGGATTTCAAGAGGCCACGCATGAAAGTCGCTCTTGGAAACTGAGACCTAGGCCCCGGGTGGATTTCCACAGAGGCCTGGGAATCTCAGCAAGGATATCACATGATTTTATTCTTAAAGACATGGCAGCCATAGTTGAGAGTAAAAACACACATGGACCTCACATTGTAGACCTCAATGGGCCTGGCCTAATGTGACCTTTTGACCACTCTTTGGAAAGCCTTGCCTGTGAGAGTTCTCCAGAGATTTCATTGAAATGAGCTTCCTCACCATTTAATGTTTGCTGAATGAATTGAAACCCACAGTGCCTCCAACTTCATGCTTGAAAAATGGCTAGATAAATACCATGAAATTTTTGAAATTTCTATGACCAGGTGGCACTGGAGAAACATTGGATGTCCTGTTGTTGATCATGAGTATACCAGACAGTGCCTTGATTTACGGAGTTTCATGAAAATGGTGTAGAATAGGATGGCAGTAAGTTGGAGCCTGTTGAGTAGTGGGTCTAGAGCAGTGGTGGGGAGGTGTTTGATAAAACATCCGTGGTAGGGCCATGTGGATCTACCATTGGATTCCAAATGGCTTGTAACTGACGTGGTAAAGCCAGCAGACCCTTATATGTAAAGGCATCTTCTTATATGCAGAGTTTTCAGAGGAAAATTAAGAATCAGGTTGATATGGACAAGGGGGCAATGGGGCAAGCTGTGAGAGATAGAAGCCTAGTTGGTTCATTCTCTAGCAGACCCTGACCCACCACACGTGACACAACTCCCTCCAGCACTCTGTCCCAGATTAGCACCTAGTATTTCGTGAAACAAATACCAAACTCACAGTGCAGCAGCAAAAACACCACAAAAAGTGGAGGAGGACCAAATGGCTTTACAGTCCACACGGGGAGAAACTTAGTCCCCAGTGGCCTCAGTTTACCTACAAAGAATGGATTCAGCACTGCTTCATCTTGTTCATTGGAAAATAAGAAACCATGTCCTCCAGGTCACATAGATGCAGACCCAGCTTTGATGGTCTCACTACAAAGGAAGACAAATCTCCTGAAAACAACATATATTTCAAGGGCGGAAGCTCAGAGGCAGTTTCTCAAAAAGTTTTTAGGCCAGCAGAGCTCCAAGTTTGTGGAGTGTTTACCCTGTCCCTTAGTTTTGGAAACTCCTCTACCACCTCCAAGGTTGTGAACTCCTGAGCATTTTACATTCCAGATATGTATTCACTGATTTTGTAACTCTTCTCCTCTAATTGTGTCTTACTTGGGGTGAAGGTAATGTCAAGGCATTCTTCTGGATGAGAGCGGGAGGATATTTGTGCAGCATATATTTACATACACATTGGATTCATTTTCCAATTTTCCATTCGAAATGCTGAATTCCTGACACTAAGCCATACCTAGTAGACTCAGACTATTCATCCTAATATAATGGGGTAAATTAACCCAACACAATAGAAATACAAGCACTTCAGAGGAGACATGTTGTATAGTTGGACTTGACATTTGCATTATATAAGGTAGGAGTTATAAATGTATTCAAATTTTAATGGACATATTCTCCATATGTTTTTAAACTTAACAAATATGTGAATTCTTGTTTCCCTTTTCTGTAGCCTATTCACACATGTATATATATATATATGCATATATAGAATCCTAGCAGGTATCACACGTACATTTTGTGAGGTGGCTGTCTTAGCAGATACAAATTGTGAGAAGAGTGCACTCCTCCTAAATGCTGTTGGAAATAAAAATTCAACCTATAGGAGACCGTCCTAGTCGAACAACGTTGTACATAAAGTCATATTCAGTAAAATATATATGTTTGCATTTCTGGATGACATATATTTACTGATGAATTTTGATTGGCATTTATATTGGTAATTTTTAATGTCTGTGAGTGTTGTGTGTGTGTGTGTGTGTGTGTGTGTGTGTATAGATATAGATATAGATATAGATATACTCTCCAAATTTTTCAAAATATGAAATATATGTGTCTAATATACACTCTCTAAATTCATTCATGTTCATGTATGTGGATTTATAATCAACTTTTCACAAGATTATAATCAGAAATATTCATGCACCTGAAATACATATTTGTTTCCTAGTACTGAAAACTAACTTCAGTGAATGGTGCATACATATCCTAATTATTCTACAGTAATTGACCAAGCCTAACATCAATGCAAGTAGACTCCTATGGGACATGATATGTAATTTGTCATTCATTTGTATTCGACACTGGTACATTATTGTTTCTTCAGTTTTTGCACATCATAGGATATACATTTTACCCACAAGTTCACAAATTAATAGGCATTTGTTTCAACTTTAATCACTTCTTGCTTCAGAACACATGTATTGTCAGGGTTTCTTGACTGGTCTTTTCATGAGACTTCTTACCAAACACATTATTTTGAATTTCCATAATCATTTTGAAGCAAAACTCACAAACTCTTCATGATAAAAGAAAACACTAATATTTCCATTAGATAAATAACTGGTTGGAATTAATGATTGTATATCAATATACGATTTCCTTTAATTTTTCAGATATCAGTTCAATTCATTATTTAAAGTTCAAAACAGTTATATTATTTATTCACAGTATGGTCTATTCATGCTTTTTCTCTATGTTCATACAAACAGGGTACACCTCTTTGTACAACCAATTCTAATTTTACATCTTCAATATATTGCTCCCAGAAATGGTGAAAGAAATACTCATGTCACCTCATTATCACAGTAATATTCTGGACAAAAAATGGAAAGGTCACACTTATGATTCTACCAAAGGCTAAATAGAAAGTGAACATGGATTTCTAAAAACATCCGTGTCCAGGTTGCCTAATGCTGTCAATTGTCAATTCTATTGGTGACTACATATTTGTTTTTTCCTAATTTATATATTCAAACTCAACCCTGTTGAAAATGTCTAATTCTATCACTCACTTTATACTTTGCCTCATTTCATAATGTTTCTATTGATATCGGCTTTTCTACATATTTTCCCCAGTTCAACATACTGACTGACTCTTCATATGTGTTGACATTTACATTCACTCTATAACCGAAAGTCTATTGCTAAAAAACTTTTGGTCCAAATCCTATACTCACTCTTCTTCCTAAACCTACCGACTATCTTCCTAATCCTACTGAATATCCCTTTTTGACTGGATGTTCTCTTCTAAATTCAATCATCCAATTTACAAGGTCCTATGCCATTGTATATCGAATTATCTGAGACAACTTTGCAGAACATAATTCAAAGCTAAGTATCCCAATCAAGGGCAAAACTATTCTGGGCTTCAAATCATACCTTGATTTCTGTTTTCATACTTATATTTCACCTCTATATTTTTGTAAATATTGAATGTTTCCAATACCATTATTCATCACACAGAATCATTCCTAACCCAAATGAAACCTGTTTTTAACCCCAAGTATACACTGTTCCCTCAATCAATTTACAGAAGAATAGGGAGAGAGTGGTTCTTACAATACAGGAAATTTGGGGGCCTTCCACCTGATGAGAACCTCAAATGTCCATGCACAAATGATACCTGGAGAAGTTGTAGGCAGGTATGAAGCACCAGAGAGAGCAAAAGTCCTCTTCCATGGAAAAGAACCTGGTCAGGATGAAGGGATATGTCTGAATCTGCCTCTCTCTTCTTATTTTAGAGATGATGGACCAAACCAGGCATGAGTGGAGAGCTGTTCCCGGGTGCCAATGGTTGATATACATTCTACCTTATGAAAGTGTCACAGGAAGTAGGGGCAACCTCCATCTTATGTTACCCTTGGAAGCAACTGTTAGGACAAAGTGGTTGCCAAGGCAGTGACCTCATTCAGTTCCAAAGAATGTGACTTACCTCATTTCCTTGGTGATGGAACTCTCTGAACTTGGTATCCAAGAAGCCAGGCACCCAGAGGCAGTCCAAGTCCCAGTCCCAGTGGGCTCACTTGTTTGGATTTACAAAGGACAGTCAGTTTTCTTGGTACCTAATGATGTGAGGATGGCAAAATGCCAGGAGAGCTGTGAAGATGGATCTTTCCTGAGAAAACAGGTAGTGTCTAACCACTTTTTCCTGACATCTTCACAGAGTTGGTCACTGAAACAAGATCTGAGAGAAGACAGTCCATTTTGGGGGAACATAGTATGGCCCACCAGTCAGAGGACACTCCGGATAGTCACAGACCTACTTGGGGGAAGGAGGTGCCTTTGGGGGAGTGGGTGTGGGTTTGTTGTTTTGTCTCATGTTCTGAGAATAGATAGGAAAGGCGGTTTGTTTGGTTTGGAGTGGACAGTTTCTAGTAAGTCATTTGACACGGCGAGTGTTTCTGTTTCTGTGTATTCCACTGTGTCCATTGTTGTAGACATTAGAAAAGAGAATGCATTAATGGATGTGTCCTGTCTAGTATAAATCTTCCCATAATTCATCCTGCCAATATATAAATGGACTGCAGCTTGTCTTATCGATGTGCAACATCTGCTATCTTTCTAAGTTGTTGTTTTCTTCCCGAATTCTGGCCACTCTCCAGAATAGGCTCATGGATTTGTGTCCAAAATGGTACCACCTCCAACCTCTGTGACATGGCCACGTACTGGATAGCTGAAGAGAATGGCGAGCATCTCAGAAAACTCAGATATCATGTGACCAGGAAAGTCTCAGTGCAGAAAACCTGCTTTGGGCCTTTTGCTTACTTATTGCTGTGTTGCACTGAATGTCAGGAAGGTCTTTGCCTCAGGCCACCCCTTTGTGAAGCCTGAAGAAAACAGTTTTCAAATGGAAATGAATGGGACTCCCCTGTGGCTCTTTCCTTAATTGCTTTGGAAAGGGATGTGTCTTTATCAGACTCTTGGACCTGTGTGTGGCTGTGACTTAGATTCTCAGCACCTGATGGATCTTAAGAATGATCCCATGTGAGCTTCCAAACCCAAAATGGCAAAAAATATCATTCATTGTGAATGAAGTCTCTTGCTTTCCTCTGTTAGGTTCCTGCACTCCATCAAATGAGAATAGGGATTCTTTGGGTCAAATGAGTTCTTCAAAGCCCTGCAGAGGTGCTTGTGTTTCGCATGACTCGAAATCACCTAAAGAATCGATACCTAAATTCAGTAGGCCTCAAATTGGAGAAACACAGAAGTATTAACGGCAGGCTTATTTGTTCACTCCTCATTTACAGAAACGGTTTCCAGGCTACCCTGACTTTAGGCAAATGAGGGGCCAAGGAGCTGATTTTGAACACTGTCTTGGGCTGCGCCCCTCATGGAAACCTCCAGCCAGAGGTTAAGATGATTGACTATATGGAATAAGATGAGGGCCATGTGGGAGTGTTTTGGTTTTAATTTTGGTCATTTGTGTGGCATTGGAAAAAATGACTGGGTGTACGTGGGCTTGAAATCTGGTGTCATTCCCCTTAGAGACTGGGTTTTGGAACTGAACTCAGAGAAGCATTGCCATGAATTTTGTTGGGATTTTAAGAGGCCACGCATGAAAGTCACTCTTGGAAACTGAGACCTAGGCCCCGGGTGCATTTCCACAGAGGCCTGGGAATTTCAGCAAGGATATCACATGATTTTATTCTTAAAGAAATGGCAGCCATAGTTGAGAGTCAAAACACACATGGACCTCACTTTGTAGACCTCAATAGTCCTGGCCTAATGTGACCTTTTTCCACTCTTTGGGAAGCCTTGCCTGTGAGAGTTCTCCAGAGAATTCATTGAAATGAGCTTCCTCACCATTTAATGTTTGCTGAATGAATGGAAACCCCCATTGCCTCCAACTTCATGCTTGAAAAATGGCTAGATAAATACCATGAAATTTTTGAAATTCCTATGACCAGGTGGCACTGGAGAAACATTGGATGTCCTGTTGCTGATTATGAGTATACCAGACAGTGCCTTGATTTACTGAGTTTCATGAAAATGGTGTAGAACAGAGATGCCAGTAAGTTGGAGCCTGCTGAGTAGTGGGTTTAGAGCAGTGGTGGGGAGGTGTTTGATAAAACATCCGTGGTAGGGCCATGTGGATCTACCATTGGATTCCAAATGGCTTGTAACTGACATGGTGCAGCCAGCAGACCCTTATATGTAAAGGCATCTTCTTATATGGAGAGTTTTCAGAGGAAAATTAAGAATCAGGTTGATATGGACAAGGGGGCAATGGGGCAAGCTGTGAGAGATAGGAGCCTATTTGGTGCATTCTCTTGCAGACCCTGACCCACCACACGTGACAGAACTCCCTCCAGCACTCTGTCCCAGGTTAGCTCCTAGTATTTCGTGAAACAAATACCAAACTCACAGTGCAGCAGCAAAAACACCACAAAAAGTGGAGGAGGACCAAATGGCTTCACAGTCCACACGGGGAGACACTTAGTCCCCAGTGGCCTCAGTTTACCTACAAAGAGAGGATTCAGCACTGCTTCATCTTGTTCATTGGAAAATAAGAAACCATGTCCTCCAGGTCACATAGATGCAGACCCAGCTTTGATGGTCTCACTACAGAGGAAGCCTTATCTCCTGAAAACAACATATATTTCAAGTGTGGAAGCTCAGAGGCAGTTTCTCAAAAAGTTTTTAGGCCAGGAGAGCTCCATGTTTGTGGAGTGTTTACCCTGTTCCTTAGTTTTGGAAACTCCTCTACCACCTCAAAGGTTGTGAACTCCTGAGCATTTTCCATTCCAGATATGTATTCACTGATTTTGTAACTCTTCTCCTCTAATTGTGTCTTACTTGGGGTGAAGGTAATGTCAAGGCATTCTTCTGGATGAGAGCGGGAGAATATTTGTGCAGCATATATTTACATACACATTGGATTCATTTTCCAATTTTCCATTCGAAGTACTGAATCCCTGACACTAACCCATACCGAGTAGACTCAGACTATTCATCCTAATATAATGGGGAAAATTAACCCAACACAATAGAAATACAAGCACTTCAGAGGAGACATGTTGTATAGTTGGACGTGACATTTGCATTATATTAGTTAGGAGATATAAATCTAGTCAAATTTTAATGGAAATATTCTCCATGTGTTTTTAAACTTAACAAATATGTGAATGCTTGTTTCCCTTTTCTTTAGCCTATTCACACAAGTATATTTATATGCATATATAGAATCCTACCAGGTATCACACGTACATTTTTGTGAGGTGGCTGTCTTGGCAGATACAAATTGTGAGAAGAGTTCACTCCTCCTAAATGCTGTTGGAAATGAAAATTCAACCTATAGGAGAGCGTCCGAGTAGAACAACATAATACATAAACTCATGTTCAGTAAAATAAATATGTTTGCATCTCTGGATAATATATATTTACTGATGAATTTCGATTCGCATTTATATTGGCACTTTTTAATGTCTGTGAGTGTTGTGTGTGTGTGTGTGTGTGTGTGTGTGTGTAGATATCGATATATATATACTCTCCAAATTTTTCAAAATATGAAATATATATGTCTAATATACACTCTCTAAATTCATTCATGTTCATGTATGTGGATTTATAATCCACTTTTCACAAGATTATAATCAGAAATATTCATCCACCTGAAACACATATTTGTTTCCTAGTACTGAAAACTAACTTCAGTGAATGGTGCATACAAATCCTAATTATTCTACAGTAACTGACCCAGCCTAACATCAATGCAAGTAGACTCCTATGGGACATGATATGTAATTTGTCATTCATTTGTATTCGACACTGGTACATTATTGTTTCTTCAGTTTTTGCACATCATAGGATATACATTTCATCCACAAGTTCACAAATTAATAGGCATTTGTTTCAACTTTAATCACTTCTTGCTTCTGAACACATGTATTGTCAGGGTTTCTTGACTGGTCTTTTCATGAGACTTCTTTCCATACAATTTATTTTGAATTTCCATAATCATTTTTAAGCAAAACTCACACACTCTTCATGATAAACCAAAACACTAATATTTCCATTAGATATATCACTGGTTGGAATGAATGATTGTATATCAATATACGATTTCCTTTAATTTTTCAGATATCAGTTCAATTCATTATTTAAAGTTCAAAACAGTTATATTATTTATTCACAGTATGGTCTATTCATGCTTTTTCTCTATGTTCATAGAAACAGGGTACACCTCTTTGTACCCCGATTCTTATTTTACATCTTCAATATATTGCTCCCAGAAATGGTGAAAGAAATACTCATGTCACCTCATTATCACAGTAATATTCTGGACAAAAATGGAAAGGTCACACTTATGATTGTACCAAAACCTAAATGGAAGGTGAACATGGATTTCTAAAAACATCCGTGTCCAGGTTGCCTAATGCTGTCAATTGTCAATCCTATTGGTGACTACATTTTTGTTTTTTCCTAATTTATACATTCAAACCCAACCCTGTTGAAAATGTCCAATTCTATCACTCACTTTATAATTTGCCTGATTTCGTAATGTTTCTATTGACATCTGCTTTTCTACATATTTTCCCCAGTTCAACATAGTGACTGACTCTTCATATGAGCTGACATTTACATTCACTCTATAACCGAAAGTGTATTGCTAAAGAACTTTTGGTCCAAATCCTATACTCACTCTTCTTCCTAAACCTACTGACTATCTTCCTAATCCTACTGAATATCCCTTTTTGACTGGATGTTCTCTTCTAAATTCAATCATCCATTGTACAAGGTCCTATGCCATTGTATATCGAATTATCTGAGGCATCTTTGCAGAACATAATTCAAAGCTAAGTATCCCAATCAAGGGCAAAACCCTTCTGGGCTTCAAATCATACCTAGATTTCTCTTTTCATACTTATATATCACCTCTATATTCTTGTAAATATTGCAGGTTACCAATACCATTATTCATCGCACAGAATCGTTCGTAACCCAAATCAAACCTGTTTTTTACCCCAAGTATACACTGTTCCCTCAATCATTTTACAGAAGAGCAGGGACAGAGTGGTTCTTACAATACAGGAAAGTTGGGGACCTTCCACCTAATGAGAACCTCAAATATCCATGCAAAAATGATACCTGGAGAAGTTGTACGCAGGTATGAAGCAACTGAGAGATCAAAAGGCATCTTCCATGGCAAACAACCTGGTCAGAATGAAGGGATGTTTCTGAATCTGCATCTCTCTTCTTATTGTAGAGAAGAGGGACCAAACCAGGCCTGAGTGGAAAGTTGTTCCCGGGTGCCAATGGTTGATATACATTCTACCTTATGAAAGTGTCACAGGAAGTAGGGGCAACCTCCATCTTATGTTACCCTTGGAAGAAACTGTTAGGACAAAGTGGTTGCCAAGGCAGTGACCTCATTCAGTTCCAAATAATGTGACATACCTCATTTCCTTGGTGATGGAACTCTCTGAACTTGGTATCCAAAAAGCCAGGCACCCAGATGCAGTCCCAGTCCCAGTCCCAGTGGGCTCGCTTGTTTGGATTTCCCAAGGACAGAGTCAGTTTTCTTGGTACCTAATGATGTGAGAATGGCCAAATGTCAGGAGAGCTCTGAAGGTGGACCATTTCTGAGAAAACAGGTAGTGGCTAACCACTTTTTCCTGACATCTTCACAGAGTTGGACAAGGAAACACAATCTGAGAGAAGACAGGCCATTTCGGGGGAACATTGTATGGCCCACCGGTCAGAGGACACTCCGGATAGTCACAGACCTACTTGGGGGAAGGAGGTGCCTTTGTGGGAGTGGGTGTGGGTTTGTTGTTTTGTCTCATGTTCTGAGAATAGATAGGAAAGGCAGTTTGTTTGGTTTGGACTGGACAGTTTCTAGTAAGTCATTTGACACGGCGAGTGTTTCTGTTTCTGTGTATCCCACTGTGTCCGTTGTTGTAGACATTAGAAAAGAGAATGCATTAATGGATGTGTCCTGTCCAGTATAAATCTTCCCATAATTCATCCTGCCCAATATATGAATGGACTGCAGCTTGTCTTATCGATGTGCAACACCTGCTATCTTTCTAAGTTGTTGTTTTCTTCCTGAATTCTGGCCACTCTCCAGAATACGCTCATGGATTTGTGTCCTAAATATGTACCACCTCCAAGCTCTGTGACATGGCCATGTACTGGATAGCTGAAGAGAATGGCGAGCATCTCAGAAAACTCAGATATCAGTGTGACCAGGATAGTCTCAGTGCAGAAACCCTGCTTTGGGCCTTTTGCTTACTTATTGTTGTGTTGCACTGAATGTCAGGAAGGTCTTTGCTCAGGCCACCCCTTTGTGAAGCCTGAAGAAAACAGTTTTCAAATGGAAATGAATGGGCCTCACCTGTGGCTCTTGCTTAATTGCTTTCAAAAGGGATATGTCTTTATAAGCCTCTTGGACCTGTGTGTGGCTGTGACTTAGATTCTCAGCACCTGATGGATCTTAAGAATGATCCCATGTGAGCTTCCAAAACCAAAATGGCAAAAAATATCATTCATTGTGGATGAAGTCTCTTGCCTTCCTCTGTTAGGTTCCTGCACTCCATCAAATGAGAATAGGGATTCTTTGGGTCAAATGAGTTCTTCAAAGCCCTGCAGAGGTGCTTGTGTTTTTGCATGACTCTAAATCACCTAAAGAATCGATATCTGAAATCAGTAGGCCTCAAATTGGAGGAACACAGAAGTATTAACGGCAGGCTTATTTGTTCACTCCTGGTTCACAGAAACTGTGTCCAGGCTACCCTGACGTTAGGCAAATGAGGGGCAAACGAGCTGATTTTGGACAGTGTCTTTGGCTGGGCCCCTCATGGAAACATCCAGCCAGAGGTTAAGATGATTGCCTATATGGAATAAGATGAGGGCCATGTGGGAGTGTTTTGGTTTTAATTTTGGTCATTTGTGTGGCATTGGAAAAAATGACTGGGTACACGTAGGCTTGAACTCTGGTGTGATACCCCTTAGAGACTGGGTTTTGGAACTGAACTCAGAGAAACATTGCCATGAATTTTGTTGGGATTTTAAGAGGCCAAGCATGAAAGTCGCTCTTGGAAACTGAGACCTAGGACCCGGGTGGATTTCCACAGAGGCCTGGGAAACTCAGCAAGGATATCACATGATTTTATTCTTAAAGAAATGGCAGCCATAGTTGAGAGTCAAAACACACATGGACTTCACATTGTAGACCTCAATGGGCCTGGCCTAATGTGACCTTTTGTCCACTCTTTGGGAAGCCTTTCCTGTGAGAGTTCTCCAGAGAATTCATTGAAATGAGCTTCCTCACCATTTAATGTTTGCTGCATGAATTGAAATCCATAGTGCCTCCAACTTCATGCTCGAGAAATGGCTAAATAAATACCATGAAATTTTTGAAATTCCTATGACCAGGTGGCACTGGAGAAATATTGGATGTCCTGTTACTGTTCATGAGTATACCAGACAGTGCCTTGATTTACTGAGTTTCATGAAAATGGTGTAGAACAGAGTTGCCAGTAAGTTGGAGCCTGTTGAGTAGTGGGTCTAGAGCAGTGGTGGGGAGGTGTTTGATACAACATCCGTGGTAGGGCCATGTGGATCTACCATTGGATTCCAAATGGCTTGTAACTGACATGGTGCAGCCAGCAGACCCTTATATGTAAAGGCATCTTGTTATATGGAGAGTTTTCAGAGGAAAATGAAGAATCAGGTTGATATGGACAAGGGGGCAATGGGGCAAGCTGTGAGAGATAGAAGCCTAGTTGGTGCATTCCTTGCAAACCCTGACCCACCACACGTGACACAACTCCCTCCAGCACTGTGTCTCAGTTTAGCTCCTAGTATTTCATGAAACAAATACCAAACTCACAGTGCAGCAGGAAAAACACCACAAAAAGTGGTGGAGGACCTAATGGCTTCACAGTCCACACGGGGAGACACTTAGTCCCCAGTGGCCTCAGATTACCTACAAAGAGAGGATTCAGCACTGCTTCATCTTGTTCATTGGAAAATAAGAAACCATGTCCTCCAGGTCACATAGATGCAGACCCAGCTTTGATGGTCTCACTACAAAGGAAGCCAAATCATCTGAAAACAACATATATTTCAATTGCGGAAGCTCAGACGCAGTTTCTCAAAAAGTTTTTAGGCCAGCAGAGCTCCAAGTTTGTGGAGTGTTTACCCTGTCCCTTAGTTTTGGAAACTCCTCTACCACCTCCAAGGTTGTGAACTCCTGAGCATTTTACATTCCAGATATGTATTCACTGATTTTGTAACTCTTCTCCTCTAATTGTGTCTTACTTGGGGTGAAGGTAATGTCAAGGCATTCTTCTGGATGAGAGCGGGAGGATATTTGTGCAGCATATATTTACATACACATTGGATTCATTTTCCAATTTTCCATTCGAAATGCTGAATTCCTGACACTAAGCCATACCTAGTAGACTCAGACTATTCATCCTAATATAATGGGGTAAATTAACCCAACACAATAGAAATACAAGCACTTCAGAGGAGACATGTTGTATAGTTGGACTTGACATTTGCATTATATAAGGTAGGAGTTATAAATGTATTCAAATTTTAATGGACATATTCTCCATATGTTTTTAAACTTAACAAATATGTGAATTCTTGTTTCCCTTTTCTGTAGCCTATTCACACATGTATATATATATATATGCATATATAGAATCCTAGCAGGTATCACACGTACATTTTGTGAGGTGGCTGTCTTGGCAGATACAAATTGTGAGAAGAGTTCACTCCTCCTAAAACTGTTTTAAATGAAAATTCAACCTTTAGGAGAGCGTCCTAGTAGAACAACATTATACATAAACTCATGTTCAGTAAAATAAATATTTTGCATCTGTGGATGATATATATTTACTGATGAATTTCTATTGGCATTTATATTGGTACTTTTTAATGTCTGTGAGTGTTGTGTGTGTGTGTGTGTGTGTGTGTGTATAGATATAGATATAGATATACATATAGATATAGATAGATATAGATATACTCTCCAAATTTTTGAAAATATGGAATATTTTTGTCCTATTTTGCACTTCCTAAATTTTTTATATTCATGAATGTGTATTTATAATCATCTTTTCTCAAGATTATTCTCAGAAACATTCATATACCCTACTAGACTCTGACTACTAATACTAATATAATGGAGAAAAATATCCCAAACATAATAGAAATACAAGCATTTCAGAAGGGACATGGTGTATAGTTGGACTTGCCTTTTGCATGATATAAGGTAGGAGTTATAAATCTATTCAATTTGCTGAAATACTTTTCCATGTGTTATTTTTTTTTGACACAAAACAAAATTTAATCTTCGAAAACTAAATAAAATTGACACATCCTTAACCAAGCTAATGAAGAAAAAAAACCTCAAATTACTAAAATTAAGGATCGTAAAAGAACTTTTACAGAGTACACAACTAAAATACAGAGAATAATTGAAAACTAATTTGAAAATTTATACTCTAATAAATTAAAATACAATGATGACATCAATAATATTTTAGAGATATACCCAAACTGAATTAGTAGGACATGAACAATTTAAACAAATCAATTTCAAGCAATGAAATAGAAGTTGCTGTCAACAGCCTACCAATCAAGCAAAGCCCAGGAACAGACAGATTCTCAGTCAAGTTCTACAAGACCTTCAAAGAAGCATTCATCACAATACTCCTCAAATTATTCCATAAAATAGAAAAGCATGGAACTCCTCCAAACTCATTTCATGAGGCTAGTATCACTAACATACCAAAATCAGACAAAGACACATCAAGGAAAGAAAACTTCAGAGCAATATTCCTGACAAACATATATACAAAAATTCTCAATAAAATTCTTTTTTTTAAGCCAAAGTTAATCAAAAGGGATATAGAGGGACACTACACACTATTCCATGTGTTTTTAAAGTTAAGAAATATATGAATTCCTGTCTCCCTTTCTCTGTAGCCTATTAAGCACATGTATTTTTATATGCACAAATAGAATCCTACCTGGTTTCACACGTACATTCTTGTGAGGTGACTGACTTGGCAGATACTATTTGTGAGAAGAGATCACTCCTCCTAAATGCTGTTGGTACAAAAAATTCAACCCATGGGTGAGCTTCCTAGATGAACAACATTCTACATACATCCATGTTCAGTAAAATGAATATTTTGGGATATGCGGATGAGTTATTTTTCATGATGAATTTCGATTGACATATATATTGTGACATTATAATGTGTGTGTGTTTGTGTGTCTATATATATATATATATATATATATATATATATATATATATATAGTCTCCAGATTTTCCAAAATATGAAATATATGTCTTCTTATACACCGCCTGAATTCATTCATATTCATATATGTGGATTTATAATTAACTTTTAACAAGTTTATTCTCAGAAATATACATCCACTGACATACATATTTGTTTCCTAGTACTGAAAACTAACTTCAGGGAAGGGTTCTTACAAATCCTAATATTTCTAGAGTAACTGACCAAGTTTAACATCAATGCAAATACATTCCTATTTGATATGATGTGTTTGTTAAAGTTCATTTTTATTCAAACTTGGTACGTTATTATTTATTCAGTTTATGGACATCATAAAATATATCCCTTCATTCACAAGTTCACAAATTTATAAATATTTGGTTCACTTTCAATCACTTCCTCCTTCGGAACACATATATTTCTTCATGTTTCTTGACGGGTCTTTTCACTGGACTTCTTTCTAAACACGTTATTTTCGATTGAATAATCATTTTTGAAGCAAAACTCACACACTATTCATGATAAACGGTAACCCTAATAATACCATTAGATATATAACTGGTTGGAATTAATGTACGTATATCAATATATGATTTCCTCTATATTTTCAGATATTAAAACAATTCATTATTTAAATTTGGAACCAGTCATATAATTTTTTCACAGTATGGTCTATTAATGCATCATCTCTATATTCATCAACACAGGGTAAACCTATTAGTATCCCCAGTACTAATTCATATGTTTTCAAAATATTGCTCCCAGAAAAGGTGGAAGAAATACTCATGTCACCTGATCTACATATACATATTATCACAGTAATATTCTGGACACAAAATGCAAAGGTCACCGTTATGATTGCAATAAAGCCTCAATGGAATGTGAACATGGATTACTAAAAACATCCATGCCCAGTTTGTCTAATGCTCTCAAATGTCAATCCAATTGGTGACTACATTTTTGTTTCTTTTTAAGATTATGTATTCAACCTCAACCCTGTTGAAAATGTCTAATCCTATCACTCACGTTATACTTTGCCTGATTTCCTAATGTCTCTATTGATGTCTGCTTTCCTACATATTTTTTCCCAGTTCATCATTGTGCCCGACTTTTCACATATGGTGCCATTAATATTCACTCTTTAACCGAAACCTATTGCTAAAGAACTTTTGGTCCAAATCCTAGACTCACTCTTCCTCCTAAACCTACTGACTATCTTTCTAATCCTACACACTATCCCTTTTTCACTGGATGTTCTCTTCTACATTCAATCATCTGAGGTACAGGGTCTTATGCCATTGTATATCGATTTAACTGAGACCTCGGTGCAAAACATTACTCAAGCTAAGGATCCCAATCAAGGGCCCAAATCCTTCTGGGCTTCAAATATTACCTAGATTTCTGTTTTCATACTTATATTTTACCTCTATATTCTTTTAAATATCGCTGGTTCCCAATACCATTATTCATCCAGCAGAATGATTCCTAAGCCAAATGGAACATGCTATTAACCCTAACCATACAATGTTCCCTCAATCTCACTTTACAGAAGAGGAGGGATAAAGTTGATATTACAATACAGGAAGTTAGGAGATCTTCCACCTGCTGAGTACCTCAAAATCCATGCAGAAATAATCCCTGGAGAAGATGTTGGCAGCTATGAAAGACCTGAGAGAACAAAAGTCATATTCCATGGCAAACAACATGGTCAGGATGAAAGGATGTGTCTGAGTCATCCTCTCTATTTTTAATGCAGGGAAGATGGACCAAAGCAGGCCTGTGTGGAGAGCTGTTCCAATGTGACTATGGTTTCTATACCATTCTAACATGTGAATGTATCACAGGAAGTAGGGCAGCCTCCATGTCAGGAGACACTAGGACGCAACTGTTAGGACAAAGTGGTGGCCAAGACAGGGACCTCATTTATTTCCTGAAGGTAGTGACCTCACCTCATTTCCTTGGTGATGGAACTCTCTGAATTTTGTGATCCAGGAAGCCAGGCACCCAGAGCCAGTCCCAGTCCCAGTTGCAGTGGGCTCACTTGTTTGGATTCACTAAGGACAGAGTCAGTCTTTCTTGGTACCTACTGATGTAAGGGTTGCCAAATACCAAGAAAGCTCTGAAGAGGGGTCTTTCCTGAGAGGACAGGAATTGGCTCACCACTGCCTCCTGACAACTTCACAGAGTTGACCAAGGAGACCAGATGTGAGACAGAAAGGCCATTTCTGGGGAACATCATATGGCCTACCAGTCAGAGGACACTCCAGATAGTGACAGACCTACTTGTGGGAAAAAGTTGCATTTGTGGGTGTTGGTTTGTGTTTGTGGTTTTTTTCTCATGTTCTGAGAATAGGTAAAAAAGGAGGTTTGTTTCGTTTGGAGTGGACTGTTTCCAGTAAGTCATTTGACAAGGAGACTGTTTCTATGTCTGTGTATCCCACTGTATTTTTCTTTGTAGATATTAGAAAAAAAATAGCTCATTGGTTGTGTCCTGTCTAGTAGAAAGCTTCCCAGCATGCATCCTTTCCAATTAATGAATGGACTGAGGCTTGCCTTATCCATGGGCAACACTGGCTATCTACCTAATTTTCCATTTTTTCATGAATTCTGGACACTCTCAAGATTAGTATCATGTATTTTTGTACAAGATATGTACCACCTCCAAGCTCTGTGACATGGCCATGTACTGGATAGCTGAAGGGAATGGCGAGCATCTCAGAAAACTCATATATCAGAGTAACCAGGAAAGTCTCCGTGGAGAAACCCTGCTTGGGGCCTTTTGATTACCTATTGTTCTGTTGCTATGAATGTCAGAAAGGTCTTTGCCTCAGGCCACCCCTTTGTGAAGCCTGAAGAAAACAGTTTTAAAATGGAAATGAATGGGCATCACCTGTGGCTCTTTGCTTCATAGCTTTGGAAATGGATGTGTCTGAATCAGCCTCTTGGCCCTGTGTGAGCCTGTGGTTTAGATTTTCAGCACCTGATGAATCTAAAGAAAGATCCCATGTGGGCATCCAAAACCTAAATGGAAAAAAGATCCGTCATTGTGGATGAAGCCTCTCGCCTTCCTCTGTAAGATTCCTGACCTCCATCAAGTGAGAATAGGGATCATTTGTGTCAAATAAGTTCTTCAAAGGGCTGCAGAGGGGAGACAATAGGTGTTGGGTTTTCTTATAACTCCAATTCACACTAAAAATCTATACCCCACAGTCAGTAGGCCTCAAATTTGAGAAGTGGAGTAGTATTAATGGCAGGCCTATTTGATCACTTCTGTTTCACACTAACGTTGTCCAGGCCACCCTGACTTTAGGCAAATGAGGGGCAAGGGAGTTTATTTTTGACACTGTCTTGGGCTGTGCCCCTCATGGAAACCTCCAGCTAGAGGATATGATTAGTGTCTATATAAAAGATGAAGAGGGCCGTGTGAGAGTGTTTTGGTTTTAATTGTCATCATTTGTGTAGCAATTGGAAGAGATGCCTGGGTCCACCTGGGCTTGAACTCTGTTGTGATTCCCCTTAGAGACTGAGTTGTGTAACTGACCTCAGAGAAGTATTGCCATGAATTGTGTTGGGATTTCAGAAGGCCACACATGAGATTCACCATTGGAATCTGAGATCTTGGCCCAGGGTGACTTTACACAGAGCACTGGGAATCTAAGCCAGGATATCACAAGATTTTATTCTGAAAGATTCCAGCCATAGTTGAGAGTCAAAACACACATGCAACTCACATTGTAGACCTCAATGGGCCTGGCTTCATGAGACCTTTTGCCCACTCTTTGGGAAGCCTTGCCTGTGAGAGTTCACCAGAGCTTTCATTGAAATGAGATTCCTAACCATTTATTGGTTCCTGTATAAATTGAATCCCACAGTGCCTCCAACTTCATTATTGAAAAATATCTAGATATATACCGTGAATTTTTTGAAATTACCATGACCAGGTGGCACTGGAGCACATTTGGATGTCCTGTTGCTAATCATGATTGTACCAGACAGTGCCTTAATTGACTGTGTTTCATGAAAATGCTGTAGAACATAGATGCCAGTAAGTTGGAGCCTGCAGACTAGTGGGCATAAAGCAGTGGAGTGTAGGTGTGTGAAAAAACATCAGTTGTGGGTCCACGTGGATCTGGCATTGGCTTAGAAATGACTTGTCACTGACATGGTACATCCAGCAGACCCTTCTATGTAAAGGCATCTTGTTATATGGAGAGGATTCCTGCCAATGATCAGAATAAGGGGGCTATTGTCGAGTTGAAAAGCTATGTGGGATTTAAGCCTCATTGGTGCATTTTACTGCAGACCCTCACCCACCACATATGAGAGTACATTCTCCAGCACTGTGTCCCAGTGGAACTCCTTGTATTTCGTGAAGCCAATACCAAACTCACAGTGCAGCAGTAAGAAACACCACGAAAGTGGAGCATGAACAAATGGCTTTACAGACAACACGGTTAGATACTTAGACCCCAGTGGCCAAAGTTTACCTACAAATAGAGAATTCAGCACTGCTGCCTCATGTCCACTAGAAAATAAGGAACCATGTCATCCAGGTCACATAGATGGAGACCCAGCATTGATGGTCTCACTACAAAGGAAGCAAAAGCTCCTGACAAAAACATATTTCAACTGCCCAACCTCAGAGGCAGTTTCTCAAAAAGTCATTAGGCCAGCAGAGCTCCATGTTTGTGAAGTGTTTACCCTCTCCCTTTTTGTAAACTGTTCTACCTCCTACAAGTTTGTGAAGTTCTGAGCATTTTCCTTTCCACATATGTATTCACAGATTTTCTAACTCTTCTCCACTAATTGTGTCTTATTTGGGGCGAAGGTAATGTCAAAGCATTGTTCTGGCTGAGAGTGGGAAGATTTTTGTGTAGCACATATTTGCATACATATTAGATTCATTTTCCTATTTTCCATTTGAAATACTGAATCCCTGACACTAACCCATACCCTACTAGACTCTGACTACTAAACCTAATATGATGGAGAAAAAGAAACCTAACAGAATAGAAATACAGGCCTTTCATAGGAGGCATGGTGTATACTTGGACTTGCCTTCTGCTTTATCAATGGTATATGTTATAAATCTAGTCAACTTTTCATTGTAATACTTCTCCATGAGTTTTTAAAGTTAACACATATGTAAATTTCTGTCTCCCTTTCTCTGTAGCCTATTCATCAAATGTATTTTTTTATGCATTTTTAGAATTCTACCTGGTATCACATGTACATTCTTGTGAGATCGCTTATTTTCGAAGATACAAATTGTGAGAAGAGATCGCTCCCTCTAAATACAGATGGAACTGGAATTTCCACCTATGGGTGAATTTCCTAGATGAACAATATTATGTATAAATAAATGTTGAGTAAAATGAATATATTTGGATACGTGGATGATATATATTTCATGATGAATTTCGAATGGCATATATATTGCTACATTTTAATGTCTGTGTATGTGTGTATCTATCTATTTATCTATCTATCTATATAGATATAGATATCTACTCTTAAGATTTTCAAAATATGAAATATATGTGTCTTATTATACACTCCCTAAATAAACTCATGTGTGTGTATGTAGATTTATAATCAACTTTTCACAAAATTATTCTTAGAAATATTCATCCACCTTAAATACATATTTTTTCCTAGTACTGAAAAGTAAATTAAGTGAATGGTGTATAAAATTCGTAATATTTCTACAGTGACTGAACCAGTTTCACATCAATGTAAGTAGACACCTATGGGACCATGATGTGTATTTTGAAGTTCATTTTTATTCAGACACTGGTACATTACTATTTCTGCAGTTTATGGACATTATAGGATATATCCTTTCATCCACAATTTCACAAATTTATAGGCATTTGGTTCACTTTCAATCACTTCCTACTTCAGAACACATGTATTCCTCCATGTTTCTTGACTGTTCTTTTCATGAGATTCTTTCCAAACACAGTATTATTGATTTCCATAATCACTTTTGAAGCCAAACTCACACACTCTTCATGATAAACCATAACGCTAATATGACCATTAGATGTATAACTGGTTGGAATGAATGTATGTATATCAATATAAGATTTCCTATATATTTTCAGATATCAATTCAATCCATTATTTAACGTTTGAACCAGTTATATTATTTATTCACAGTATGGTCTATTAAGGCATCATCTCTATATTCGTAGACCGATGGTATACCTATTTGTATCCCCAATACTAATTTTTAAGTCTTTAAAATATTGCTTTCAGAAATGGTGGAAGAAATACTGTAGTCACCTGATATACATATACATTTCATCACAGTAATATTCCTGAAACTTAATGCAAGGGTCACAATTATGATTGTATCAAAGCCTATATTGCAAGTGAGCATGTATTACTAACAACATCCATGCCCTGATTAACTAATGATCTCAAATATCATTCCTATTGGTGACTACATATTTGTTTCTTCCTAAGATTATATATTGAAACTGAACCCTGTTAAAAATGTCTTATCCTATCACTCACTTTGTACTTTGCCTTATTTCCTAATGTCTCTATTGATATCTGCTTTCCTACACATTTTCCCCAGTTTATCACTGTGACTGACTGTTCACATATGCTGACATTTACACTCACTCTCTAATCAAAACTCTATATCTAAAGAACATTTGGTCCAACTCCTCGACTCACTCAAATGGATTCTTCAAAGCCCTGCAGAGGGTAGCCCATAGTTGCTTGAGTTTTCTCATGACCCCAATTCACATATAGAATCTATACCCCACAGAGAATAGGCCTCAAATTGGAGAAGTAGAGCAGTATTATTGGCAGGCCTATTTGATCACTCCTGCTTCACAGGAAGAGTTTCCATGCCACCCTGACTTTAGGCAAATGATTGGCATGTGAGCTTATATTGGACACTGTCTTAAGCTGCGCCCTTCATGGAAACCTCCAGCCAGAGGTTATGATGAGTCTCTAAATTGAAGAAGATGAGGGCCATGTGGGAGTGTTTTGGTTTAATTGTGGTCATTTGTGTGGTGGTTGGAAGAGATGACTGGGTCCACCTGTGCTTGAACTCTGGAGTGATTCCCCTTAGAGACTGAGTTCTGGAACAGATCTCAGAGAAGTATTGGCATGAATTGTGTTGGAATTTTAGGAGGCCACGCATGAGAGTTGCCCTTGGAGACTGAGATCTAGGCCCAGGATAGCTTTCAAAGAGCACTGGGAATCTCAGCCAGGATATCACATGACTTTATTCAGAAAGACTTGGAAGCCATAGTTGAGAGTCAAAACAAACATGGCCCTCAATTGTAGACCTCAATGGGCCTGGCTTAATGTGACCTTTTGGCCACTCTTTGGGAAGCCTTGCCTCTGAGAGTTCTCCCGAGCTTTAATTGAAATGAGCTTCCTCACCATTTCATGGTTCCCGAATGAATTGAATGCCACAGTGCCTCCAAATTTATCTTTGAAAATTGGCTAGATAAATACCATGAAATTTTTTAAATTCTTATGAACAGGTGGCACTGGAGAACCTTTGGATGTCTATTGCTGATCACGAGTGTACCAGACATTGCATTGATTGACTGGGTTTTATGAAAATGGTGAGAACAGAGATGCCAGAATGTTGAGGCCTGCTGACTAGTTGGCCTAGAGCAGTGGTGGGCAGGTGTATGATAAAACATCTGTCGTGGGGCCATGTGGATCTGCCATTGGCTTCCAAATGCCTTGTGACTGACATGGTGCAGCCAGCAGAACCATACAAGTTAAGGGACCTTATTATATGGAGAGGTTTCAGGGCAATATTCAGAATCAGGTTGATATGGACATGGGTGCAAGCTTTTGGGGATAGAAGCCTGGTTGGTGCATTCTCCTGCAGACCCTCACCCACTACACGTGAGAGTACTCTTTATAGCCCTGTGTCCCAGTTTTTCTTTTTGTATTTTGTGAAGCCAATACCAAACTCCCAGTGCAGCAGTAAGAAACACCACGAAAAGTGAAGTATGACCAAATGGCTTCACAGACCACATGGTTAGACACTTAGACCCCAGTGGCCTCAGTTTACCTACAAAGAGAGAATTCAGAACTGCTGCCTCATGTTCTATTGCAAATAAGGAACCATGTCATCCAGGTCACATAGATGCTGACGCAGCTTTGATGGTCTCACTACAAAGGAAGCGAAAGCTCCTGACAACAACAAATATTTCAAGGGCCCCAACTCAGAGGCAGTTTCTCAGAAATTAATTAGGCCACCAGAGCTCCATGTTTGTGAAGTGTTTACCCTTTACCTTACTTTTGGAAATTCCTCTACCACCTCCAAGGTTGTCAACTCCTGAGCATTTTCTTTTCCAGATATATATTCACAGATTTTCAAACTCTTCTCCACTAATTGTGTATTACTTGTGGTGAAGGAAATATCAAGGCATTTTTTTGGATGACAGTAGGAAGATTTTTGTCTAACAAATATTCGCATACACATTAGATTCATTTTCCTATTTTCCATTTGAAATACTGAATCCCTGACACTAACCCATACCTACTAGACTCTGACTACTAATCCTAATATGATGGAGAAAAAGAAACCTAACAGAATAGAAATACAGGCCATTCATAGGTGGCATGGTGTATACTAGGACTTGCCTTCTGCTTTATCAAGTGTATGTGTTATAAATCTAGTCAACTTTTCATTGTAGTACTTCTCCATGAGTTTTTAAAGTTAACACATATGTAAATTTCTGTCTCCTTTTCTCTGTAGCCTATTCATCTCATGTATTTTATTATGCATATTTAGAATCCTACCTGGTATCACACATACATTCTTGTGAGCTCACTGTTTTTGGATGATACAAATTGTGAAAAGAGATCACTCCCCCTAAATACTGATGGAACTGAAAATTCAACAAATTGGTGAATTTCCTAGATGAACAACATTATACATAAATCCATGCTCAGTAAAAAGAATATTTTTGGATATGAGGATGATATATATTTCATGATGAATTTTGATTGGCATATATATTGCTACATTTTAATGTCTGTGTTTTTATCTTTATAAATAAATATATATATATATATATATATATATATATATATATATATATATATATATTTATATATATACTCTCCAGATTTTTCACAATATTAAATATATGTGTCTTATTATTCACTCCCTAAATACATTCATATTCATGTATGTGGATTTGTAATCAAATTTGCACAAGATTATTCTCAGAAAAATTCATCCACATAAAATACATATTTATTTTCCAGTACTGAAAACAAACTTCGGTGAATTGTGCTTACAAATCCTAATATTTGCATGGTAACTGACCCAGTTTAACATTAATGCAAGTATAATCCTATGGGACATGATGTGTATTTTGAAGTTCATTTTTATTCAACAGTGGTACATTACTATTTCTTCAGTTGATGGATATCATAGGATATAACTTTTCATCCACAAGTTCACAAATCTGTAGGCATTTGGTTCACTTTCAATTACTTCCTGCTTCAGAACATATGTATTCCTCCATGTTTCTTGACTGTTCTTTTCATGAGATTCTTTCCAAACACATTATTTTCGATTTCCATAATCATTTTTGAAGGAAAGAGGCGCCTTACTTACCCCCAGAAAGGTTCGTTGAGGTCTCCTTGTCCTGCGCTGCGTGATTCCCGGCCAATGCACCAAATGTAAGTTTCCGGCGAATGTTGGAGGAAGAGACCATCAAGAAACTGCGGCTCATGCAACAGTAAAAGGCGTTTATTGAGGATCCAATCCAGCATACAGGGGCTACGTGCTCACTCAAGATGGGAGAGCATCCCAGAGCCCCGAGCAGGGGTTGAGCAGTGCTTAAGTACACTTTTTGGGCAGGGCGGGACTTTACATATATTACAGTCTCCTTTAAGAAATCATCATACACCACGGGAAAATCAAACAACAATTCCTAAACATGATTAGTTCATTTATTGGTGGGAACATGTAAGGCGGGAGTGATAGGTCAGTTCTAAAGCGGGGTACACATTCAAAATAATTGGTTTAGGCCCTGCAATGCCTCTGTGCAAGGCCTCACAGGGTCCTAGGTTATTAAAAAACCAGGCGGTCAGGGGGAATATTTACTGGGTAGTCCGGGAATTGTCCTACAAGCTACAGGAATTTCAGGTTTTGCGTGTAGCATAGGAACTTAACAATACCTGGTCCTTTACATTTTAACTCAAGCCTTGCTGCTTAAAAACTTTACAACACCCGGTCTTTTACACTTTAACTTTTACACTTTAATTTCAATTTCTTTTACCCTTACAGATCACTCCTGGTGCACAAGAAGGGTGTCCAAGCCACCCTGACTTTAGGCAAATGAGGGCCAAGGGAGCTTATTTTGGACACTGTCTTGGGCTGTGCCCCTCATGGAAACCTCCAGCCAGATGTTATGATGAGTGCCTTTATGGAAGAAGAGGAGGGCAATGTGGGATTGTTTTGGTATTAATTGTGGTCATTTGTGTGACGGTTGGAAGAGATGACAGGGTCCACCTGGGCTTGAAGTCTGGTGTGAATCCCCTTAGAGACTGAGTTCTGGAACTGACCTCAGAGAAGTATTGCATGAATTGTGTTGAAATTTTAGGAGGCCACGCATGAGAGTCGCTCTTATAAACTGAGATCAAGGCCCAGGGTGTCTTTCCACAGAGCACTGGGAATATCAGCCAAGATATCCCATGATTTTATTCTTAAAGACTTGGTAGCCATAGTTGAGAGTCAAAACACACATGGAGCTGACAACGTATACCTCAATGGTCCTGACTATATTTGACCTTTTGGCCACTCTTTGGGAAGCCTTGCCTATGAGAGTTCTCCAGAGTTTCATTGAAATGAGCTTCCTCAACATTTAGTGGTTCTTGAAACCCACAGTGCCTCCAACTTCATCCTTGAAAAATGGCTAGATAAATACCATGAAATTTTTGAAAATCCCATGACCAGGTGGAACTGGAGAATCTTTGGGTGTCCTGTTGCTGATCATAAGTATACTAGAGGGTGCCTTGATTGACTGGGTTTCATAAAAATAATGTAGAAAAAAGATGCCAGTAAGTTGGAGCCTGCTGAGTAGTGGGCCTAGAGCAGCGGTGGGCAGGTGTGCAGGTGTGTGATAAAACATCTGTGGTAGGTCCATGTGGTTTGGCCATTGGCTACCAAATGGCTTGTGAAGGACATGGTGCAGCCAGCAGACCCTTATTTGTAAAGGCATTTTGATATATGGAGAGGTTTCAGGGCAATTTTCAGAATCAGGTTGACATGGTCAATGGTGCAAGCTATGTGGGAAAGAAGCCTGGTTGGTGCATTCTCCTGCAGAGCGTGACCCACCACAGTGACAGAACTCTCTCCAGCACTGTGTCCCAGTTGAAATTGTTGTATTTCGTGAAGCAAATACCAAAGTCCCAGTGTAGCAGCAAGAACCACAACAGAAAGTGGAAGAGGACCAAAAGGCTTCACAGTCCACACGGGGTGACACTTAGCCCCCAGTGGCCACAGTTTACCTACAAAGAGAGAATTCAGCACTGCTGCCTCAGGTTCATTGGAAAATAAGAAACCATGTCCTCCAGGTCACATAGATGCAGACCCAGCTTTGATGGGCTCACTATAAAGGAAGCTAAAGCTCCTGACAACAACATATATTTCAAGTGCCCAACCTCAGAGGCAGTTTCTCAAGAAGTATTTAGGCCAGCAGAGCTCCATGTTTGTGGAGTGTTTACCATGTCCCTTACTTATGGAAACTGCTCTATCACCTCCAAGGTTGGCAACTCCTGAGCGTATTCCATTCCAGATATGTATTCACGTATTTTCTAACTCTTCTCCTCTAATTGTGTCTTACTTGTGGCAAAGGTAATGTCAAGGCATTGTTGTGGATGAAAGTGGGAAGATTTTTGTGTAGCACATATTTGCATACATATTGGATTCATTTTCCAATTTTCCATTCAAAATACTGAATCCCTGACACGAAACTATACCCTACTAGACTCTGACTACTATTCCTAATATGATGGAGAAAAATAACTCAAACAGAATAGAAATACAAGCAGTTCAGAAGAGGCATGGTGTATAGTTGGACTTGCCGTTTGCATTATGTAGGTTAGGTGTTATAAATCTAGTTAATTTTTAATTGAAATAGTTCTCCATGTGTTTTTAAAGTTAATGAATATGTGAATTCCTGTATCCCTTTCTCTGTAGCCTATTCAGCACATGTATTTTTATATGCACATATAGAATCCTACCTGGTATCACATATACATTCTTGTGAGGTGGCTGACTTGGCAGATACAAATTATGAGAAGAGATCACTCCTGCTAAATGCTGTTGGATCTTAAAATTCAACCTATGGGTGATCTTCCTAGTTGAACAACATTATTCATAAATCCATGTTCATTAAAATTAATATTTCGGGATCTATGGATGATATATATTTCACCATGAATTTCGATTGGCATATATATTGCCACTTTATAATGTCTGTGTGTGTTTTGTATATATATATATATATATATATATATATATATATATATATATATATATACTCTCCAGATTTTTCACAATATGAAATATATGTGTCTTATTATTCACTCCCTAAATACATTCATATTCATGTATGTGGATTTGTAATCAACTTTGCACAAGATTATTCTCAGAAATATTCATCCACCTGAAATACTTATTTGTTTCCTAGTACTGAAAACAAACTTCAGTGAAAGGTGCATACAAATCCTAATATTTCTACAGTAACTTACCAAGTTTAACATCAATGCAAGTAGATTCCTATGGGACATGATGTGTATTTTGACGTTCATTTTTATTTAAAACTGGTACAGTACTATTTCTTCAGTTTATGCACATCCATGGATAAATTTTTCACCCAAAATTTCAAAATTAAAGACATTTGTTTCACTTTCAATCACTTCCTGCTTCCGAACACATGTAGTCCTCCAGGTTTTTCGACTGGTCGTTTCATGAGACTTCTTAACAAACACATTATTTTCGATTTCCATAATCACTTTTGAAGAAAAACTCACACACCCTCTTCATGATAAACCGTAACCCTAATATTACCATTAGACTTATAATTGGTTGTAATGAATGTATGTATACCAATATCAATATAAGATTTCCTGTATATTTTCAGATATCAATTTATTCTAATTCCAATTTCTAAAGTTGGATCCAGTTATATTATTTATTCACAGTACGATCTATTCATGCATCATCTCTATATTCATTGACACAGGGTACACCTATTTGTATACCCAATACTAATTTATGGCTTTTAAAAATATTGCTTCCCATAATGGTGGAAGAAATACTCATGTCACCTGATCTACATATACATTTTATCACAGTAATATTCTGGAGAAAAATGCAAAGGTCACACTTATGATTGTACCAAACCCTAAATTGAAAGTGAGTATATATTACTAAAAACATCCTTGTCCAGGATGCCTAATTCTCCCAAGTGTCAATATTGTTGGGGACTATATATTTGTTTCTTCCTATGATTATATATTCAACCTCAACCCTGTTGAAAATGTCTAATCCTATCACGCATTTTATAATTTGTCTGATTTCCTAATGTCTCTATTGAGACCTGCTTTCCTACATATTTTCCCCAGTTCATCATTGTGACTGACTCTTCACATGTGCTGACATTTACATTCACTCTCTAAACGAAACCCTATTGCTAAAAAACTATTGGTCCAACTCGAAGACTCACTCTTCTTCCTAAACCTACTATCTTCCAAATCCTACCGACTATCCATTTTTGACTGGATGTTCTCTTCGACATTCAGGCATCTGAGGTGCAAGGTTTTATTCCATTGTGTATAGATTTATCTGAGACTAAAATGCAGAATGTAATTCAAAGCTAAATATCCCAAAGAAGGGCCCAATGCCCTTTCTGGCTTCAAATCGTAACTAGATTTATGTTTTCATACTTATATTTCAAATATATATTCTTATAAATTTTGCAGGTTCCCAATACCATTATTCATCCAGCAGAATGATTCCTAACACAAGTCAAATATGTTATTGACCCTAACCATACACTGTTCCCTCATTCTAAATTTACAGAGAGGAGGGACAGAGTTGGTCTTACAATACAGGAAAGTAGGGGATCTTCCACCTGCTGAGAACCTCAAAGTTCCATGCAGAAATGTTGACTGAAGAAGATGTAGGCAGCTATGAAGGACCTGAGAGAACAAAAGTCATGTTCAATGACAAACAACCTGTTCAGGATGAAGGGTTCTGTCTGAATCAGCCTCTCACATCTTAATTTAGAGAAGATGGACCAAACCAGGCCTGTGTGGGTAGCTGTTTCTGGGTGCCTATGGTTGTATACCATTCTAAATTGTGAAAGTGTCACAGGAAGTAGGGACAGCCTCCTTCTCATGTGACACTTGGAAGCCACTGGTAGGACAAAGTGGTTGCCAAGGCAGTGACCTCATTCAGTTCCTAAAGGAAGTGACCTCACCTCACTTCCTTGGTGATGGAAACCTCTGAACTTGGGATTCATGAAGCCAGGCACCCAGAGCCAGTCCCAGTCCCAGTCCCAGTGGTCTCACTTGTTTGGATTTACCAAGGACAGTGTCAGTCTTTCTTGGTACCTACTAATGTGAGGATGGCCAAATGCCAGGAAAGCTCTAAAGAGGGGTCATTCCTGAGAAAGCAGGTACTTGCTCACCTCTGGGTCCTGACACCTGCACAGAGTTGGCCAAGGAGACCAGATCTGAGACAGATCAGGCCATTCCATGGGAATATAGTATGGCTCACCAGTCAGAGGACACTCCGGATAGTCACAGAACTTCTTGGGGGAAGGAGGTGCCTTTGTGGGTGTGGGGGTGGGTTTCTGGTTTTGTCTCATGTTCAGAGAATAGGTAGGCAAGGCGCTTTTTTTGGTGTGGAATGAACTGTTTCTAGTAAGTCATTTGACAAGGCGAGTGTTTCTATGTCTGTCTATCACACTGTGTCCGTGGTTGCAGATATTAGAAAAGAAAATGCATCAATGGATGTGTCCTGTCTAGTAGAAAGCTTCCCAGCATTCATCCTGTCCAATTTATGAATGGATTTCAGATTGCCTTTTCGATGGGTAACACCTGCAATCTTCCTAAGTTTCAGTTTTCTTCTGGACTTCTGCCCCTCTCCAGAATAGGCTCATGGTTTTATGTTTAAGGTATGTACCACTTCCAAGCTCTGTGCCATGACCATGTACTGGATAGCTCAAAGGAATGGCGAGCATCTTTGAAAAATCAGATATTAGTGTGACCATTAAATCTCAGTGGAGAAACCCTGCTTTGGGCCTTTTGCTTACCTATTGTTCTGTTGCCCTGAATGTCAGGAAGTTCTTTGCCTCAGGCCACCCCTTTGTGAAGCCTGAAGAAAACAGTTTTCAAATGGAAATGAATGGGCAACACCTGTGGCTCTTTGCTTAATTGCTTTGGAAAGGGATGTGTCTGAATCAGCCTCTTGGCCCTGTGTTAGGCTGTAGCTTAGATTCTCAGCACCTGATGGATCTAAAGAAAGATCCCATGGGTGCATTAAAAACCAAAATGGCCAAAAGAGCAGTCATTGTTTATGAAGACTCTCGCCTTCCTCTCTAAGGTTTCTGACATCCATCAAGTGAGAATAGGGATCCTTTGGTTCAAAAGAGTTCTTCAAAGCCCTGCAGAGGCTATCCCATAGGTGCTTGGGTTTTCTCATGACCCCAATTTACATGAAGAATCTAAACCCTACAGTCAGTAGGCCTCAAAATGGAGAAGCCAAGCTGTATTAACGGCAGGCCGATTTGATCACTCCTGTTTCACAGTCAGGATTTCCAGGCCACACTGACTTTAGGCAAATGAGGGGCAAGGGAGGTTATTTTGGACACTGTCCTGTCCTGCGCCCCTCATGGAAACCTCCATCCAGAGGTTATGATGAGTGTCTATATGGAAGAAGAAAAGGGTTATGTGGGAGCGTTTCGTTTGGAATTGTGGTAATTTGTGTGGCACTTAGAAGAAAAGACTGGGTCCACCTGGGCTTGAACTCTGTTGTGATTCCTCTTAGAGAATGAATTCTGGAACTGACCTCAGAGAAGTATTTTCATGAATTGTGTTTGGTTTTTACTAGGCCATGCATGAGAGTCGCCCTTGGAACCTGAGATCTAGGTGCAGGGTGGCTTTCCCCAGAGCACTGGGAATCTCAGCCAGGATATCACATGATTTTATTCTGAGAGACTTTGCAGCCACAGTTGAGAGTCAAAACACACATGGACCTCACATTGTAGACCTCAATGGGCCTGGCTTCATGTGACCTTTTGGCCACACTTTGGGAAGTCTTGCCTGTGAGTGTTCTCTAGAGCTTTCATTGAAATGAGCTTCCTCAACATTTAATGGTTCCTGAATAAATTGAAACCCAAACAGCCTCCAACTTCATCCTCGACAAATGGCTTGATAAATACCATGAAATTTTTGAAATTCCCATGACCAGGTGGCACTGGAGAACTTTTGGATATCCTGTTGCTGACCATCAGTGTACCAGACAGTGCCTTGACTGACTTTGTTTCATGAAAATTGTGTAGAACAGTGATGCCAGTAAGTTGGAGCCTGCTCATTAGTGGGCCTAGAGCAGTGGTGTGAAGGTGTGTGATAAAACATGTGTGGTGGGGCCATGTTGATCTGCCATTGGCTTGCAAATGCCTTGTGACTGACAGGGTACAGCAAGCAGACCCTTATATGTAAAGGCATCTTGTTATATGGATAGGTTTATGGGCAATGTTCAGAATCAGGTTGGCTACCTGGTACCACACGTACATTCTTGTGAGGTGGCTGACTTGGCAGATACAAATTGAGAGAAAAGATCACTCCTACTAAACCCCATTGAAACTGAATATTCAACATATGGGTGAGCTTTCTAGTTGAACAACATTATACATAAATCCATGTTCAGTAAAATGAATATTTTTAGATCTGTGGATAATATATATTATATGATGAATTTTGATTGACATATATATTGCTACTTTTTTGTCTGTGTGTGTTTTGTGTGTGTGTGTGTGTATATATATATATATATATATATATATATACACTCTCCAGATATTTCAAAAAATGAAATATATGTGTCTCATATACACTCCCTAAATTCATTCATGTTCATGTATCTGGATTTATAATCAACTATTCACAAGATTATTCTCAGAAATATTCATGCACCTGAAATTTGCCTAATGCTCTCAAATATCAATCCTATTGGTGTCTACATATTTGTTTTTTCCTAAGATTATATATTCAAACTCAATCCTTTTCAAAATATCTAGTCCTGTCACTCACTTTGTAATTTCCCTGATTTCATAATGTCTCTATTGATATCTGCTTTCCTACATATTTTCCCCAGTTCATCATTGTGACTGACTCTTCAACTGTGCTCACATTTACATTCACTCTCTAACTGAAACCGTATTGCTAAAGAACTTTTGTTCTAAATTCTATACTCACTCTTCTTCCTAAACCTACTGACTATCTTCCTAATTCTACCAACTATACCTTTTTCACTGGATGTTCTCTTCTACATTCAAT